>NC_142873.1:90468106-90771136 GCF_051225735.1 Oryctolagus cuniculus
AGGATTAGCCTAGTGAGCCGCGGTGCCGGCCAAATTATCTATTTTCTTTTGGAGGTGTGAGCTCAGCTGGTGAGATGACAGTACTAATAAAGGTAAGGTTGAAGGTTTTACCAGCTTAACACAGAGGAAAACTGCCCCAGAGAAACGGATTGTGCCTCCAACCTCAGTTGTGTTGGGTCACAAAGACAGCGTGGATTACGTAGTACAACCTATCGACAGCTTTGAACAAAGAAGCAGAGGGCTGGTGCTGTGATGAAGTAGGCTGAGCCTCTGCCTGGCAGTGCCAGCATCCTATATGTGCGCTAGTTCAAGCCCCGGCTGCTCTACTTCCAATCCAGCTCTCTTCCAATGGCCTGGGAAAGCAGCAGCAGATGGCCCGAGTGCTTAGGCCCCTGCACCCACGTGGGAGACCCGGAAGTTCCTGGCTTCTGGCTTCGGGTTGGCCTAACTCTGGCCGTTGCAGCCATTTGGGGAGTGAACCAGCAGATGGAAGAATTTTCTATCTCCTGTCTGTAACTCTGCCTTTCAAATAAATAAATAAAAAAATTTTTTAAAAAAGCAACTGATGGGAGAACAAATATACAAAAGACAGTAAATTGTTATTTTTTGATAGGGCCCAAACCTCCAGCCAGAAACTTAAGAAGTGTGCTTTTGTCATTTGTCCTCTTAGACTTCTGAATCTATTGTCTACAGCTCTGAAATGGGCATAATTAGAGAACAAGACTAAATCTTAATTCTTAGAGTCTCTTCATGAGAAGAAAAAAAATGGCAGTATTAGTAATAAGTTGTCAAAAGAGCAAAAATCAACCTGGAAATCATTAAGAGTGATCATGTAAGGGTGAATAAAAATTCAGAAAATATTTTTGTATTGAAGTAATGAGTTTTCTTTGCAAAAATGTGTTTTCTTGCACACAAATAACATTTCCTTGTACATAAAACTCAATTTCCAATAAACATTGATTTGTAGCTCAGTACTTAATGCAAAAACAGAAGAAAGAAATCTAGAGATATTTTTGACACATTCATTATGTGAAATTCAGTTATACGGCAAATGATTAGAACGTGGAAAATCAGTGTGATACCCTATGAGAAACTGTGATAAGGGTGGTGGTGATGACATGATAACTGCCATCTACAAGTCATTAAGCAATCACAAAATGATACTTATTAAGTGCCCTTCCTTGATATAGCCATGTTCTGGTGTTATTGACACTGCATGTCCTGTAGTCAATCTGTTTTTTAATGAATGTGTTCTCTGGAAAGGCCAATAAAAGCAGCTAATTATTTTGACTGGGTTTTCAGATAAGAACAGAATCTAGATTTACAAGAAGAAACCCAGACAGGAAAGAAAGCTTCTAGTAAACTCTTGCAGAACCATTCCTGTTGTGGTTCACTCTTCCATTCCCGTTGGCAGGTTTTTTTGGAGAAACATGCAGCTAGCACTGCTGCCTCAAAAGTGTAACTACTAGGCACTCGACAAAGTACATCGCGTGCTGGCAGCAAGAATCATGTTTATATATACAAACATGCAAATGATGATGCAGGATTAAACACCAATTAATGTACTGCATAATGTATGATAAAACTGGATGGCGATGAGGCTATCAACATTCCTCCAGGTGCAGATGGTCCTTTTGACTTGCCATTTTTTCCATTTTTATGCTTTATAAGCAACCCATCTTTCCTTAAAACAGTAAAATAAGGACCAACACTAAATTTTAAAATTCCATGATTAAAAGTAATATGTGGTTATAAGATCATAAGAGATCCAGTGGTTAAACTGGCTTTATTTAATATCTTAAAAAATTTGGAATTCTTAATTTTACTTTTGAGATATCCTATAGTTTATAGCCATATAGGGGACCTCCACCCCCTTGTCTTTGGGGGATATGTTCCAAGATCCCTGGTGGATGTCTGAAAACACAGATAATGTAAAAATCCTGTTTTTTTTAAAAAGAAGATTTATTTATTTTATTTGAAAGGCAAAGTTACAAAGAGGCGGTGGGGGGGAGAGAAAAAGAGAGGGAGAGGTCTTCCATCTGCTGATTTGCTCCCCAGATGGCCTCAACAGCCAGAGCTGTGCTGATCCAAAGCCAGGAGTCAGGAGCTTCTTCCAGGTCTCCCACATGAGTGCAGGAGCCCAAGGACTTGGGCCATCATTTTTACTCCTTCCCCAGGCCATAGCAGAGAGCTGGATCAGAAGTGGAACAGCTGAAATTCAAACCGGTGCCCATATGGGATGCCAGCACTAAAGGTGGTGGCTTTACCTGCTATGCCATAGTGCCAGCCCCCAGAACTCTGTGTCTTAACGTCCACTGTAGCTGTAACTTTTACAGTTTGAGGCATGACAAAAAAAAACTACCACAGACTTCTTTTCTTTACAATTTCATGGGTGAAAGATTTGTTCTACCGTAGATCTTTGAAATCTCAACTATGGTATTGTTCTTTGCTTTATTAAGCTGCAAACTTTTACCTTTTCCCTTAAAAGAAGTACTTTATAGTTTCTTTTTTGTCTGTCTAAATTCCCAGCATCACTATTCTTGCCCATTGTGGCCATTATTGGGTAAAATTAAGGTTACTTGAGCCCAAGCACCACCACACTGCCACAGTCAATCTGACTTCTGAGGTGGCTAAATAACTAATGGGTGGATAGCATATATAACATGGACACTGGACAAGGGATGGTTCATGTCCTGGATGGACTTCAGTACAATGGTGTGAAATTTCATCATATTACTGAGAGTTGCACACAATTTAAAACTGATAAATTATTTACTTCTGGAGTTTTGCATTTAAAATGTTCTGATCATGCATTGATTGCAGGTTACTAAAACTGCACAAAATGAACATATGAATAGGAAGAGACTACTAGACTCACAAAACAGTTTTGTCCACATACCCAAGAAAGGTACAGAAATAAAAATACCGTATTAGAGTTTCTCAAGAATGCATGCAGAATGCTAAAGGATTGTTTCCCATAGGAAATGCTTCCAAAAACTACACATGCACACACACATATGCACACACACAGACACGTGTCCCTCTCACAACTGACTCTGATCCTCCTAAGTGGAGAAGTGAGAATTGGGGTCCCAGAGGTTCAATGGGAAAGGAAGAGAAGTGCTAGTTCTCTTCAGATATTTTAACTTTAGGGGATTCCTATGGCAGAACAGTCATCCGGCCTCAGTATTATTTGCTCGGCATCTTGTCTGTTTGGGCTGCTCTAACAAAATATCTTAGTTGGTGTACTTTGTGAGCAACAGAATTGATTTCTCATAGTACTGGAGGCAAAGAAGTCCGAGATCAAGGTGTAAACGATTTGGTGTCTTTGTGTTGCACAGATGGCAGCTTCTAGGTGTCCTCACGTGCCCCAAGAGACCACCAGACTCCTTTGGGTCCCTTTTATAAGGGCACTAATCCCATTCAGGAAAGCTTCATCCTTGTGACATCATCACTCTCTCAGAGCCCTACCTCTTAACAGAATCATCTTAGGAATTAAGTTTCATCACATGAGTGTTGAGAGAACACATTCAGACATAGCACCATGATAGAAAACAGAAGTTGTGATCATTGGTCATGTTGGAGCCTTGAATTGCCATTTCTCCCGGTTAGAAATTGCAAGACGCTGGTATTTTAAAGCACTTGGGTATGTGGCAAAATGTCTGAGATGCCTGTTTTTTAGTAGCTGATACTGCAGAAGATTCTGAGATTAAGAAATACCTGGAGTTTTCTTGTGAAAATGTTGTGGCAGATAGTATAGTGAAAGGAATATTAGCCCACTTTGGTTGAAAGCACATGGTATCTAATCCTAGGAACAGTATCTGGGGGTCTGGCTATGCCTGTTTTAAAGCTGATATTCAGGAAGATTAAATAACTCGCCAGAGTCACAGAGATAGTAAGAGTAGACAGAGATTTCAGTCTTCTTGGCCCATTCAGTTTCAGAATCTGAATCACAGAGATCTAGGTTTGAATCTTCCTTGTATCACTCACTAGCTATAGGAACGTGGGCAAATTTCTTAACTTCAGTAAAATAGACCTCCATTTTTATATCTTTGAAGGGGAGAATGCCACCTCACAGAATTGTTGACAAGCTAAATTCCAAGGTTTTTCAAGAAGTTCATGGACAATGTGTATTACCAAAAAGCAAAAAACAAACAAACAAAAAAAACCCATAGATTTCAATTTTTTTGTACAAAAACACATTCACACTAGCTTTTATAATATATAGTAACAGGATCTAGTTGGAGATACTAAGAAGAATAAGAAATCAGTTTGAAAAAAATTCCCTATCAGAGAAACTTAAATTCTGCTAAAAAATAAATTTTTTTATTTATTTGACAGAGTTCGACAGTGAGAGAGAGAGATGGAGAGAAAGGTCTTCCCTCTGAGGTTCACCCTTCAAATGGCCACTATAGCCAGAGCTATGCCTATCTGAAGCCAGGAGCCAAGTGCTTCCTCCTGGTCTCCCATGCGGGTGCAGGGCCCAAGCACTTGGACCATCCTCCACTGCACTCCCGGGCCACAGCAGAGAGCTGGACTGGAAAAGGAGCAACTGAGACTAGAACCTGGTGCCCATATGGAATGCTGGCGCTGCAGGTGGAGGATTAACCAAGTGAGCCATGGCACCGTCCCCTACTTCTGCTAAAATTAAAGCAATATCAAATATGAAATTTATGGGGAATCTTGGTTAGAAAAGTGATGAAATCATTGATGCTTCCTGAAACATTTATGAGAACAATACTCCAGAAGATCAGAAGTTCACAAATGGATAACTCAGTGTAAAAATGGATGATACTGGAGATGAAGCCAGCAGCAGCAAACCATTCATATCAATCTGCAAGGGAAAAATTAACCTTTTTTGTGCCCTAATTGAAGAGGACCCATGATTAGCAGCACCAATGCCCATTACGCATTTCCAACTGAAAAATTAAAGTGGACTAACTTTCTGCTCAATGAGTATCAAAACTGTTATGATGGAAATTTACAAGAAATAGGATCAAGGCCCTGTAGCACTTATCTGAAGAACTGGAACAAGAGATGAAACATTGCTTTACCAGTGTGATCTTGAAGATCTTGAAGTACAATGAAAGCAATGGTAATCAAGCGGTAGAATTGGTCCAGTCAAAACAAAAACAGACTGGCCAAGAGCAAAGGTCATGGTAACAGGTTTTTGGGATGCTCAAGGCATTTTGCTTGTTGGTGTTCTGGAGGACCAAAGAATGATAACATCTGCTTACTAGAAAAGTGTTTTCTGAAAGCTGACCAAAGCTGTAGCAGAAAACGCCTAGGAAAGCTCTACCGCAGAGTTCTTCTCCACAATGGCAATATTCTGTTCATTCCCCTCATCAAACAAAGACAATTTCATGTGAGTTTTCATGGGAAATTATTAGGCTTCCACTTTAGAGTCCTGATTTGGCTCCTGATGACTTTTTTCCCCCCTAATCTCAAAAAACCCATAAAGTGCACCTGTTTTTCTTCAGTTAATAATACTATGTACCAAAGGGAAAAAAAAGAAAGAAAGAAAGAAAGACCTGCTCTGACAGGTAAATTCCCAGCAACCTCCATTCTTTAAGGGTGGACTAAATGGCTGATGCCATCGTGTACAAATGTGTCTTAAACTTGACGGAGCTAGCGTTGAGACATTAACTTTCTATGTTACATGTTAATTTTTCCATTACCTTTTCCATGAGTGTTTTCACATCCCCTTATATCTGAGACAGGATATGTTAAAGTGATGAGCTCAGAGTGGCCCTGCCTCAAATAAGCAGCTGCTTTGTCAGGGCCCTGAGGCAGTTCCCGCAGGAGACTGAGATCCCTAAGACTCTCCCCTCCCACAAACTGCTGGAAATCCAGCAGGAATGAGAAGACAATAACTTACTATGGGAATGTGTTTGGACGTTTACCCTAATATGTAAAGGAAATAAAAAGAAGATAGTCTGTTTGCAGGGTATGGGTGTGTGTAAGGAGGACACCCGTCCACCTACTCAGCCGTTCCCAGCCGAGCCAGGCAGTCCTGAACCACCTCCTTTGAAGCCTACGGTTCTGAGAACAGTCAATAGGCAAGATGCTCTCTGGGGGACTTCTGAGCATAGGGTCCTGGCTTCTACTGTAGATGTGTAAATCCCTGCAGTGAAAGGCACACACATGGGAGAACCGTGAAATACGTGCCCATTTGGGCAGAAGGAGTGCACAGATGGTTTCAGCGAAGAAGGAAGGTCAAGGAAGGTGTCACAAAGAAGGGGGCCAGCCACAGGAATGGGTAGCATTTCAAGAGGCTGAGGTCATTCCTGAGGGGGAAGGAGGGGAACGGAATGCATTTTCAGGAGGAAAGAGAAAACGTGAGAAAGAAAGCAATAAGGGTGAAGAACTTGTCTTGGGGAACTGTGAGTAAGCTGACTGAACTAGAACTTCAAGTATATGGGTGTAGGAACTAGCAGTGGTGGGCCTGGGGAGGAGGCAGTCAAGGACTGTTTCCAGGAATGCAGGCACTGGAGTCAGACGGAGGTGGGTTTGAATTCCTTTCCCAACACTCACTGGTTGTGCTAGCGGGGCTGGTTGATTGCACTTTTATTGAGCTTCCGTGTCCTTTTCTGGAAAATAGGGATATTAAAAATAAGGACTGAGCAGAACAAGATTTATTGAGCAACTGGGTAGATGAGGGGACTAAGGCAAGAGAAGTTAACAGACCTGTCCCACAAGTCAGTTGTCCCACAGTTGATAACACAGGACTTGGAATCCAGGCACTCTGGTTCCAGAACCCCCCTGATGCATTGCAATAAAGTCACCCATCTATCTGATAGCTCGAGTATGGCATGAGTCAAATAACATCTGGAATATACCTAGTCTAGTGCCTGTTACGGAATAAGGACTCAGTTGAATAAATACTAGCATGGAAAAGGAGCAGGAGGACTGGAAGAGAATAAAGACTCTTGAATAGCATGCGAAGGAGTAGCCTGACATCTTTTATTTGGCAATTCATCATCATATGCAAGGTTGCAACTGGCTTTGTGGTGTGATCAGAAGTGTTTCAGAATCATCTTTTAAGATGGATTGGCTCAGAAAGAGAGAGAATGAGTGAAGACCGATTAGACCTGTATTGTCACAGTCATTAAATGAGCTTGAAAAAAAGGTGTTGGCAGTGGGGACAGGAAGGAGGAAGCCTAGTCACAGATACAAAAGCTCTCACAGGGACCGACATGGAAGGTGGAGCAACCAAAAGATGACTCAAGGTTTCGAGGCTGGGTGACTGGGAGAACGCCGCTGATGGTATTAGCGGCAGCTCAGAAATCAAAGCCAGAAGCTGGAACTTGAGGGAAAAAATGATGATGGCAATTTTTTACAGATTGTGAGGTGATGACAAATCACGTAGGTGGAGATGCGCAGCAGGCAGTCAGCGCTGCAGGAACTGAGCAGCACAGCCACTTTTCCCCCTCAGAACATTCTTATTGATTAAATATTGTGAGTGCGAACACACATATACAACTCGTTTGCTCCTACTTGTGCACAATATTCAACATAAGCATAGATAACAATAAGTAGAAATTCTATTTTTTTCCTCCAAGTTCTGATAGATATTTTTGAGTACCTTCTTGTAGCCTCATGCTCCAGAGGATATTTTTGAACAACCTCTGGTAGGTATGTACCTCATTTTGGATGCTGCTTTTGTATTTATATATATATATATATAAAAGATATGTATATGTGTATATATATAATATATGTATACATACATATATTATACATATATACAATATATGTAATATATGTATATATATGTAAGATGAGCATAATATAAAGATCACTCAGAATGGGAAATACAATACCAAGTATGGTACATCATTCTACAAAACAAAGAATTAAAGTAGAAGTGGGTATTTGGCATAGCAAGGTTGAGACACTCATATTTCACATTGGAGTGCATGTGTTCAATGCTTGTCCTGGCTCCTGACTCCAGCTTCCCATCACTGCAGATCCTTGGAGGTGGCAGTGATAGGTCCAGTAAATGGGTCCTTGCTGCCCACAAAGGAGGCCTGAACTGAGGTCCCAGCTCCCAGTTTTCCCCCGTCCCCATCCCCAGCCACTGCAGGTTTTAGGGATTGAACCAGTGGATGGGAGTGCTCTCCTTTCTCTCTCTCATTCTCTCCCTCTTTTCCTCCCTTTCTAAATCACTGCAATTTATCAATTCAGGTCAACCTTTTAATCATTGATATTGTATAGATCCCATGGTCTAGAGTTTATTGATGGCATACCCTTGGTGCTATCCAACATATTCCTCTGTTTCAGGTAACACCTATAAATTGATAGTCTAGATTAGAGCCTTTCAGATTCAGTGTAAAATATAGGTAGGTATTCATGTGTACATATACACTGAAAATACTTCATAGGTAGTTTATTCATCAAGTTGTTTCTCTTGAAACTTAGTTGCATTCGTTTAAGGAAGGAAGGAAGGAGAGAAGGCACTGAATAGGAAGTACAATTTAAAGAGATGAAAAACTAGCAAAATCAAACCATCGTATTCCATGATGTCCATTGAGTAACAAATTGTTCCTACTCTGGGGAAAGTGAAAGGGCTGTGGTTAGGTCAGGGCATCTGGAAATGTATAGGGAGCTGGTGGTAGCGAGAGAATACCATCAGAGGACTTGTTAAGTCGCATCTTTGTGTTACATGGTTTTCTGGACTTGTGCTACATTATCAACAAAAAGCTGGAATTTTAGAGATAAGAGTTTTGCCTAAGGGTTAAGACACCAGTTAAGGAGCTTGTGCCCATATTGGAGTACCTGTGTTTGAATTTTGGTTTTTATTGCTGAATCCAGCTTCCTACCAATGCAGACTCTGGGAGGCAGTGGTGATGACTCAACTGATTGGGTCTCTGCCATCCATGTGGGAGACCTGGATAGGGTTCCTGGATCTTGGCTTTTGCCCAAGCTCAACCCAGGCTATTGTAGATTTGGGGAATGAACCAGTGGATAGGACGTTTCTCTCTCTATCTGTATCTGTTGGTCTGTCTTTGTCTGTCTCTCTGCCTCTCAGAAAAGAAAACTTTCTTTCTTTCTTTCTTTCTTTTTTTTTTTTTTGACAGGCAGAGTTAGACAGTAAGAGAGAGAAGGACAGAGAGAAAGGTCTTCCTTTTTCTTTTGTTCACCCCCCCCCAAATGGCTGCTATGGCTGGCGCACTGCGTGGATCTGAAGCCAGGAGCCAGGTGCTTCCTCCCATGCGGGTGCAGGGCTCAAGTACTTGGGCCATCCTCCACTGCACTCCAGGGCCACAGCAGAGAGCTGGACTGGAAGAGGAGCCACTGGGACAGAATCCGGTGCCCCAGCGGGGACTAGAACCCAGGGTGCCGGCACCGCAGGCGGAGGACTAGCCAAGTGAGCTGCGGCACTGGCCAGAAAAGAAAATTTTTAAAAGTTGAAAATTTTTAAATGAAAATAAAGTTTTTTACTGTGACCCCATTTATGATTTATGAAACAAAATGAAAACACTGAAGATATATATATATATATACACACATGGCTTATGTATTTTAAAATACTGTCTAGAAAAGGTTTGAAAGCATTAAAAATCTATTGATATTAGCTGTAAATGAAATGAAGGTGAAGATTAAATTTCAGTCTTATTCACTATTTTCTGTATTGTTTATACTTTTTACAGTAATATTTTCACATGTCACATGTGTAATTAAAAGTAAAAATAGAAGCATAGGATAAACAAGGTGACTTGATGGAGCCAAAGTCCTAGGTTTAGGTCTAGAGTAGACTGAACATTCCGTTAATCAACAAAGTTGAAGATGAACTTATATTTATAGGGATACTGTGTTCAGAGATACAGAATTATATATTTTCAGTTAAGAAACCATAGAAATATAATTTATTTGGAGAGTGGGAGGAATGTGTTAGCTTTTTAGTTGGTTTTCTCTGAGATTAATAAACATGCTTGCTGACTTTCTCTTGGATGTCCAAATAGAAAAGATCTTTTATTATTTGATCTCTTTGATTCTTGGGTCCAGATTGTATGGTAGTATAACAAAATGGGTGTTAGTCATGTAGAGGAAGGTTATTAAGTCCTGAGATGAGAACTCCCTGATCATGACGGGAACATTCTGTTATTTGAACCAACGCCAAAATCTAAGACACTGATGCCAAAGTGTAACCTAAACACGACTGAGCTAAGACCCCTGCAGTTACTGAGTAGTGCTCTGGAAGTCTTTATTCTCCACATTTTTTCCAGGTCTTTCTTCCGGAATGACATCTTTATTTGGTTGTTTCATCTGAGTATGAAGAAAATGTTGCTTCCTGAAACACCATTTATATGCAAGTGCCCTTGTCTCTCTCTTTTTTTTTTTTTTCTAACTTATCAACTAGTGGGAGAATTTGATCTGTGAGTTAGAAATTATTAGTCTTTTCACAAGGCCCTGTCCAGATCCACTTGTAGAAGTTCATTTCAATGTATTCTGGGTTTGATGTTTAGATGCTAATAGACATGATAGGATATGCATGTTTTTTTTTTCTCTAGTTCTTGTAACTAGTAGAGAACTCTGAAATGAAGAAAAGAAAAAAAAAAAAAACCCAATGTGCATCTTTCCTTTTCCACGACCAACAATTTCCAAGCTATTTTGCAAATATAGGACAGCTGCTTTATTGAGCTAAAAAAACACTACCAAATGTAATGATAGCACTTTGGACTCTATTCTGATCTCCCTGAAACTCCACACAGCTTGGATTTTTCTGTAATTTTAATGAAAATGTGGCATGGCACATCTCTCTCATTTAAATTATGCACTGTCAGTATTTTCCTTCTTTGCAACTGAAGCACTTCTTGGGAAACATGCCAGGTACAAGAGGGGAGGGTGAACATTGAAAATAGAAAATGGAGGTGGGGGGTGGGGAGGGAAACCGGACTAAACAAATAGGCTCTCCACAAGGCCATTTTAAAAAGACTTGCAAATCACTGGGAAATGGGGTGCAGAAGTTCAAGTGGGATTAAGGTAGCTTTAGCAGCCTAACTGGTACTAATCACAGGTCAAAAAAGGGCTACAAGTAAAGCCTTAAAAACTGTTGTTTGGTTAAAAACTAACACCAGATTTCATTCATTTTAATATGATGTCTGAATACATCTTATTACCAGTTAGCTACTTGGGGCTTGATCATCATGTGTTACAGACAGTTGTATTTCTTTCACCATTGACAATTTCCCCATTAACAAAGTTTTCTCCCTTCACCTGCCTTGCCCCTCTATTTTCCAAGGAAGGATACTCATTTATTTAACAAGTGTTTGTTGGGTGCCTGTGTGAAGACCAAGAGAAGGTCCCAGCTTACCATCATATTCTGTGGAATTCACATATGCACAATGATAATTCCCTTCCAGACAGGCAGCTTTTTAAAAAACAAGATTAGGCATCCTATTGTTATTAGTGAGAGATAGTCATGCAAATTTTGTATGATTTTATAAATCATTTGTCACATTTAATTCTCATCTTAGCAGGCATGATAGTATTATTATCTCCTATTTTATAGATAAGGAAGGAGTTTTAGAAAAATTAAGACAATTAGTGACCATAATGGGTTAGAGACAAAGCTACCCATTATGGTGCAGTGTTGAGAATATGGTGCCCAGAGTTAGTATACTTAAGTCTGACTCACAGCTCTGCTCCTCATGAGGACCTTAGGCAAATTTCCCAACCCTTCTAAGCTTGTTTTCTCTAAAATGGGAATAGAGATAAGCCCTCCCTTTGAGGGTTGTGGGAAAGGAGTCAGTAAGTAATATAAGACAAAGGGTTAAGCCAGAAAACGTTAACTCTTCTCTTTTCTTATTTATTTATTTATTTGTTTAACTGTTTAAAAATGGAGAAAATCCAGTTGGGTATAGTAAAAGAAACAAGATATTTCGGGAGACTTGAAATGCAAATTAACATTTTACTGCATTCTAGTTAGTTCTAGTGTTGGTCGTAGGGACTGCTCAAGACTCTAGGGCTTAGCTCAAAAATACTTTGAGGGTGGGCAGGTTCAGTGGCACAACAGGTTAAGCTGCTCCTTGGAGCACCTGCCATCCCATATCAGAGTGCCTACCTTGGCTTCCAATCCAGCTTCCTGTTAATATGCCTGGAAGGCAAAAATGATGTCCCAAGTATTTGGGTTTCTGCCACCCAGGTGGGAGACCTAGATGGAGTTCCTAGCCTGTGGTTTCGACCTGGCCCACCCCTGGATGTTGCAAGCATTTGGGGAGTGAATCAGCAGATGAAAGAGCTCTCTCTTTCTCTGTATGTATGTATGTATATATATATATATATATATATATATATTTATATATCTTCCTCTCTCTCCATCACTCTGCCTTTCAAATAAATGAAACTTAAAAAATATAACCTTATTCATGTTTTAAGAGATTTCCTTTGGGGTAAGTTACAGATCTTCTAAGAAATGTAAATCCTTGGGGGAAGAAAAAGCAAAATAATAGTGCTTCTCAGTGACTGTCCTGTTGTAAATTCTTTTAATCAAATATCTTACTTGAGATCTACAGTGATAGAAGTAAGACAGGGCTTTGGGTGGCTCTGGAATCAGGCAGATCTAGAAGAGAGAGAATTAAGTGGAAGATGCTGTGATTTTGACTGGGATAGTGGAGGCCTTGGGGCCCAGAGTGCTTGGGTGAGGGGAGATAAGGCATTCCAAAAGGGTCTGGAGAATGTGGGAGAATTGCAAAATAAAATACCTCTAGTTTGTGATCTAGTTTGGAATTGTTAACTACCTGCTGCCAATAAATAAGACCTCCTGGTTTGCCTGTGGCACCTCTGACATGGTGCTGGTGCCTGAGCTGGGAGCCATGGTCTGGGCAACCTGTGCCATACAGCACAGACTCTGGTTCCAAGTGGCCATGGGATTGCACAGGAAGACACTTGTTCTGTCCAGTAAACAGGATCAAAATCCTTGGGCGTGCAGGGTTGGTTTTCTCTCTGCATCCTGCTTGCATCCCAATTCAAATTATATCTTGAATGTCTCTTCTGGACTATTTCAAGCTATTGGAGACTAGGAATACCTCTTCCCCATTCTTACTAAAAGGGTGGGATAGAATAAAACAGGAGGTTTAAAGAAATGTCACTATGTACCATGTGTCCTAAGAGCTAAGGAAAGCCCTCCACCCCCAACCCATCCCTAAGCAGCAACAGAAATTTGGTTCATCTTTGGAGCTTGTTAACTATTCACCCGCCTTTCTCCATCTAATGCAAACCATGCTGGTGGTGTTACATTGTAACTGTAATTGACTGCGGCATCTGGGCATGGTCTTGTGCCCAGTGTCCTGAGAGATGAGAGAAACTTCTTTGTTATGCTGCAGAGAACAGAAAGGATTTACAGAGTTAGGCTCCAATATGTCAGCGCACTCAGTGGCAGGAGCTGCAGCTGAGAACGAGGACTGTGGAAGAGGGCAGCACACTGGAGCAGAGATCACTCAGCCTGGAGTTGCCAGTTCGAGTCCCAGTTATGTCCCCTGCCTGGATTTCAGTTTACCTATCTGTAAAATGACAGAATCAAACTCACTGGGGTGTGGCTCTAATCCTCTGCCACGATCAAGTCATTGTAGATATAAAGGTGCCTGTTAGTTCAGCGCTAAATTAGCAGTCCCAGTTCCTTGGTTCAGATCTTATTCTTGGCTCTAGGATACAGCAGCCATTTGCTATGAAATCCCTGTCTTTCGGTCTCTGTTTAAAAGCAGGAGCTCTGAAATACTAGCTTATCAACAGCTCCCATCATCCCCTGCATTTGATTTCTTTTGCATTTTGCCACCCAGTGACCCACATCTAAATAGGTGGAAGTTGCATGAAAAGTAAAAAGGCAGAAAGTTAAGTCAGAGTTGAACTGTAGATCAATAGCTGCAATTTTACCCCAAAGCAGGGCTGTGCTTCGGGAAGGACTAAGATTTATTGGTTTCAACACATGAAGATGTAAAATGTGCTGTTATCGCATCTCTCCAGAATGTGTACTGGCACCAGCCTGGGGAAACTGCAGGAACCGCATCTTGCTGGTTGCTTCGTCAGTCCTGCCGCACATGGTGTAAGTCGGAATTCCAGTACGTTACCTGCAGATAGATGCTGTCTTCTTCGGAGCCAACCTTGAACTACTATGCATAATAATGAATACTGATTATTAACAATTTAAGTACCTGCATATTTAAATGAGGTGGGATCCTATGAGATTCAAAATTCTGTACTCACACATAATGTGAACTTCCTTTTCCTGCATTCGTTTAAGGTATGTCGTTAAGTGCCTTCTGTATGTGTAATACTCTGAAATGACAAGGACGGATTTACATGCTGGAAAGAATCTGGATTTTAGACTCAGAATGATTTTATGTGATTTTTTTTTCTGGTGCTAAGTTCCCTTTGAGCATGATGCTCAATTTCTTTGAGTTGCTGCTTTCTCTTGAGGAGCAAGACAATTTATCTGTGAGTATAAATTTATCTGTGAGAACAGCAGCACACAGGTGTTCAAAAATATTGTCTTTTTAGTTGATTTACTTAATATTAATCATCCTCATCAGAGGTGGACAGACGTACTTTCATGGACGGCACAGATTGTCATCTCAGATCACGCCGTAAGGCTGGTGAAGGCATTTTTACTTCATGTAAGAGAAGAAAACTGAAACCCGGGGAAGTTGGCATTCGATACATAGGTAGACCTGTGTCAGACGTTTCTTCCGATTGAGTCCTAGGTTACAACTCCTCCCTCAGAGGCAATGTATTGGCTGATAATAATAAAAATAATGACAAGAGTTCTCTTAATGCAAGAATGAACTGCTGAATGGTTGAAATGTCGGGCTCTTCTCAGAAGCTGGAGAAGATATCACTGATCTGTAAATAGACAACCAGGCCTCAATGGGGTTCCTGTTAAATAAATGAGTTTTGCTGCAGAAATCTAGTATCTCATCTTCCCTCAACAGCCATACCACATTACTTTTCAGAACAGAGTTTAGTGGATTTGCTACATGAGAATCCCCTGACACTGAGATGATCTGAGTAGCAATCAGCATAAACAAGTGTTTTCTAGACACAGCCTTATGTTTTCTCACGCAAGTCATTCCTAAAACAACATGACCAGAACTTTAATACACAGTATGATTTTTGGAGGTGAGAATGCTTCTAGTCCAAGAAACAGCTTTTCTCTTACTTGATTGTTTAAATTGCTTGTACAGTCTATTTTTATTCTGCAATTAGAGATGGGGCTTGGAATATAAACATCCAAAGGACTAATAGCTAATTGACTTAAATTTGCATCAAAGCAAGCTATATCAGATTTTTTCCCCCCTGAGGAAACATTTGGCTATCAGGAAGGTCACTGACAAGAAACAAACCAACAAACAACAATCTCATAAAGGCCACGACACACCCACAGGCCATAGAGGAGTTGGGATGGACAGAGATCAGAAACCGGGACTAGTGAGAAGATCTTGTATGTAAAACAATGAATGAAAATAAGGATAAGAATAACCTTTTTACCTCTTAGATTGACTTATTTTCCCCCTAGCATCAAATCCTGGCTAGGGTGGGGGTAGTTTCTCATAACTGCTGCTTGGGAAGAGTGAACTGATATAACATTGGCAGTTTATAAAAATAAAATTTCACATCAATATCTAACAAAAGAACATCATACATGTGCACAAAGGGAAATAGACTAGTCCGGTGCATAAGTCTTTATAAGAGGGGAAAAATACAGAAAAGAAACAGCCTAACTGTCCAGCAAAGGAAGAATGATTTCACAGGCTAGGGCGCATTCATGTCATGACATACTGGATAGCAGTTGTAGAAAATGAGGACAATCAATACACACTGACACGGAAGGAGGGTTAATACTTATTGTGAAGGAGAAAAAGACATCTCTCTCCCTTAAGCTCTCCTCTATATTTATATATGTTCATATATATATGGAAATGCATAGAAGAATTCTGGAAGGCACACTCAGAATGGAAAATAATGATGGCCTCTACCTCTGGGAATAAAGGTAGTAATTGAGGGAGAATGTAGACCTTTAATGCTGGAGTTTTTATTGCATTACACTCATGGATTTAAAAAGAAAAAGTACCGTGTGCATGTATTAGTTCTTAATTGGTTAAGAAATATGAAAAGCAAAAGTGGATCGTTGAGCCGGTGCCGCGGCTCACTAGGCTAATCCTTCACCGGCGGCACCGGCACACCGGGTTCTAGTCCCAGTTGGGGTGCCAGGTTCTGTCCTGGTTGCTCCTCTTCCAGTCCAGCTCTCTGCTGTGGCCCAGGAAGGCAGTGGAGGATGGCCCAGGTGCTTGGGTCCTGCACCCGCATGGGAGACCAGGAGGAAGCACCTGGCAACGCACGGGCCGTAGCGGCCACTTGAGGGGTGAACCAACTGAAAAAGGAAGACCTTTCTCTCTGTCTCTCTCTCTTATTGTTTAACTCTGCCTGTCAAAAAAAAAAAAAAAAAAAAAAAAGTGGATCATTGAAGACAAGACCTATAGGGGTCTCGTGCTTTTTGTTTTTTTAGGCTTTAGTGTTTTAGAGCAGGTCTAGGTTCACAGCAAAATTCAGTGGGAGGGGGGAGGGATAGAGATTACTGTATCTCCGCACCACCTCCACACTCACTCAGGCACAGCCTCCCTCATTATCCTGCATCAGGGCGGTACACTTGTTAAAATTGATGAACCTGCCCTGACACATCCTTATCATGCAGAGACCACAGTTTACATTAGGGTGTACTTTTGGTGTTGTACGTCTATGAGTTTAAACAAATGTGTAATGATAACATATGATGTAAGGCATCTTTTCATGTGTTTATCTGCCATCTGTGTATCTTCCTTGGTGACATGTCTGTTAAGGTCTTTGGCTTATTTTTAAATATCCTTGCTATTACTGTTGAGTTTTAAAGATTATTTGTATTATGTTGGGGAGAAGTCCTTTATTTGATATGTCTTTTGCAAACATTTTCTCCCAGTCTGTGACTTGTCTTTTCATTCTCTTACCAGTGCCTTCCACATAGCAGACATTTTTAATCTTAATGAAGTTCTGTTTATCAATCCTTTTTTTTTTCATATATTATACACCTTGGTGTCACATCTAAAAATGTCATCAAATTCCCTTCTATGCTACCTTCTAGGTGTCCCATAGTTTTATGATTTACATTTAGGTCTCTAATCCATTTTGAATTAACTTTTGCAAAATGTATAAAGTCTGTGTCTAGATTCACGGTTTTGTATGTGGGTGTCCAATTTTTCCAGCACATTTGTTGAAAAGATTATGTTTTCTCAAATATATTGCCTTTACTACTTTGTCAAAGATCATTTGACTACATTTATGTGATTATATTTCTTTTTAAAAAAATTTATTTATTTGAAAGGCAGAATGACAGAGAGAGAGAGAGAGAGAGAGACAGAGAAAGACAGAGAGACAGAGAAGGGGAGACAGTCTCATTCCCCAGATGTCCACAATACCCAAGTCTGGCCAGAGTGAAGCCAAGAGCCAGGAACTTCATTTGGTCTCCACTTAGGGGGCAAAGGCCCAAGTACTAGGCTGTCTTCTGCTGCATTGGAAGCAGAGCAGTCGGAACTTGGACTGGCATTCTGACAAGTGATGCCAGCTTCACAAGTAGTAGCTTAACCTGCTGTGCCACAGTGTCAGTTCCTATGTGGTTCTATTTCTGGGCTCTCTATTGTATGCCATTGTTCTATTTGCCTATTTCTTCACCAATAACATATTACCTTGATTACTTAAGCTTTATAGTAAGCCTTGATGTCATTTAGTTTTAGTTCTCCAACTTTGTTCATTTCCTTCCATATACTGTTGGCTATTCTGAGTCTTTCGCCTCTCCATATAAACTTTAGAATTATTTTGTTGATGTTCATGGAATAACCTGGTGGCATTTTGATTGAGATCAAATTGAGTCTACAGATCTAGCTGGGAAGAACTGGCATCTTGACAATATTGAATCTTCCTATCCATGAAGATAGAATATCTCTCCATTTATTTACTTCTTTGATTTTCATTGCTCAGATCTTGTACATATTCTGTTACATTTATACTTAAGTATTTAGTTTTTTGGGGATATTAATGTTAATGCTAGTGAGTTTATAATTTTAAATTCCAATTTTTCATTCACAGCTGGTTTATAGGAAAGTGATTGACTTTTGTGTTTTAACTTTGCATTCTGCAACCTGTTATAATCACTTCTTTTTTCCAGGCAATTTCTTATTTATTCTTTCAGATTTTCTACACAAACTATCATGTCACCTATAAACTAAACAGTTTATATCTCTTTTCCCAAACTGTATACCTTTTATTTCCTTTTCTTGTCCTATTGCATTAGGTAGGCCTTCTAGTATGATATTGAGAAGCAATGGTGAGAGGAGATATCCTTGCTTTTTTTCATGAACTTTCTGGAATAGTTTTGAGTTTTTCATCATTAAGTGTAATATTAACTGTGGGATTACTATTCTTTATCTAGTCAAAGAGGTTTCACTCAATTCCTGTTTCACTAAGAATTTTTATCATGAATTGGTGTTGGATTCTGGGGAATGCTTTTTAATGCAACTATTTATTTGACCATGTGATTTGTCCTTGTTAGGCTATTCATGTTATGGATTATATTAGCTGATTTTTGGACCACTGGATCAGCCTTGGTCCTAGTATGTAATTTTTTTTACGCATTTTGATTTCATTGGTTAAATTTCATTAAGGATTTTTTATGTCAATCTTACTGAGAGATACTGGTTTGCAGTTTTTATGACATCTTTCCGGAAATAGATGATGGAATTCATCAGTGAACCCACCTCTTCCTGGTGTAGTCCATTGTGAAAGAATATAAAATATTGATTCAATTTCCTTATTTGATATAGGCTTCATTAGGATTCTTTTTATTTTTGTATGAGTTTTGGGAAATTGTGTCTTTAAAGGAGCTAGCTCATTACATTTAGATTATCAAATTTTTTTTTTATTATTATTTTTTGACAGGCAGAGTGGACAGTGAGAGAGAGAGACAGAGAGAAAGGTCTTCCTTTGCCGTTGGTTCACCCTCCAATGGCCGCCGCAGCCGGCGCGCTGCGGCCGGCGCACCGCGCTGATCCGATGGCAGGAGCCAGGAGCCAGGTGCTTTTCCTGGTCTCCCATGGGGTGCAGGACCCAAGCACCTGGGCCATCCTCCACTGCACTCCTGGGCCACAGCAGAGAGCTGGCCTGGAAGAGGGGCAACCGGGACAGAATCCGGCGCCCCGACCGGGACTAGAACCCGGTGTGCCAGCGCCGCAAGGCGGAGGATTAGCCTAGTGAGCCGCCGCGCCGGCCTAGATTATCAAATTTGCGAGGCTATAGTAGCTCATAGTATTTTTTTATTGTCCTCCTAATGTCCACAGAATGTTCTTCAAAATTCCTTGCAAATGTTTAAAAATAATTATTTTTGAGATGAATATAAGATGAATCAATATTTTACAGATAATAAGTACAAAATGTCATCTGAAATAAGCACTAATTTAAAAAAATTAGGTCATCTGGAAATCCTACTCTTTAGCTTCAGCAGAAACAAACTCCTGAACATTTCACCTTTTCCCCCAGTTGTCTGAAGTAGAAGAAAGAGCCCTTGGAATCAGATCAGAATAGTTTCAAGTCCTTTTTCTGCTACTTACAAGGTGTGGAACTTAGGTCAAGTTGTTTTACTTCTCACTATTCTCTTCAGAAATTGAAGATTATAATTCCGATCTTTAATCTTTAAGGGTTTTCTTTTTCTTTTTCTTTTTTTTAGATTAAAGGAAAGAATCACTCCTTCACCTCACAAGTGTGCAAACCTGGGAGAGGACTTGCAGTGCCTGACCTGGAAATGCGCTGGGGACGTGGAATACCATCCTCTTCCACTCAGGGCAGTGCAGTGCTTCACAGCTTGCTTTCAAAACACTCGAAACAGCATTCCGGGCTCAAATAGATTTGGGGAAAGGCTGTACACTCAGTCTCTCTTTGGTATAAGAAAATAATAAAATGCATATTAGCATATTAAGGGTTCAAAGGAGGTTTAATTTGGTGTTTTGCAGACTTATTTGAACACATATTTCCTTTAATCTCCAGAGAGCAAAAGTTAATGGTTCTAAAGAACTCAGTTTGGGGAAAACTGGGCCAGGAATTGGGGAAGTATGGGTAATGGCTTTAAAGCTCCTGAGAACAGGGGAGAAACTTAGAAAAAAAAATTAGGGACAGCTTGTGTAGCCATCCATTCCCATTAGAGTTTCTTCTCTTTTTCCAATTAGAGTGTGGTCCCTCAGAGGAAGGCTTTCAGACTTTCCCATCAAAGTACCCCTAAAGCAAGGGACAGTGAACACTTATTTTATCATAAAAGCCCATGAGAATCCCCCATGTAACTCCTTAAGATATCTGTTTGTTTAAATATAAAAATAAAAAATTGTAATTATTGAAAAGTAAATGATTTAAGAATTTCCTACATGCACAGACACATGCACACACACACACACACACACATACACAAACACTTTTTTTCTGATGCTCCTTATATACTCATTGGATATATAAAGGCAGACTCCCTGATGTAATAATGAGTAGTCATGAGAGGACTCTTGTTCCCTACAAGGAGAAGCAAAGCTTTAGTTCTGTCAGCCTACAGATGTTTCCTATCTCCTTCAGTTGGGGTGCAGGTTTAGAGGCAGAGAAAGTTGGTACCTTTAAAGAATTCTTACAATCTTGTGTTCCGAGAGTGTGTTTGGGGTGTGTGCTCAGTGTGAGAAGGGAAGACCTGAGATGTAGAATAAGCTCAGGAAGTGATAAAGACAATGACCTTTAACACTGACTGGTACTATGAAGGAGATGTGATTGTGATAGAGTGACTGATAGAAGTTCCTTGAATGAGAGAGACAGGGAGGCTCCTTGAGGAAGGAATCCCACTGCTGTGGTGTGAATGCTTGTCTCTCCCCAAAATTCATATATTGGATTGTTGTCTCCCAAGGTGATGATATTAGGAGGTAGGGCTTTCCTGGCAGTGATCAGGTTATATGGGCTCTCATGAATCAGATCATTGCCCTAACAAAGGTAGCTCACGGGGAACCTCATTCCCTTCTGCCGAGTGAAGACACAGCTAGAAGGTATTACCTCTGAATCAGGAAGATAGTCTCTGACCAGACCCTAACTACATTGCCACCTTCATCCTGGACTTCCCAGCTCCCAACACTGTGAGCAGTAAAGTTCTATTGCTTGTAATCTTCCCAGTTTCTGGTGTTTTGTTGTAGCAGTCCAGTGGACTAAGGCATCCGCTGATAAGAAGGAAGATTTGCAAAGGTTTGAGAGAAGAACTTTCCCAGTGGAAAGCAGAACACCTGCAAAGCCCTGGGAAGGGAAGTAGCTCAGCTTGCGATGTCATTTGAGTTCCTCAAACCAAATCCCGAGATAAGGATTGAAGTAAGGCGGTTGATTTGGGAAGTAACCCAGGCAGCAGCACAGTGCAACTGGAGAAAGTGGACGAGGAGAGGGAAAGGCCAATAAAGGGTGTGTGGCAAATGGGCTGCCGCTGGGGGTACGGCGGGCTCATTTCTCCTGAGTGGGAACTCGGAGTTACCATCTGGGATTTACATCAGGATAACTCTACAAAAGACCGGAGAAGCTGGGCGGTGTGTCTGCCTCGCCCCTGGCCCACTGGTTAACGATTATTCTCAGGTGTTAACTCCCCTGCACGTCAAGGTCATACCCGTGAATGTCAGGCCAACTCTTGAAAGAAAGGAGATGGGTAAGAACAGCGAGAGACACAGGTGTAAAGATAGGAAACTGGCTAAATGCTGAAGACTCTTCGGCCACGGTGGGGATAAAGGAAAGGCAGCAACAGTGTCTAACTTCCACAGAATATAACTCAAAGCTAACTTGCTAGGAATATAGTGGGGACACATAGAAGCAGGTGAGTTCAAGGAAGTAGGGGAAGCCAGATGAGGTGCAATTTTGTCTGGTGTAAGTCCATTCACAATGGGTTGCCATCGGTGGGTTTAATGTAGAGGAATGATCTAATTAACCTTCAATCATTGTGGGCTTTTGTGGAAGACAGCCTGTAAAGAGGGGAGACAAGAGGCAGAAGACACCTATGGTAGCATGCTGGACAAGAGATCATAGCCGGTCGGGCTCAGTGGGCAATTATTAGTCCTCATCTGACTCAATCTGTAAGCAGTATTTGGCACAATTGATTACTTCTTCCTTTTGAGACAGTTTGCTGCTGTGTCTTCCACAAGACCCCTTTTCTCAACTCTCCTACTACCTCTTTGGGGCTCTTTCCCAGTCTCCTTTCTTGGAGTACTCCGGGCTTCAGTCCTGGGACATGTTCTCTATCTTTGTGTAAGCATACTGAAGTTTTTGGAAAAATGGAATTAAAAACAAACTTATTTTTGGTTCAAAAAGTTTGAAACTCATGCATTTTTTTCATAATATGATTTTTCTATGAAATTCTTGAAGCCTTCCCTAGTATGCATAGATTTCAACTTTTTTTTGCACTAAAATGAATTTCTCTTTTAGTTCCATTTTCTGCCAGCTTTTTGACATGTCTTTGTATACTCCCTAGGTGATCCTTCCTAGTCTTATGGCTTTAGGTACTTTTGGCACCCAAAAGTGCTTCAAATTATATCTCTAGACCTTCTGCTTGGATTCCAGAGTCATTTATGCTAACATCAACTTCATCATGATTTGGGAGTCTGAATGACTTTTCATACCTGACATTCAAAACTGAACTGTTGGGGCCGGCGCTATGGCGTGAGGTGCTGGCATCCTATCTGGGCGCTGGTTAGAGTCCTGGCTGCTCCTCTTCCTATCCAACTCTCTCTGCTATGGCCTTGGGAAAGCAGTGGAAGATACCCAAGCCTTAGCCCCCTGCACCCATGTGGGAGACCCGGAAGAAGCTCCTGGCTCCTGGCTTCGGATCAGCCCAGTTCTGGCCATTGAGGCCATTTGGGGAGTGAACTATTGGATGGAAGAGCTCTCTCTCTCTCTCTCTCTTTGCATCTCTGAAACTCTGCTAATATGCTTCAGAAAACAGCAGAAGATGGCCGTTGCAGCCATTTGGGGAATTAACCAGCAAGTGCAAGATGCCTCTTCCTTTGTCTCTATAATTCTGCTTTTCAAACAAACAAACAAATACAAAGCTGGACTGTTGAACTCCCACCCTTATAAATGGTTGTAGGGAGAGAAAGTCAGATGAAGATGTTTAGCAGAGAAAATCAATAGTTCTCTTTGTGTAAATCTGAGATACCTCTTTAGGTATCCAAATGGAGGTATTTGAATGTGCTTTTTATAGGAGAGATTCCTTCATCCATATCCATATTTAAAAAGCCAAATGAGGGGCCAGCACTGCAGTACAGTGAGTTAAGAGCTGCCTGCAGCACTGGCATCCTATATGGATGACGGTTCCTGTTCCAGCTCTTCTATTTCTGATCCAGCTCCCTGCTAATGGGAAAGCAGCAGAAGACGGCCCAAGTACTTGGGACCTGCCATCCATGTGAGTGACCTGGATGAAGTTCCTGGCTCCTGGGTTTGTCTTGGCCCAGCCCCAGCCATTTAGGCCACCTGGGGAGTGAACCAGCAGAGTAAAAATCTGTCTTTGGGCCAGGACCACAGCTCACTAGTCTAATCCTCCGCCTGCGACACTGGTACCCTGGATTCTAGTCCCGGTCGGGGTGCTGGATTCTGTCCTAGATGCTCCTCTTCCAGTCCAGCTCTCTGCTGTGGCCTGCCAAGGCAGTGGAGGATGGCCCAAGTGCTTGGGCACCTGCACCCACATGGGAGCCCAGGAAGAAGCACCTGGCTCCTGGCTTGGTTCTGCGCAGCGCGCTGGCCTAGCATCCATTTGGGGGGGTGAACCAACGGAAGGAAGACCTTTCTCTCTGTCTCTCTCTCTCTCTCTCACTGTCCACTCTGCCTGTCAAAAAAAAAAAAAAAAAATCTGTCTCTGTCTCTCTTCTCTTTCTTTGTAACTGCCTTTCAAATAAAACAAAGTAAATTTTAAAAGCCAAATGAGACCTTTGCAAGAGTGTAGCCTATACACAGCTGTTTCTGTTTCTCTCTGTATATTGCAGAAGAACACTTGCCTAACCACGGAACACTTGCAGAAGAATAAAGAACAATACGGCTGATAGACATCCTCTGCCACATGTCTTTAAACATGGACAGGCAAGTCAGCAGTGGAAACAGTTAGGCAAACGTTCTCGGATAGATTTTGGTATTAAAAATATCTGCTATAACCAAGTCAACCCTTCATAAATCCTTTGCTGAAATCCCTAAAAGACTTCCCTCTTCCTGAACATAAAAGTCCTTACTGTGTCTGATTTGGCTCTGCCTCACCTGGCCCCTGCCCACCTGTCCAGTTCCTCGCAAAGCTCTCTTGCTTGCTCTACTTTGCCTACAATGGGCTCCTTACTCTACTAAACATGTCAGATCGCCCACAAGAGCCATGGCCTTGGCTGTGTCCCACTCTTTGGGAATTTTCTTCCTCCCAAAAATGCATGTGGCTTTCCCTCCAGCCTTATTGTGGTCTTGCTAAAGTTTTCCTACACAAGATAGCCCTACTCAGGCTATCCTTTGTGAAATATCAGACTGTTGCTCCTTATCCCTTAATTCTGTTTTCTTTTTTCATCATTTTTGTTGCTTTTTGAACTCAATGTATTTACTTGTTTATTTATTATTCATATTTCTTGTTAATATGTAAGCATACATAGACTAGGGGCTTCACTTGGTTTGTTTTGTTTAATGCAATATCTCCAGATTTTATTGTCTGATATATAGGAGGTGCTTGGAAAGGATTCAATTGAATAAATGAATCTGGGGCCAACATTCTGGCATAGCAGGCTAAGTTACCTTCTGTGATGCTGGCATCCAATATTGGAACACTATTCAGGACCAGGCTGATCCACTTTCAATCCAGCTCCCTGTTAATGTGTCTGGGAAAGCAGCAGAAGATGGTCCAAATACTTGGACCCCTGTTGTGGGAAACCCAGATGGAGTTTAAGGCTCTTGGCTTCCACCTGGCCCAGCCCTGTTCATTGTGGTCATTTGGGGAGTGAGCCAGTGGATGGAAGATCTCTCCCTCTCTCAGTCACTCTGTCATTCAAATAAGAAGATAAGTCTTGGGGAAAAAAAATGTATGAGAGATTCTTTCTAAACTTATGTCATCAAAAATTTCTTATGTGACATTAGCACACAAGCAATATTTGATAAGCAGGAGAAACACACCAGGATTAAAAAAAAAAGAAACTCAGCTCCAACAGTGTCAGAACCTACACTTAGAGATCTAGGTAGGCAAGTCCTAAAAACCCTCTCAAGGACATGGCTCAACATTTAGCAGGACTCCACCAGCCATCAAGGAAAGAGTTCTATTGTGTGATTCAGTGTATATTTGTGTGTGTGTTTGAGGACATTGTGGTTGGGTGTCCAGTTACAGTGAAATTAGAATGGCAAGAATTATATTGAGTACACTATTAAGATTAGATTTTAGGCAAAGTAGAGACCTCATTAACAGAACTGGGTTATATACTACGCCAGGGTCTCTCACACTTTCTTGTACACTGGAGCCAACTGGGGAGTTTCTAAAACTCCCCATGGTCATGTTGTACTCCATAACAACAAGGTCAGAATGTCTGAGGATGGGAGCTAGATATCATTGAGTGGTTCCAAGGTGCCAGCAAATTTGACCATCAGTGACCAGACTTTACTGTTCAAAATGTGAGCCCCATATTGGCAGCTCTGGCATTCCTTGGAGACTTGTTAGAAATGCAGAATTTCAGCGCCCATGTCTACCTACTGAATCAGAATTTGCATTTTAACACAAGTTCCAGGTGATTTGTATGCACAGTAGAATTTGAGAAGTGCTAATATAGACCACAAGGTCAGAGTTAGGTCAAGAGATAAGGTCATTCATCCCCAATTCTCTGAGCTGAATTAAAGGACTGTAAATCCTCTATGTTTTCTGACTTAGACCAGGATTAGATCCAGAGTGTGTGGGTGTGAGTGTAGGCCTGTACAAATGGATGACAAATGGCTTAACTCTTGTGGGGAGGAGAATTAATGGAACAGAGAACCAGGCAGGGCTTAAATCATTTGAATGACAACTGGTAGGAGACAGGATTGGAAAGCTGGGTTAGTTCTAGATTGTATCTGAGCCAGAGCCAGTGATCACATTGGAGCAGGTGAGTAAGATTGTATTGGTCTGGAATTGCCAGAGTAAAAATTTTTGATGCACTCTTGAAAACAAAAAGCAATAATGATACAAGGATAGTGTAGAATAAGTGGGACTTTTTTCACTGTGCTTCAGTATTAACATATGTCCACAAGTCTCATAAAATTCAGTTGTGTGGTTTATTATCTTAATCACTGAAATATTAAAAACATCATCTAAAATTAGAAAAACACGTACAGTCCAGCAGTAGATTAGAAATTGTTTTGCTTGGTTAGCCTTGTTAAGATTCTGCTAAATTCTCTTCAGAAATGTAACTTTTTAATTTCCATACCAATAGCACTGTTGACATGGTTTTTTGCCACTTCACATAATTATTCTTACATTGCAAACTTTAAAGTTGTAACAATTTTTTCATATTTTTTAAAAGTATTGCTACATAAAAAAAATCCCTTTGGGCTGCTAATCAAGTCCAGTATATATCTGCAGTTGCATGTAATCTCATTCTAAATTCCTGTGCTGGTTTCATTTTGAAGTGTTAAGAAATCTAGGAAAACCGAATTGTAAAAGCACTTGAAGATCAACTAAGGAATCTGATTTGTAATGGTAACGGCCTCTTTTCCTTCACAAAATTCTGTCCTATACATTCTTTTTCTGTGTGTGTGTTTTTTTAAATGATCATTTTAAAATTTTTTTAAAAATTTATTTATTTTCATTTTGTTTGAAAGGTAGAGAGAGACAGAGACAACATAGAGAGAGATCTTGAATCTGTTGGGTCACTCCCCAAATGCCCACAACAGCCAGGGCTGGGCTAGGCTGAAGCCAGGAACCAGAACTCAGTTCGGGTCTTCCTTGTACTTAGGCCATCACCCACTGCTTCGCTGGATGTACATTAGCAAGAAAGCTGCAGGTGGGAGCAGAGGCAGGACTCAAACCTTGTAATGCATGTGTTCCAAGAAGCATCTCAGCCACTGTGCCAAACTCCTGCTCCCTCTACCTGTTTTTCTTTTTAAAATTATTTTTGCATTTGAGCTTTGACCTAGTAATGGTCAAGGGTATGGCCTTAACATACCTTTGGGATGGACTCAGTACTCAGTAACTATTCAGTGACAAAATGAATTAGCAAATAGCAGCTGGGAAGGAGTCTGGCTGATGGCTGCCCACTCCTTTGAGTGGGGATTGCCCTTGGCTGATGGGAACTGCCTTTCCCGGAGAAAGCCTGGAGGTTCACATCTGAAGCCATCGATTTGTCTTACTTTCTCTACACTACCTTATTCTGCGCATGTCCCTCCCTTACAGGTGTTTGCAGCAAAAACTCTCTCAGTGTGTCATTTGCACAGAAATCCCTGTCTTAGACTCTGCTTCTAGGAAATCTGACCTGAGACATTTTATATGAAGGTATAATATGTATCATGTATCATGATACATGATAATATGTATCATGTTGTGTGATGTGTAAACATAGGTTTGTGCACGTTTTCTCAAATATTTTTATCCTGTGCTATAGCATTATGATCCAATATAAAGGATTAATAAAAGGCATATATTGCATTATATATTTTTCATTCACTGAACAACAAATATTTATCTATTGCCTGTTATTTCTAAGCACCGTTCCTTCTATTTAATGGGGAAACAGTTGTGAATATGGAATTTACATTCATAGTACAAAACTTAACTTCATCATGTGTTATGCAGGATGATACATTCTGTTTTACTTTAATCTTTTAAAAATAATCTATTCCTTTTAAAAAATGCTGTTTGTGAACCACTAAATTGATTTGACAATGTGCTTCAGAGTTGTAACCATTAGTTTGAAAATATTGCCTTGGATGGTGTCAGATCTGATTTTATAAGGCATAAGGATGTTTTTGTTAATACCTTCAGGCATTCAATATGATATATTTAGTACTAAGGAAAAAGTATCTATAACTGGCATATGCATGGTATTATTATCTTCCCCCTTGAAGGCTTATATGATTCAACCTTTATTTTTATTACTAATTCTTTTCAAAATACCCTTTTTATCTTCTTCAACTTGAAGTCAATAAATGAAGCTTTTGCCCTATGTCTAAACTGTCAAGGTCTCTAAGAGAAATGTGCTTTAAAGAAGTAGGAGTTAATGGTCATTCTTGCACTATAAATTCTATTGGCAGATACTCTACTAGCTGGTAGATATAAGGATGACTTTCTCCTTGAAAACTCTAATGAGACTTGGGAATAATATACAATCTGTGATTCAGGTACTATCCTCTAAATGGAAGAGCTTTTAAATAATCTTAGAACCTTATCTGAAATAAATCACATTATTTCTTGTTATTTCCTAGAGAAGTAAAAAAAATCTAATATAGTTCATAAATATTTGTGAAGTAAAACAGCTTCATATTTTTAGCTTGAAAAAAAAATCATTCTCTTATTTGAGAAGAGGTTATGACAAATGTGTAACATTTGATTGATTTAGAGGTTAGGAAATGCTGTTTTCCTAAACATTCTGCATAGGGAGGGCTTAGAAAGTCTGAGACTGAAAGAATTGTGGGTAAGGGAAAGAAAGCATTCTTTTAAATGTTACTTGTATTTGCACACTAATTGTACTGAGGATATAGGTGGCATAGGACTTGCTTGTGAATCTCAGGCTGTAGAATGGGATAATAATTCTAACTTTTCAGGATTATCTGAGGAAAAAATGTGATAATATATATGTATATGTATTTTAAAGATTTATTTATTTATTTGACAGGTAGAGTTACAGAAAGTGAGAGGGAGAGATAGAGAGAAAGGTCTTCCATCTGCTGGTTCATTCACTTCCGCAGATGGTAGTGATGGCTGGAGCTGGGTCGATCCAAAGCCAGGAGCCGGGAGCTTCCCAGGGGCCCAAGGACTTGGGCCATCTTCTACTGCTTTCTCAGGCCACAGCAGAGAGCTGGATTGGAAGAGGAGCAGTTGGAACTAGAACCTGTGCCCATATAGGATGCCGGCAATATAGGAGGATTAACCTACTGCACCACAGAGCCGGCCCCCCGATAACATATTGATTGACTGGTTCATTGTCATTTAGTAGACACTCAGAAAATATTGATTTATATCAGTCAAGACTCATCAAGATGGGGCTGGTAAGAGAAGTCATAGAACCATAAGAAAATTCTACAAAGTATCAATCATGTTTCACAAAGCCACTGGGATTTATCCATCCTAAGGATAGCTTTAAGAGATGACACACAGGGTTCAATATCCTCTCTCTGCACATTTTCGAAACTCTATGTCATGAGTCAGCTAGCCAGTAAATCTTCTTATTTTATAGTCCACATTTTATTTATTTATTATTTAATATTTATTCATTTATTTGGAAGACAGAGTGAAAGAGAGAGAAGGAGAGACAGAGAGTTCTTCCACCTGCTGGGTCACTCCCCAAATGTTCCCAACAGTCAAGGGTGGGCCCGGTCAAAGCCGGGAGCCAGGCACTCCATCCAGGTTTCCTATGTGGGTAGCAGGGACCCAAGTACTTGAATCATCATATAATGCCTCCCATGAACATTGGCAGGAAGCTGAATCAGAAGCAGAAGAACTGAGACCTGAACAATCACTCCAATATGGGATGCTGACATCCCAAATGCCAGCTTAACCCACTACACTGCCATGCCGGCCCCAGTATGGTCAAATGTTATGATTAATGTTAGTTTCAGCATCATTTAACCACTGGAGCTCCATCTTTCTCATCAGGCTTACATCTCCGTGTCACTGAGTGGTTCCAAAAGTTTAATTCAACTTTAAAATATCAAAATCCTAAAAACATGCATGATGCTGGACACCCAAAGGTAACAATGAAGGAAGAACTCCTAAAATGCTGTGATTTGCAGAATCTAATGTGATTGTTGGAATATCAGCCTTGCTTGGCTTGTCCAGAAGCTAAAAAGATGCAATGCACTGATGGTTGTTCTCATCAACGGCCAAGGGTGGCTGCCATGTGCTCAGGGTCTCACCACAGCTGTGGCCAGGGCCAGGCTGTGGAAACTTGTGGTGAGCTGAAGCAGAGGACACTGCAAATCAGGAGCTTTTGACAATCTAGAGCTTGTAGGGATTTCCCAAATGAGAGAGGGCTGGATTCACAGCTCTAATTCAGTTCAAGCTCTCTGTCTTTTGGTTCCAAATTTGTCCTTACTGCTCAGTAGTCTCTCACTCAGAATTAGGTAGTTCAGTAGTGACCCTGGGAAAAGTGATGCAATCTTTTTGAGAGTTAGAGTCTTCATGGGGAAAATGGAGGTGAGAACAGTACATTCCAGTAAGGTTGTGGTGAGATCATATAAAATAATGAAAATAAATTGCATTACGGAGTACCTGGCCCAAAGTGAGCTCTCAATGGATGATAGCTATTGTTATTATAAGTAGTAGCTGAATGCCGTCCAACCTGTATCAGTGCCCAGCTCAGTGTCTATGAACCCAGCTCCATTGGAGACCTTGTCCCTCTTGGCTTTCCCCAAAATGTTATTCTAAGCAACTACTCTGGGGTAAGGAATCTTTTACAAAATGTCTGTGTTTAGAAATACGGAACAAGAAAAAGGCATTAGGCATCAAACCAGTTGAGTAAATTGGATACTTACCTTGAAATATGTGGGGTCTTTTTTAATGACTGTATGCCTTCATTCTCACATTTGCCATGGAAATACGGTTTTGTTTTCATGACTTCTGAACCTATTATCCACTTCTAAAATAATAATAATAATAATAATAATAATAGCTAAATATTACTAAGGGCACTAAGAAAATCCTTTGCAGTGGGATGCATACCTGACTTCATATCACTAGAGTGCATGAGATATTGAAGCAAAAGAGTGGAATTATCACCTCCTCTTATTTTTAACTCAGCTTTCTCCACTTCCCCAGCCATCCCTGCTCTTCACCACTGGTGGGCATGACTGTGTAAGGCATCATTAAATTGTTATAACCACCAATTTTCTCTTCCTATGGGTAAAGTATAGGTACAAATGCTTTCATTCATACTCCAGCAAATATTTATAAAATGCCTGTGCTGAGGTTCTGGTCAAAGGACTGACGTAGAACATTCCTTCACGGCCTGTCTAGTCCAGAGACCTTATGGTATCTCACAGGTCCTCTTCTCGGCCAGTTTACTGTGTTACAGTGCAGAATCTTTTCAGTTAATCGTCCCGTGTGACAGTTTTTACATGTTTTCAGTGATAACCGCAATTGTCATTTTTTCTTTTTAAAGATTTATTTATTTATTTGAAAGATAGAGTTAGAGAGAGAAAGAGAGAGAGAGAGAGAAGGAGAGATCCACAATCTGCTGGTTCACTCCCTAATGGCCAATGGGGCGTGGCCAGGCTGAAGCCAGAAGCCAGGAAATTCTTTCAGGTCTCCCACATGGATGCAGGGGCCCAAGCATTTGGGTCATCTGCGGCTGCTTTCCCAGGCCATAGCAAAGAGCTGGATCAGAAGTGGAGCAGCCGGGACATGAACCGGTGCCCCTATGGAATGCTAGCATCACAGGCACTACACCACGTTGCCAGCCCAGCACTTGTCCTATTTCATAGCTTGTATGCATATGTGGCAGTTGATGAAAGCAGTCGTTCACTGGTAGCAACACTATGATCTTGATCTTTAGTGTTGGTTGTTGGTGTTCAGTATTTAACAGTCAAGATATGAAAAAGGTGGAGGGAAGCTGGGGAATTACTACAAGAGAATCCACCTAGGAAGTGACCCACCCTTCATGGAGGGTTACAACAGAGGGTTTAAGTCTGCATTTTGGGTTTCAAGTTTCTGCAGCCTAACACCGTTTCTACTCACTCAGGGGGTGCGCCACTTGGGATTGTTATTGTGTCATAGTGAAAAACACAGCTGAGATTGCTGCAGGCTAACCACTCTTCAAAGGCAAGCAAAAGAATGGAAATTCCCCTCTGACAGCTCTTTAAAATAAAGAACTTCTAACTATATGTACATAGTCCACAATTCAACTTGTGCATGCTATGCTGCTGTTTTAAAATATGATTTGCTTTAAAGATGGTTACTGCCAACGCAATGTTTTGGTTGCTGGTGGAGCTTGTGTTTTAAGGCAAACTGTTTGATGTTGGCGATGGTTGCTTTCAACTTTCTACTAACGGCACCTCGAAGGGTGCAACTGTGACTCAAAGGAAAGGTAAAATTTTCATAGTTTGTGGAAGCACTTTGGGAACATCTCTTCTGACGCGGGTAAGACAGAATAAGGATCAGCTTTTTCTTTCTTTTTTTTTTTTTAAAGATTTATTTATTTATTTATTTGAAAGTCAGAGTTACACAGAGAGAGGAGAGGCAGAGAGAGAGAGAGAGAGGTCTTCCATCTGATGGTTCATTCCCTAATTGGCCACAGTAGCCGGGGCTGCAATCTGAAGCTAGGAGCCAGGAAATTCTTCCGGGTCTCGCACATGGGTGCAGGGGCCCAAGGACTTAGGCCATCTTCTACTGTTTTCCCAGGCCATAGCAGAGAGCTGGATCGGAAGAGGAGCAGCCAGGACTAGAACCGGCACCCATATGGGATGCCTGCACTTCAGGCCAGGGCGTTAACCCCCTGCGCCACAGCACTGGCCCCAAGTATCAGCTTTTTCTGAAGGATGAGAGTCGACTCTCACAACTTAGATTTGGCAGTTTTTTTTTTTTTTTCCCTAAGTAAGATTGTTTCAGTCCTTAAAGAGTGGGGAAGGCATCAGAGCTACAGAAATGGAGTAAATAACTTAATTATTCTTTATTTATTAATCCCAATAAGGAATATGCTTGAGAAAAAAACCACCTATTTTCCTGATCAACCAAGGTGCCAGTTATTTTCCTTTGTTGTATGTTAGATATTTACAACCAAAGTCTGCTTTTACAAATCAGGGAAAGGAAATTTAGAGGTGTGGGGTGGGAGAGGGAGGGAGCAGTGAATGAGGGTGAAAGGGAGGGAGGAAAAGAGAGATTATGATGTGTCTCCCACCAGTCTTTCTATGCTCTTTATATTGTCATTAGTTTTACTCCTGATAAGCATTCCGCTTTATCCAGGCAATATATTACACTGAAGAATCTTTTTCATTTAACTCTCCTGTGTCTTGGTTTCTTTATCCTTGAAATGATGATAATGCTTGTTCTGTTCATAGTGAGGTGTTAGGATTAATAGTATATTAGAGATAAAAATGTTTTGAACTCCCCAGAAAGACACAATGCAAAGTATTCCTATTGTCACCATTATCACCCAAGATACACTTTCCTCTTACTGCTTCTTAGCTTCCCGGTGTCTAGACCAAGGTTGAGCTTCAAGATGGCCGTAAAATAATAGGGCTGCAGAAGAATGCAATGGCTGTCTAATGCAGTGTTTTCTTGCATACAGAATTGGATGGCGGTGCTTAGAGAGGGAAAAGACTTTTTGGAGTTGCCATACTTCCCCACTCAGTTCTCAATGAGGAGTGAATTTCAAGACGATGCTGTCAAATCTTCCTTGGGTATGTTTATTTTCTTAGAGGCTTGAGCTATTTAAATTGGAACTGCAGTTTCCAAAGTTTCTAAAACTGGCAGCTCTATCTCTAACCAAGTTGTTCTCTAATCTCATGCTTGTATTTGCTTTCACAACTTTACCAATTAGATAATTGATTCTCCTAGCATTGCCATAATAAATACTACAATCTGGGTGGCCTAAAACAACATAAATCCATTCTCTCACAGTTCTGGATGCTCGGAGTCTGAAATCAAGATGTCAACAGGGCCATGTTCCCTGTGAAGTCTCTGGGAAAGAATTCCTTGCCTGTTCTTGGCTTCTGCTTGTTGCAGGCAATCCTTGGTGTTCTTTGGTTTGCAGCTGCATCACCCCAATCTCTGCCTCCATGGTCACCTGGTTTATCTCCCTGTGTGTGTCTTTGTCACCACATCTCCCTTATCTTTAGGACCTACTCTAATGCAGTGCAACTCATTTTAACTTGATTGCATCTGCAAAGACAATATTTCTAAACATGATTTTATTTATAGGTACCTGGGATTGGGGCATCAACATTTCTTGCAGAGACACAATTCAACGCAGAAAAATACTTACTTTTACATCAGAGTCAGCATAGTCAGGGTGGGTATTTGGCATAGCAGTTAAAATGCTGCTAACATGCCCACATCCCATATTAGAGTGCCTGGGTTCAAGTCCTGGCTCTGCTCCCAATGCCTGCGTCCTGCTAATGTACACCCTGGGTGGCAGCAGGTAATGCTCAAGTGCTTAGGTCTCTGCCACCCACATGGGAGAGCTGCATTGTTTCCAGCTCCTGGCTTTGGTCTGGTGCAGCACCAGCTGTGACAAGCATTTGAGGGAGTGAAGTAGTGGATGGGAGATCTCTCTGTCTCTTCCTCTTTGTCTGCCTTGCAAATGAAATCAATCAATAAAGCAACCCATCTGGTCATAATCAATCACATCATAATCTTTTGAAATCAAACTTTCTGGCAATAATATCACCAATTTTGAAGTCTTCCAGTTTAGGAAGCAGACATGATTTTAAATTAACCTACTACTTTTGAATTCTATATTTACTTTGTCATAAAATCCTCCTGTGTTTTCTCTTGGAAATATCCATCAACTTCTTTTACCTTCCACGGATGTTATATCTGTCCTTGACAGGCTTTCAGTCCAAGTTATTGCTATGATTCTATTATGTTCTTCATACAGTCCTTTCCTGGTTCAAGTGTAGCCCAAATACTGGGAGAATCTATATCAGAAACAGCCTAGAGAAATAAACCATTTGGCTCCACCCTAGATCTGATTCTGATATGGAATCAGAATCTGTTTGAAAACCTGGATGTGGTCCATGGTAAAACTAATGCCACTTAATGTTTGCCAACTGCCTAACTTGTTGGAAATTTTTACAGTCCCTTCAAATTCTGGCCTTATCCAGATTGATTGGGTGAATTAAACCATATATGTAAAACGAAATAACGTGTCAGAAACATTATAGAACTAACCATCATGTTGTCAAAGATCATGAAATACCATATAAAAACATGCATGATAGGGGCCAGTGCTGTGGTGCAGCGAGTTAACGCCCTGGCCTGAAGCGCCTGCATCCCATATGGGCGCTGAGTTCTAGTCCTGGCTGTTTCTCTTCTGATCCAGCTCTCTGCTATGGCCTGGGAAAGCAATAGAGGATGGCCCAAGTCCTTGGGCCCCCGCACCCATGTGCGAGACCTGGAAGAAGTTCCTGGCTCCTGGCTTCAGGTTGGCGCAGCTCCGACTGTTGCGGCCATCTGGGGAGTGAACCATCAGATGGAAGACCTCTCTCTCTCTCTCTGCCTCTCCTCTCTCTGTGTAACTCTGACTTTCAAATAAATAAATAAATCTTTAAAGAAATGCATGATATATTATTAATCTGAAAATGCAGTTCTAAAGGACAAAACCCAGTTGCATATTTTAAATCCACATTTGGTCCTCAATATCTGACTATGGGTGGAAAACATTAATAAAAATATTGCATCTCTATCGAATGGGCCCAACCTTTTATTCCCAAATAATACAACATAGCAATGACTTACATTGTACTAAGTATTATAAGTGATCAAAAGATCATTTCAAGTATACCAGAGAATATATGTATATTATATGCAAATGCTACACAATTTTATACAGGGGACTTGAACACCCATGGGGGTGCCTGGAGCTGGTATTCCCTGTGGATATCAAAGGATGGCTGTATTTGTGTGTTATACGATCAGTGGAAGGAATATTGGACAATGTTAACAGCAGTTAGTATTTTTAGTGCTGTTGTTTGGCAGGACTCCTGTTTACTTCCTGCAGTGAACACATATTCTCCAATAAGATGTAATAAAGGTTTTCATTTTAAAAATGCTGGTATCCTCTCCATCCAAATTATTGTCTCTTTACGTTTTGAAATATTTGCTGTATTGGAAATGGGATGGAACTTCAAATGGTAATTGAAGAGGGAGGGGCTTTTGATCTGTGGTAGAGCCACTCATTCTTAAAGCCACCAAGGGAAAATGTAAATGCATGATAAACTACAACTGGGAGCTGAGGAGGACAGAAGTCAAGCTGTGTCTTTGATCTATATATCAGCATGACTTTGCCCCTCCATTTGTTTGGGCTAAAGTCAGATTATTAATTTTCTGTTGCTGCATAACAAATTATCATACAGTCTGAAAACCTAGACACATCTATGTGGGGCCTTCAAAAATGTGTGGAAAATACAATTAAAAGATAACTATTTTGGTGGGAAAATTTTGAAATCCATGAATGGTTTTTTCAGGCTATGAATTTTCCACCAACTTCTTGAAGACTCCTGTCCTGTCTCACGATTGTGTAGATTCAGAGCCCAGGCACAATTGAGAGGGGTCCTCATCTCAGGGATTCACAAGACTTTGATCTGGGCTGGCTCTCCTCTGGAGACTCAGCTAAAGGACATTACATTTGCTTACGAGTGCATTTTCTTCCAGCTGTTATGACAGAGGGCCCAGTCCCTTATTAGCTGGCAGCTGAAGGGTGCTCTGAGGTCCACAGCACCGTTTAAGACCCCTCAACCATTCTCTTTACGGAGAGTTTGCAACACACTGTTTTCTTCTTTAAGGGTAGCAGGAAAATCTTCATTTGCTGCCAACACTGAATCTGAGAGGGGAATGGCATCCCATTATCACAGGCTAGAAGCAAATCGGAGTCCTGTCTACAGTCAAGGGCAGAATCAGGTCAGCGCATGATGACCATGGAGCCGCCTTGGAGCTCTGCCTTTTACACAAATCAGAGCACATGAGTAGTCTCTAAAAACAGTCAGAGAAAGAGCAGGAAAGGTGGACTTCACACCAAGGCCTGTTCCACTCCTTTCCAGCTGGGATTTGCTCTTTCAATGGCCAGAGGAAGGAGAGCCCTTCCTTCAGCTTCTGGAAACCAGAAATACACGGAGAAGGATGCAACCATAAGCACAACAACATCTTCATGGTGTAGGGAAAGAAGACATAGCATTCCTGCCTCAACTCTGTTGGAGGCTCTGAAGTGGAAGTCTGGAGTGACTTTGACATTTCCATTGTTTCTTGGTTCCACAGTCGAAGCCTTTCCCTTTCCATTCACATATTCCAGTACATACTCACCTTTCTCTACCCTGAACTTTGACATTTGAATATCTAAATACAATCACACTGGTTGGGGAGTTTTTGAGTTTTCATCTCTTTTGATATTTTCTCTTCAACTTAATTAGGCCTTCTTTGAGGCAGAGTTCCTCTCTCATGCCATATAAAGTGTCTGTTCCTTGCATCACAGGAGTGTTAATTTAGTTTCATTAATTGGTTAAACACAGAAAATAGAGGCAGAAAACTAGTACTTTATTTCCATTTTGGTACTTGACTTGGATTTGGAAAACAATTGTTTCAGATGAGAATATACCAGGAAAGTGACATGTTATAGTAGAATGTTGCTGATCTTTAGATATTCTTGTATCTACTACAAATTTTTTGCCATATTTGTGTAGCACATGTACTTTCAGTAAAATAGCATTTTTCTTTAACTGCCTCTTTTACTTGACTTCAATCTAAACAATAGGGTCCATGAGACTATTTTGTATGCTAGTTACACATTTTCATTTTCACCTGAAAATATAAAATTTGTAATAAGCAGTTGCCTATCTACTGCCAACAGTTATTTCCTGTACCACCAATAATGCTTCTAAAACTTGTTGGGAATTACTTGGGTAGTGTAGAACATTTTTAGTTTTAGAATCTGGCTCGCGGGCGCCGAGGCTCACTAGGCTAATCCTCACTAGGCTAGTCCCGGTCGGGGTGCTGGATTCTGTCCTGGTTGCCCCTCTTCCAGGCCAGCTCTCTGCTGTGGCCAGGGAGTGCAGTGGAGGATGACCCAAGTGCTTGGGCCCTGCACCCCATGGGAGACCAGGATAAGTACCTAGTTCCGGCAAAGAAAGACCTTTCTCTCTGTCTCTCTCTCTCACTGTCCACTCTGCCTGTCAATAAATAAATAAATAAATAAATAAAATAAAAAAGAAATTATGATGCATCGGAAATTAAAAAAAAAAAGAATCTGGCTCCATTCTTTCAAATCTTGGACTTCTGATCCCTAAACTACGGATAAAGATAATTATACTATCAACTAACGTGCATTATCAAGTAGTGTACTATGTAAAATCCTAAGTTCTTTATATGTATTATGTATTCATTTTTTAAAGCAAAACTATCCTATATAAACTTCCTCTTTTTTTTTTTTTTTTTTTTTTCAGAAAAGGAAAGTAAAGCACAGAGAAGTAGATAACTTGTTCAAGGTCACACAGCTGATAAGCAAGGGTCAGCAAATAGAACCCAGTAGTCTAACTCCCAAGACTTTCCCTTAATTATTTCATAGATGGCTTCCCTAATTTAACCTGACATTATGAAGATTAAATGCAAAGTAAAATGCAATGCACATACATACATCTCATCTAGCATCAGACCTAATTTATAGGAATAATTCAATGGAATTTAATTATCTTTTTAGAAGATACATTGGTATATTTTATCTCATCCTTTCATAGGGATCACAAAATGGTGTTCTCTCAATCTTTAAACTTGAGATGGATAAATCCCAGGCATTCTCATTGAAGCAACTAAGAAAACTTCAGGCAACTTTCCAGCGGGGTTAGAGAGCAGAAGTGCATCTGATCTCAAGAATTTTACACTGATCCCTGACATAACAAAGGTGGCTTAAATTGACCTTCCTGAAAGTTTGCAGGTCGTGAAGACCAATTAGTTGCTATGGTGTCAATAAGTGCAAATTGCTGTAGGTTGTTGGTGAATAGGGAAATCTCCACTGGGTCAGTGCCCAGGGCAATGAGGTACTAAAGGCACTGCAGGTGGTTTGAAGGCAGACACCTTAAAAAAAGCCACAACTGTGCTGGGCTTTAGCTTCCACCCATAAATGGTGATGTGTTCCAGCTATTTCTTCAGCCTCTGCATATAAATCAAGGTGCTGATCTCAGTCTATACATTGCTATGCAGTCTAGATTAATTTTATATTAGTAATTATATTCTCTTTAGACACAGTACAGCGATTGAGATTAGAAAGAATAGTTTTTTATTTTGTGGAAATTTTGATTATCAGTAAAACATCAAGATGCGACTGATGAACGATCCTTCCTCGCAAACACTCTTCATTTTAAAGGTCTTCATTTTAAAGGACTTCATTTTAAAGTCAACAGAAAAGAAAATAGATAATGTCTGAGTTGAAATGTGGATACCAAATGTTCAACCTTTTAAAAAAACTAATTCAGAACTCAACCTAGACATGCTGTTATGTTACAGTAACAGTTAAAAAAAAAACCCTCCAAATTAATGGTGCATATACTGTCACAATAAACAGTTTCCTGAGATAATTAAAAGTATTTTTGCTCAGTTAATAACGTAAAGTGTCACAGTTGAGAATGATCACTATGAACTTTTGCAGATAGGGGAGAGCAGAACACCTGTCTTTGTAAAAACATAACTATATCCAACAATTGCAGCATGTTTTATTCATGTGGTGTTTATGTCTGGCTATGTCCAAGCTATTTGCTAGGTGAACAGTCACACTTGATAGATCCAGGAGGGAATTTCTTGGTACAATGAACAAAAAGAGCTATTTTGTTCTTGTGCTCCAACCTCAGACCAAGGGGGAAAAAACTGTCATAAAAATATGGTCACCTTTCTGCTTTTAAAACTATGCTGGTGCCTGGGGAAGGATTCTCAGAATGTAAAAAAATTGGTGACATTACATGGGAAATTTTCTGTTCTTCTCCTTGTAATAGTCAATCTTGTTTAGACAGTAGCCTCTGCGTGGACTGGGAACAGTGTATTATGAGTGATGGCGAGGGATTCAGGGGCAACAAACCCACAAAACTATTACATGGTAACCAGGAACTGAGTTTTCTACTAAAACTTTACTATATGGCTTTGTCTCTGGATGGTTTGACAAGGCCCAATGTGTGTGCCAAGTGTCATCATCCAAACTATCTATGATAAAAATGAATCACTTAATATATCTATGTAATGATCTTTCACTTTTCCTGCCTTCCCCGTACTGCAAAGGCAAGGATACCCTCCTTATAATTGGGAGAAAAAAAAAAACACAATTGTTAACAATAAAGCTTTTTCTTATGTGGCTGTATAAATTCAGCAATTGAAAATAAAAGAGGGCTATAACTAAGTGGACGCCTGTAGGCAACCGAGGTTATGCCCTGGGGTGCTGCTCCTTCTACATTTCAAGGGTGACACTAGGTCACCATCAGAAATAAGAGTGGTTGGAATTTTTCTGTTGTTCATTTTAGTTCCAATGACCCTAGCAAAGGGCTACTTACTGAAGTGTGTTTGTTTGTGGAGGTAACTCCATGGGGAATATTTTAGATTATGCTACAGAAATGGGTCTTGCAAAGGAAAAACGCCATTTAAAGAAACACTGACATAGCATCAAGCTCTGCTAACTTCCTGGTACAGCTAAGAAGCCAAGTTTGTTAGGGAAAAGGAAGTTTCTTTGTGCGGCTTGTGTGTCCCATATCAATGACAAAATTATAAATCCATGGTTGTCCACATCCCAGATGGAGTACAAGTACTCAAAAGCAAAGCAGGAAATGAAAAACCAAGACTATTACCAAAAGCCATGAAAGAAAGCCGCTCTGCCTGCAGTTTGGGTAATTTGCAATAGCTAACCCAAGTGGAGGACGTGTGTGAGGGGTGTTGCCTACCATCTTTCCAAGAGTCTCATTGACGGATGTTCAATGGACTTGCCCACGGAAGTAAGTGCCTAGCCTCTTTGAAGACTAGAATTGAATACTAATGAGTAGGCAGCCTCCGACAGAAAGTGAAAGGACTCACAGTGCTCAATACTTGGAATTAGTAATTTAGAAAATGGAGCACTTGATGCAAATTGGCCTCGAGGAGTGAACTAGAAAAGTACAATTTCTCAGAAAACGCTTCTATCTTCACAGAGTTGAATGTGCAGGTACAGTACCTGAAAAGAGAAACAGGGCCCAAATAGGCAAGCAGTGACCAGAAGGTCCAGATTTTGCAAACTTCTGAGTATGGTAGATGAACTCAGACGATCACCTAGGCAGTTCCTCTGGCCCTTTGCTTGATGCCTGTGGTGGGGAGCAGGGTAAGCTTTGTGACGTGCTCCTCGTTCTGAACACCATTAAAATTCTTTCTCAGAAATATTTATCAGGGAGCTTGTGAGGGTTGTCCACAGTGTGGATCCCACTTACGTTGGGTGATTTTGTAGAACTTAGATTGGGTGGGACGTCCTAGCGCCAGAGATGACTCCGTAGATGACTATGGCGCCAGAGAATAAGGCTGACTGTGATTCAGGCCTTGGAAGCAGGGAAGGGCGGGCTTTGGGTGTACCTTGAGATAAGGCTTGGGTATTGCTGAATGGTTGGCATATGCAATCTGAAGCTGTCTGCTTTCAAAATGCAGTGTGATCAGGGGAAGGCATGTCTAGAATGGGAAAAAAATTGAAGTGCAAGAAATTTAAGCTCTGAATGACTTCTCCTAACCAGTCCTCCTTGCTAAATTCTAGCTTCCCACTATTCTTTATTTTTCATTCTTGAATTTTCAGTGTTTTCGTAATCCCTAGAGCAGTGCCTGGACTTAGATGGTGTTTTGGTTTGAATGTGTCCCTCAAAATTCATATGTTGGAAACTTAAATCTTTAATGCAACAGTGTTCAGAGGTAGGCGCTTTGAAAGTTTATTAGGTCTGGGCTGGCACTGTGGTGTAGCAGGTAAAGCCACTGCTTGCAGTACCTGCATCCCACATGGGCGCTTGTTCCAGTCCTGGCTGTTCTACTTCTGATCCAGACCTCTGCTATGGCCTGGGAAAGCAGTGCAACATGGCTCAAGTCCTTGGGCCCCTGCAGCTGTGTGGGAGACCCGGAAGAAGCTCCTGGCTCCTGGTTTCGGATTGGCCCAGCTCCGGCCGTTGCAGCCATTTGGGGAGTGAACCAGTGCATGGAAGATCTCTCTGTTTCTCTCTCTGCCACTGCCTCTCTGTAACTCTGCCTTTAAAATAAATAAATACATACATACATATTAAAAAATTATTAGATCATAAAGTCTCTGCCCTCATCTATGCATCCATGCTACTATAATGAGAGTAGCTTCCTTATTCTGGAAGTAAATTTCTTACAGAAATCATTTGGGTCATTCCCCCTCTCCCAAAGGCATGCTTGTTCATGCTCTTGCCCTTCTACCTCTCACCATGGGATGATATGCAGCATAGATCCTCATGAGATGCTGGTTCCTCCATCTTGGACTTCCTGGAAGCCTCCAGAAGTGTACAAATTACTATCTAGTCTTGGTATTCTGTTTTTAGCAACCCAAATTGGGCTAAGATACATGGGGTTGCAAAAAAATGTTTGCTGAAGGGATGAATGGAAAGGCAAAATCTAAGAACTAAGGTAAGAATAGTCAACCAAATTTCATGTAAGTGCATGTAAGTGTTCACAGTTTTTGATTTACTGCTACCTGTTTTTTTTTTTTTTTTTTTTTTTTTTTTTTTTTTTTTTTTGACAGGCAGAGTGGACAGTGAGAGAGAGAGACAGAGAAAGGTCTTCCTTTGCCGTTGGTTCACCCTCCAATGGCTGCCGCGGCCGGCGCGCTGCGGCCGGCGCACCGCGCTGATCCGATGGCAGGAGCCAGGAGCCAGGTGCTTTTCCTGGTCTCCCATGGGGTGCAGGGCCCAAGCACCTGGACCATCCTCCACTGCACTCCCTGGCCACAGCAGAGAGCTGGCCTGGAAGAGGGGCAACCGGGACAGAATCCGGCGCCCTGACTGGGACTAGAACCTGGTGTGCCGGCGCCGCTAGGCAGAGGATTAGCCTAGTGAGCCGCGGCGCCGGCCTGATACCTGGTTTTGTTTTCAGAGTTACCTCTGACAGTAGTGGTGCCTCATCTCATTCCCTACACATGCCATTCCAGTCTGCCCATGGGCCCTGGATTTGGCTTCCTGCACAACTGGAATCTGGGAGTAGAACCAGTGGTGGAGCTGAGAGATGGAGAGGCAAAGGTGACTGGAAAGCTTCAGAAAATGTCTATGACTGACAGGCTGCTCCTGATTGACAGGAAAACAATCTCTGGGACACTGGGGGCAAGACCTAGTTTCTGTGTAGTAAAAAAAGAGAAGGTTTAATGCCATACAGAAGGCTGTCTCACACACACACACACACACACACACACACGTGCACGCGCAGTCCTCAATCACTATACTGTGGAATGAAGAGATTAAGTCTATCCATGAGGACATTTGTATTGAAGAGCACATTGAGCAAGAACAATGAGCAAGAACCATTGATTCACAGAGACCTCATCATCTTTTCTGCACTCAGTATATGCCCCCTGGTGAGGGGGTGGATTCGAGAGAGGTGAGGCTGACACAGCCAAGCTGGAAGGCCTGAGTCTTGCCTCGTTAAGGAGAAAACATTTCTCTATTTATCTTGTTCACAGATAGGAAGCAGAGTATACTAAGGAAGCGCCTAGGAGTTTAGAGGTATTAGGACAATAGCAGTCCGCATATTGAGCTAGGTGGAAGTGTTCAGGGAGGGAAGTGCCAGAGGCGGTGATGGGTCTGGTTTTATTTAGCGCATTTAATAATGATCTGGAAGAGGGGGAAAACACATTAAAATCACAGATTATACTAAATTGACAGGTGGTGTAAACACAAATGAGGGCAAACAAAAGGATATAAAGAATTTAGAACAGAAATGAGATTCTGTCAGGAAAAAAATGCGCTCTCACATCTGTGCAAAGTATCTTAAATCAGCAATGGAAATTGTTTTAAAAGTCATTTAGCTTAGAAAATGTTCATAGGCGTTGCTCACATTTACAAGTGCTAACCCCTCCCTACTCCTAGCTGTTTTTACTCTGTTGGATCACACTGTTTATCCCTATTATTTTCAAACACACATCTGATCCTGTCACTCCTCCGCTTAACGTCTTTGAAAGGTTTGGGATTTCTTACAGGAATGAGTCCAAGCTCCTTCGCCCTGTAGAAGACCCTTCCTTTGCTCTTTTCCTCCGTCTTCTTAGCCTTTCACATATACGTCTGCTCTGTACTCTTCATTGCTTCCAGGCTGAATTATTTGTATCTCCCTGATTGCATCCCACCTTATTACTACTAACTGCACCATCTGCTCACAGCACCATTCATTTCTCTTTTCTGGATTTTCTCCATATGACCTTCAAAATTCAGTTCTGGCCTCACCTCCTGCATTGGCTTTCAAGTTCAGACAATATCCCCACCTCTGAGATTGTTTTGGTTTCTTCCCGGCCATTGCCATCACACCCATTGGGCACTTCCAACACAACAAGTTGACAATGATAATAACTATATTTATTGAGTATTTAATTATGTTCCAGACTCTGTGCTATGTATTTTACAAGCATTATCTTTGTAATCAGCACAACAACCTTAGGAGGCAAGTCTAATGATCGCAATCCTATACACAAGTTAATCTCGTATTAGGTTAGGTAACTTGCCCAAAATTGAACAGCTGGTGAGTGGCAGAGCTGGGATTCAAACTGCTTCCAGATCCCATACTTTTGAAATTATACTATTATAATAATTTGTTTCCTTGACTGTCTCCCTAACTTGTATAGACTCCTTGAGCACAAGGACCATATACTAGAATCTATGGCACCTTGCATGGAACACACAACTTAATAATAAAAACAAAGATAATTAATGTTTAATGAGTGCTTGCCATGCATTTTATTCATGGCCATCCTGATGGGTAACTTGCATTTTTCTGATAAATAGTGACATTGAGCATCTTTTCATGTATCTGTTGGCCAGTTTAAATGCCTTTTTTTTTTTTTTTTTGAGAAATTCCTATTTAAATTCTTTCTATTTTCTAATTGGGTTATTAGTTTTGGTTTTGTTCATACTATTAAGTTGCCTCACTCTTACTGATATATCATTTTGTATTCTCATTGACAAAAAATAGATATAGGGTTATACAGCAATTGCTAACGAATCCCAACTTTATCATGGGAGATATCAAGTATATGAGTAATTTTGGCATTCTAGTTTTGTTAGGGTTGTTGATCTACTTTGCGTAAGCCATTGAGATTCACTTTAAGCTTTTGTCTTATGGGTTCTTGCTTGTTTTTGTGGCCCATGTTATTTTTTGGCATTTCATACTTTTGTACCTCTTATCTTAACTCTTATTATTGTTATCTATTAAGGATTTCTTATTTAGAAGGATCTCCAAGATCCGGCTTCTGGCTGGTGCCCGTGAGATCCAGGGGAAGTCATGCTGGTCTAGTTTGGAAAGGAAACTTTCAATCCAGCCGTGCTGCATGATCATTCATTTCATTTTGCGTTTCCATTTTCCCACCTATGAAGCAGGTTCTCAGTTGTTAGACCGTGAACCAGCTGCGTTGCCATCACCAGGCAAGCACTTGATAAATACTGATTCTTGGATCAGATTAATAGGGATTCTGATTCTGTAGGTTTAAGGCAAGACCTGGGAAGTAGTATTTTATTAAAGCTCCCCAGGTAGTTTTGCGGCAGTGAATTTTTGCATACCACTGGGCTAAATGATTTTTAGCTAGGAGAATGTGATTTATTATCTAGGCTCACTTTCTTAGAGGCTCAGGAGAATATGTTTTCGCTAAAATTGGTAATCTGTACCTATGAAGCTCTGTAAAATGAGGGCTTGACTTGAAGTAGGCTCAGTGAGTGGGTTTCCTTTTGTTGCATTCACAAATGAGGCCTGTGTTATTAGGAATTTTTAAAAAAGTAATAACATTAATGTCTAACAGTATGTGCAATGGTACAGTTTAAAGACTTTTCACATCCATTAGGGGTGTTCACTTCCTGGATTCTTTCCCTCTTCCATTTGAGAGAACTGAGACTTGCAGACTTGTCCAGAGTTGTAGCGTGAATCAGGAGCACAGTCAGAACTTCTTCCCACAACCTCTCGGTCTGGAGACTGCGGTGTGTTCTAGTTCTCATCACTGCAGTGTGGCCTCTGACTGTCTGTCACAAGACACCAGCCAGTCTCACAGGACGAAGGATGGCATTTCATTCCCACAAAGCTTCTAGAGAAGGATAGGGATTTTGATTGCAAAATCAAAATCATTGTGCTGTGGACAGCACAATGCTGCTGACTCCTTTACTATTCCTTCAGCAATGTCTACAAACCCTGAAAACATCTGCTGGGCTAGGTGGAAGAAATTGGGCCTTACAAATAGACCTCAGTTTACATGTGGAAGATCTCATTGTACTGATCCCCTCCCCAGCCACTCGCACAAATAGTGTGTTTCTGAGTCCTCCCAACCTAGGGGACAGTACCACAAGTGACCTTCTTGTAGAAGCCCAACTATATGGTTTTCGTTCCTTCACCTTTATTTTGCATCCTAAATCCTTTTCATCACTAAGCCCCGTTGGCTCTTGGTCCAAATATAGCCCAAATCTCCCCTGTTACCACCTTCAATTAGACCACCATAGTCTCTTCTGTGATCCGTATGGCCTCCCAGATTCCTCTCTTGCTCCCTGCAATCCATTCTTCTCTCTCAGAAAAGACCTGTTTTGTTTTATTTTATTTTTATTTTTTTGACAGGCAGAGTGGACAGTGAGAGAGAGAGAGACAGAGAGAAAGAGAGAAAGGTCTTCCTTCTTTGCCGTTGGTTCACCCTCCAATGGCCGCCGCGGCCAGCGCGCTATGGCCGGCGCACCGCGCTGATCCGAAGCCAGGAGCCAGGTGCTTCTCCTGGTCTCCCATGGGGTGCAGGGCCCAAGTACTTGGGTCATCCTCCACTGCACTCCCGGGCCATAGCAGAGAGCTGGCCTGGAAGAGGGGCAACCGGGACAGAATCCGGGGCCCCGACCGGGACTAGAACCGGGTGTGCCAGCGCCGCAAGGCGGGGGATTAACCTAGTGAGCTGCGGCACCGGCCTAGAAAAGACCTGTTTTAAAATATAAGTCCAGTGTCATTCCCCTAGTTAGAAATCTGCAGTGAACTCCCATTTTATTTGGAATAAAATATGAACTCCATAACAGGCCTTGGTGGTGGAACTTCTCATCACACCCCTGCCCCATCTCCTCTCCGCGCGGTGTCTCCTTGCGTTGGTCATGCTGGGCTTGTGTGGGTCCCTGGAACACCTCGCGCTCCCTTTCACACTGGAACCTTTGCGCTTCCTATCGCCTCTGCCTGAAACGCACTTCACCAATTGTTAAGCTCAGCGGCTCCTGTCACTCAGCTGTTAGCCTGGATATCTCGCGATATTGTCTGTCTGCCTCCCGCACACCTTCTCAAACAAACTGCAGACCATGATCTTATTTTGTTTTCTTTATAAAACTTGGAAGGCTGCACTGTCATTTACATAAAATGTGTCAGAACAGACCTTGTGATCTAAGGAGGGGTTAGTTGCAGGTACACCCCAGGTGCAGCCAGCATTCTAACCAGGAATTCACTCCCCTAGAGACAGCCGGAAGGCCGATGGCTGACACTGAAAAGACACACTCCAGGGGAGAGGACTGTAAGCTAGCGCTTCAGTTCTGTATCTCTGATAAAGACGTTTCAGTAATTAGCACAGAGAATGTCAAAAGTGGACTTTTACTGGTGAAATTAGCGCCTTGTTAATTAGCAAGATGAGCACTAGAAATGGGCTGTCATCGGAAAATCAAAGGTGGCTGTGTCAAAACTATTTTGCTGATATCTCCCAACCTGGTTTGAAGGAGACATAGGAAACTGGAGAACGCTGTATGTCTAGGATTAGAACGCAAAGCTGCATCTCTACATCTCCCACGTCCAGCGGCTGGTTTAGCAGACTTGCGGTTACTGGATGCTGGACATGAGGGCAGCAGAACCCTGCCCCGCTGCAGCATCGTCATGTGCGTCTCGAGCAAACCTTTGCTGAATGACGTGGGTGGGAATCCCTGACAGGACAGACGTGTGATGCTACAGCAAGCCACAGAACAGATTTTCTTAACTCCTGTATCGGTTAACAAATACATTGCATTCAATAAAGTCTTAGAAATGGTCAGATTTGATGTGAATCTTGCTTTCATTTGTAACCTAACAACAAGGTTGTAGGGAGAGAAGGTCACCTTCATCCAACCCAAACCCATTGAATCAGAAGAGCCCAAGAGCTATGCACACCATACACGCTTCTGTTTCATGTGCAAAAGCGGTAGGTAAAAATCTCTTGTAACCATCAACTCTTAGTATCTGTGGGGATTGGTTCCAGAACCCCACAGATAACCAAATGTTAAAGTCCTTTATATAAAACAGGATTTCAGTTTGTACATAACTTCCCTCATCCGCCTGTATACTTTAAATCATTTTGAGATTACTTTTAATGTCTAATACAATGTAAATGCTATGTAAATAGTTGTTCTATTGTAATTCAGAGAATAATTACAAGAAAAAAGCCTGTATAGATTCTGCACAAATCCATGGTTTGTTGAATTGGCGGCTGCAGAGCCTTCATATAAAGACACAAGGCAGGCCGGCTTTCCCCAGCGTAGATTTCTCAAGAGCAGAGGCCTTAGGAGATCTCTTCCGAAAGTCTTGTCCAGAGCCTGGGACTATCTCTTACATGCCATAGCTATTATAAATTTTTGAAAAGAGAACAAGGAGAGGCGGGAACAGCAAAGGGAAAGAGAATAGAACAAAGAAATTGGGCTAAGAACTATTGGGGAGAATGAAAAACAGCTGCCTAAGGAGAAAGTCAGCAAACAAAAGAGTTCTTAACAGATCACAGGGAAAGTAGCAGAGTTGGGCTTTCTGACGCATGTTTCTGGGAACACGGGCCTTGCAGGGTGCTGTGAAGGGAAGCATAGTTGGTGGCTACATTCGATGGGTAAGGGCGACCGAGCCTCTTATAAATGCACGGTGCACATGAGCAAGTCAAGGTCTTTGAGAGGCACTTGAGGGCACACCCACCCACACGCAAACACACACAGAGAAGCCTAACTTGGTTTATCCAGTATTTTCTAAATTTCTTTGAGCATGGGGCTCTTTTCCCCTGTGACATTTGTTAACAAACACTAAAAAGGCTTTCAGAAAACAGAACAGATGTGGATAGGAAGCTGGCAGAGAAAACACCAACGCTTTCATTATACTGTGAAGCTGGTTCCAGGCAAGAGTGTAACCTTCTGTTCCCAGGAGCCTGGTGCATGCAGGGCATTCGCAACTGGGTTTCAAGACAGGAGGGCAGCCACGTTGTCGGCTTCTACCTGCTGACCCACCCTTCACCCAGAGAGAGGAAGATGAGCTTTCGTGAAGCCGGAATCCTGAGAGATAACCAGGAGCAATCATGCACGGAAAATCAGATATGAACGTGCTACTCAGTGTAGCAGAAAAAATGAGCCCAGGAGAGTTGCCAGTACAGTGAAACCCACTTACTACATCCTTTTAAAGATCAGCCTGATGCTCACACATGCACAATGCTTCCTTTCCTTGGCCCTGGGAGAAATATTATGAAGGTGTTTCACTTTGGTAAGGTTCATGAGTTTATGGCCTTGAGTATGCCCTTGAGAATAAACTCTAGGGACTCAGAGTGAGGAAAGGGAAAGCTACTTTTAATGGATTTTGTCTCTCTCTCCTTTCCATAACACTGCAACTAAAACATCAGATTAGTTAAATCTTCTAAACGCCATAAGTGCCATAGGGAGATGACTATTTTCTTTCTCTTATTAGCTTTAGTTAACTAAAAATCAAATCATGTCAGAAAGTTAGGCAAATACATTTTGGGAGAGATTCCTAAAATATAAATACTCCAAAGTGCACATAATTACATTGCTAAATGTTTGACTAACACAAGTGATGTATGAACATATGCATAAGTAAAAAGAAAATAACAAAGAGAAGGTACTCTTTCTTACTCCCTCAATTTCCTATATGCTGTTCGTTCAACTGGGAACTCTTTCATCTCATCTCTGCTTCACTAATTGCCATTCATCCTTCCATTCTCAATTTCAATAACATTTGCTTTGGCAAGCCTTTACCGAGCAATCTTTTTAGGTTAGAAAAACCTGATTGAGGTTCCCCATCTTAACTTCCCTTATCACAGTTGGTTGCAAATTTAATGGCTGATTTGCCACTAGATAATAAACTTCATAATGGTAGTGAGCACATGTGTGCTTTTCACTGGAGAGTCTCCAGACCCTAACACGTTGGCTGGCAGGAAGTAGGTTCTTAATAGGGTGTTTGGTTAATATAGTTTTGGTGTAACTATAAACCAAATGGTGACCTACATTTTGATAACCAACACCGCATTTGTGGAAACTTACATTAGCATAATTGTTATTTGCAAGTCCGTATACATACTAATAGTCATAGTCACTCAGAGAAAGATACATATCTGGGATTAGTGCCAGGGTAGTTCAACCAGAATTCAAAGAAACGCTTAGCTTAAGCATTATGGAAATTGGAAAATAAAGAGTTAAGAAATGAAGTTTGTGAAATAATCTTAAGGTCTGCAAGTTCACAACAATGATTCACTTCATGAAAGCATTGCTTTTGATTACAAAGTGAAAGTTAGATGATTGAGAGGCATTTCATTGTTTAAAATGCTTGATTTGTCAAAAAATATAACAGTTTGCTTTGTGGTTTTCTAGTCACATGATTGTGGAGGTCAAGTACTTATGTGAGAGCCACAGATGAATAAACAAATAAATGAAAGACTTAGGTTATAAACACACCATGCACACACACAAGTTGTTCCTCTTGAGACATTCGTATGTGTTTGTACAGCTATGTAATACAAAGAAAGAAGTTTTGCGTATTCACATGGGTATAAGTGTTTGAGAGACAGAACAGTGGCTGGAAGGTCTCTCTTGTTTCTCCCTCCCTTTCTCTGTCCTTCTGCTTTTTAAATAAGTAAAAAAAATAAACAAACTTAAAGTAAAAAAAAAAAAAGAAAGGAAGTATGGAAAGAAAAAAAGACAATGAAATAAAGACAGGCAGAGAGAGAGACAGAGAGAGAAGAAATTGACTTTATAGATAAATTTTGGGTATCTGGTATGAATACATTAAATAAAACTGAACAGATATTTGATATATTAAACTGAAGCATGTGTATATAAATGTGTGTGTGTGTTATTTCTTGGTAATCTACTATGTTCTGACCTATATATGTTTCATCAGGTATCTAGAATCTTTGATAAAATTCCCTGCTATGCAGATAAGTATATAAGCAATTTGCTAATGACCAAAATGTGGTCATACGTTGCAGAAGGATTCAATGAAATGAAAGAGTTTAGAGCTTTTATCATAACTGGTTGCTATGTGAAATAAATCTTGAGCGTAGATCAAGAGAGTAAGGGAGAATATACATTTCTGAAAGTCAAGTCTCAGGAAACTCAGTTTGAGTTCAGTACAAACTATCTTCACTTTATTCTAAAAAAAGCTGAGCATTTGGAGAGGTACAAAGAAGGAACAGAAAGACAGAGGAGCTCATGGAAAGCTATAAATCTTGATGCTTAAATGAGTGGGGGGAGTTGAGACAGTACAGTGTAGCACTTGTTTAAAAAAGTGACAAATGGTGTTTCCATTTGTGAAAGTCATTTACAATCGGCCATTAATAAAGGAGTAGGGATAGGGAGAGCCCTTTGCAGGAGTTTTACAATTTAAGTCATCAGATTTAGCCTATTGCGTTTGATTCCATTTAACAGCTTAGAGTTGATTTTATTCAGATATGTGTAAGGTCTCAAATGGAAAACATTTTGGTAATTTGCATGGTTGTTTTCAAGACTGTAAAATCTAATCGTCACAGACAATAGAACCAGACTGTCTGCAATGGAAATAAGGAACAAAATTGACTGATGTAAATCAGTCTTTGAGAAGTTAAGTTCCTTCTAGGATAACCCAAATCAACTCCGTGTCCTTGTTTGTGAAGCTGATGTTCAGAGAAGTAGTTGATGACTCCACCAGAGAAGACCCAGGTCTTGCCTGGGGCCACAGCGTCATCTTAACACGCTTTCCCTACCATGCTGTCTTCTTCTGCGAGGCATAAACCCTTTATGTTGATGAAGACGGGTCTCAACTTGTTGCATTACTTGAGTGCTAAGTTTAAGCTCCTTTTCCTTTAAGCATCTTTGGGAAGACGGCTGGATTCCTCACTCTCTTAGCATCCTGGAGATACACTGGGTACTATAATTATTATAATTGTGGGCCATAACTACCTTGTTTTGGGGGCCATCTGCTCTTCTCACTTGAATAATGCAGTTTGTCACTAGGCACACATAAATCACAGACACGATAGTTTTCTCTCTTCCTGACTTGACAAACACCAAGCACATTTAGAATTCAGCCTTGTAATTAAGCAGGGCCTAATCTCCACAGGCAGGGCTGATACAAAGGATATGAAGTCTGGGGGAAGGGCTCCTGTTGTTGACCTTGGAAGGCAGGTATTACAGCATCAGAAAATTGCTCTTCCTGTGCTGTCCTCAACTGTGTCCCTAAATCACATCCCCTAGTTATGTGCTTAATAAGATACTAGATTCTAAATTAGCAGTGAATGGACCTGAGCCTCAATTTTGTCTCTAAAATGCTCTATCTTAGTGGCTGAAATCAGATCATTGCAAATGTTTTATTGCCAAAGGAACAACCAATTGATGATTCAAATGAAGAGCCATTTTGTCTTTCTTAAATGGGTGAATCTGCACGTGTGTGTATTTGCATACCTGTCCTGTGTGTTGTTGTTCATAAAAGTGGTATTTTTTCTACTTTTCATTGTTTCTCTCCACTTTCCCCTATCCAAGAACCTGGGGCTCTCCAACGCCAACTATGCCTGGCTCCGCTGAATCCCAACGTGTGATGTTCTTTATGGGAACATGTTGCTGCTGTTACTGTCTGAGTACTGAATGACATGATTTGTTACCTGGATCCTCAAGTAGGATCCCTGTGGCAGGGTGACCAACTGTGTTGATCTTCCTAGTACTATCCTGGTTTCACTGAAAGTCTTGTATTCCAAGACATTCTCAATCCTAGCCTTGAAAACATCTAAGCAAGTTCTTAGTACCTGTTTATGTATGAAATTGCAGTAGCATGAGACAATTGCTTGAGTTGGCACTGCTGTCCATTGCTCAGTTTGATATGACCTGAACTATGTCTTTGACTCTGCTGTGAATGCAACTGCACTTACCTGTGCTGTAACCCAGGGTTTTCAGGTTATAGCTCACTGAACTCCAGGAGACACAGATTGTCCATGCAGAGTTGAGGACAGAAGCCCCAGGCCTCCCCTCATCAGCTGAACCATAGCAGCTTATCCATTTTCTGTTTAAGATATTGGGTTCTATGTAAGACTGACCAGTGAAAAGCTGTTCCTTTATTAAACAAACTTTAAGAATCATGTCCTAACCAAGTTACTAACTTCATTCAGACCTTGAACTAGACTGAATTTAAAGAATGAAGAAGAGTTAGGTAGAGTGGCTTTGATTTTTTTTTTAATTGGGGGTAAAAATGATGTACTAGTAGTCATATGTTGATCATTATAACATATTTTCCCCTACTATCCTTTCTTCCTGAGTTGCTTTCCCAGTCTCTCTGCTAACACAGATTCCATCTATTATCTCACGATTCCATATGTGAGCAATACTCAGAATGTCAGGAGCTGATTAATGTTGGGGGTTGAGTGGGTATCACTGTGAAATGCAAGAAAAAAATTTTAAAAGCTTGTAGTTTCAAAGTTTGTCGTAGTTTGTCAGAACTTTATGGTATGCTGTGGGTCAGTCTGTGGATGAGCATGTGGACTTGGTGTTACTTTAGGTTGATTTAGTCATGAAAGAGATTTGTTGCACAGACATGCCTTTACATTTTCTGGAAAAGAAGTAACTATGTGTTATAATGTATATATCATCTCTCTCTCTCACACACACACATGCACACACACACACACCCCTCTTTTGGAGGACAAAACTCAAAAGTAGAATCTTTCAGGGAAGCAAAATAAAATTCTGGACTTAACAAATGAATGACTGGGATTGGTGAAGATTTTTTGGGATATGACAGAAAACTGAAATTCTGGATAGATTTGGAGAAAGGAAGTAAATTTCTAGGCCAAAGACAAAAAAAAATCAACGAAAAGAAGTTGGAGGCATCATTCAAAACTTGAGAATGGAGGGGGAAGAGGAAGTTGGGGTAGAGAGACTCACTTTTTCACCAGCGATTCCTGCACTCTCCTTCTGCTGATTTCTGCTTGTGGGGGACATTTCTTTTTAATCTCTCAAATTCACTGCTTTATTTATTTTAAAGTTACTTATTTGTTGAAAAATTTTTTTGAGAGTGAGCAATCAAGCGAAACTCTTACCCTTCAAAGACCAGGACTGGACCAGATGAAGCTGAGAGCCCGGCACACAATCTGGATCTCCCATGTGGGTGGCAGGCACCCAGCTACCTGAGCCATCACTGCTGCCTCCCAGGGTGCACATCAGCAGGAAGCTGGAATCAATCTCAGATACTCTGATAGGAGATGCGGGTATCTCCAAGTGGCCCTAGACTAATTGCACGCTCCTTCAATTAAAACAAAAAGTTAGCAAAACTATACTTTTGGAGAGGTTGTCTTGAAAACAGAAAAAAACTGGTGGTCTTCGTTTCTCTGTGCAGCTTCTTTTTTTTTTTTTTTTTTGGAATGGAATTTGGGCCTGGCTGACATGTTAGGGCTTCCTTGGCTCAGCTTGTCATGCAGGCACTCTCTTCTCCCGTAGTCTCATCTCTTGAGTAGTTCTGTCTTCCCTTTCCTCTCATTCTGTCTCTTTTTTCTCCAAGTGCAGATTTTTCTAGTGCTGACAGACACTCAACTATTACAGGTGTTCCTTCCCAGTTGGAAACACAGGTGGGATAGAGAGGAATCACCCCTGAAACATGGCAGGATTGCTACCGCTTCAGTTGTGGAATGAGGAGAAACACTGGAGGGGATCTGTGGAGCATGTTATTACCTGGGAAGAAATCGGCCTCATTCCCAATGCATCTAGGATAGTCAGGGGGCTTTCCTAGTGTTACATTCTGCTAGTTTTACATTTTTTAAAAAATATTTTTTATTTATTTATGTGAAAGGTAGAGCTACAGATAGACAGAGGGAGAGACAGAGAGAAAGTTCTTCTCTCCGCTGGTTCACTCCCTAAATGGCCAGAATGGCTGAAGCAGAGCCAATCCGAAGCCAGGAGCCAGGAGCCAGGAGCTTCTTCCAGGTCTCCCACGTGGGTGCAGGGGCCCAAGCACTTGAGTCATCTTCTACTGCTTTCCCAGGCCACAGCAGAGAGCTGGATCAGAAAGGAGCAGCCGGGACTAGAACCGGCGCCCATATGGGATGCCGGCACCTCAGGCAGAAGCCTGGAGCACTATGCCACAGCGCCAGCTTCTAGTTTTAAATTTCTTAACTTACCAGTTTTGTTTTGTTTTTCTCTCCAACCGGAGGAGTGGTGCTGGGCAGAAGTAAAAGGGCTTTCTTCAGGTGATCCTTCCTCCAGGGCATGGGGAGAAAGGCTCAAACTTACTTTAAAAATTCATGGAGGGGCAGGCGTTGCACTGCAGCAGGTTGAGTTTACCAGGTGACTCTGATACAGTCAGATTTGGGAATCAGTCATGTAGACTTGGCAAAGGAGTCTTTAAAAATATGTACTCCAGAACAGCCAATTTAAAACCGAGAAGACTTACTTTATACAAAGTATGCAGGTTCAATCAAGGAACCACAGCCTTGGAGCTGGAGTCGTGGCGCAGCAAGTTAAGCCAAGCCCTGCGACTCCAGCATCCCACACGAGTGCAGGATGGAGTCTAGGCTGCGCCACTTCTGATGCAACTGCAGCTCCCTGCTAATACACGGGGCGAAGCAGTGGAAGATGCCCCCTATGAGGGAGACCAGGATGGGCTTTGAGGCTTCTGACTTCAGCCTGGGCCAGCCCTGGATGTTGTAGTCATTTGGGGAGTGAACTAGGGAATGGAAGATTGATCTCTCTCTCTCCCTCTCTGTCGCTAACCTTTCAAAATCATAAGTAAATCTTAAAGAAAAAAAAACATGGAAAATGGAATTAAAAGGTAAATTTGGTGCAAAAAAACAATTGAAATCTATGTGTAGTTTTTTTCATTAATATGCTTTTTCCATGAATTTTTTTTAAAGATTTATTTATTTATTTGAGAGGCAAAGCTACAGAGAGACAGAAAGTCTGTCTGCTAGTTCACTCCCCAATTGGCCTCAAGGGCTGGCGCTGGGCGGACCTGAATCCAGGAGCCAGGAGCCTCCTCTGGGTCTCTCACGTGGGTGCAGGGGCCCAAGCATTTGGGCCGTCATCCACTGTTTTCCCAGGCCATAGCAGAGACCTGGATCAGAAGAGGAGCAGCGGGAATGCCAGTGCCACAGGTGGAGGCTCCACCTACTTTGCCACAGTGCTGGCCCCTCCATGAACTTTTTGAGGACCCCTTGAATGTGAATGTGCTAACATGAATCTAAGTGCGTTCGAAGCACTCTGTTTAATTCTCTCTGTGGCACATGCACCCAAGTGAGACGCTCATGGCTGAAGTGGACTGTCTGATCTGGTCATTGGGACCCTCCTGTCACTGAAGTGTCACCCACAGTTGTACACCAGTGGTACTGCTGTCCTGTGGAAGGCACATCACAGCACACTATTGACATCACAAGCAAATTAAAAGACTCACCAAAGTTAATATTCTCACATTATAACAACATCTCCTATAAATTATTAAAGCCCACACAATTTATTACCCATGTTCAGAGAGAGAAAAAAAAAGCAAGTTGAATCATGAGCCGTGCTACTTAATGATTTATTTTTTTGGTCTTCAATGTGTTGAGGTTTATAAATCATCCTGCTCAACTCTGTACTGCACCAAGGAAAACACAGTTGCTAGTCATGCCCTTCTCTCACCAAGGCTCACCTGTGCATGGGGTACAGGCTGCTCATTATGTGAGCATCTATCAGCGGCCTCTCTGTTTCAGATTGGCTGCCTCTGCTCATTACTATCATGCTGGAGTGTGCCATTGAGTGAATATGATTCACGACTTTAGATGATCAATCTAAGCCTTTTCTGAAGTAAATATTAACCTCATTATTTAGGCAGAGAGGCCAGACTGACTTCTGTGGTGTTTTATTTAATGCTTATTTATTTATTTGAAAGGCAGAGGGACACACACACACACACACACAGATGGAGCATTCATCTGCTGGCTCACTCCCCAAATGCTCCCAACAGCCAGGGCTGGGCCCTAGGCTGAAGCCAGGAGCCAAGAACTCCATCTAGGACTCCCATGTGGATGGCAGGGACCCAAGTACTTGCATCATCATCCGCTGCCTCCCAGGGTGCATTAGCAGAAAGCTGGGTTGAAAGCAGAGTAGCTGAGACTTGAACTGGGCACTCGGATATGGGAGGCAGGAGTCCCAGGCAGCCGGGTAACCTGCTGTGCAACACCCACCCCCATTCTGACTTCCTGTTTGTGTCTCAAGGCTTCCGCTCTAAAGGTGAGTCCACCAGCCTCACCTCTAGTCAACTTGATTAATTTCCCTGTCTTTAAACAAGCAAATATATTTTCTTCTACTTGCAGTGGCTTGCTTTATCTCTAGCTCTACCATTGACTTGGGCAAGTAAGTCATTTAAGTTCCCAGAAGCACATTTCCTAATCTAGTCACTGAATGGGTTGTATTAAATGATGTCTACATTCACTTCCAGATTTTAAAAGCTGATAGTCACAGCGCAGAACTGCAAATCCGGCTGCAGTGTGCCCCTCAGTTGGAGCTGCTGAGAGCCCTGGGAATACCGCCTGGGCTCCCTCTCTGCCCTTGCCCTCAGCCAGCTTCAAGAGGCCCAGGGTCTACTTTGGGCCTGCCCCCCCTTTCTTGTCTGGACTTGCCACAGAGCAGGAGGAAGATTTCAAGAGGAAATGGACTATATTTAAGAAGAATAAATAGCTAGAGATGGGTTAGAAACACAGATTCTTCTAGAAATGATGGACAAATGTTCCCCAAACTCTAAAGTTCCTCTGGGATCAGTCTGCCATTCAAGGCTGTTGGTGACCATTTGGTCTGACGGGCTTTGCTTGTTGACACATGTAGCCCTAATGAGGAACCTCTAGCCCTGGTACATTCCTCTCGCAGGCTTGATAGCCCGGGAGTGCAGACACTGATCTGTGCTCTGGAGCAGTCGCTGGCATGTCTGATTTTGAAAACAGTGTCATGTTGTATCACTGTCCTAAAGTCAGAAGGAAAATAAACATTCAAGTGCAAACTAAAAGGCTTGTAAATACAAGTTGTTGTAATATGGTTTCCCTTGTAAAGGCAACTTAATACACACACTTCTTAGGAATTAAAATAATAGACATCAATAATGCATGGACTACACAGATAATTTGCTTTGCAGAAGTAAACAAACTGCCTGTACTTTTGATGTGGAGGCTCAAAACTTAGGAAACAGTTTGGAATTTGGAAATGTAGGGTTTTTGATTACTTTAGATAAACTTGCATCAGTGTCTCAATCTTTGATACCTGAATGCAATTCTGGCTTTTGTGCCAGCTAAATAGATAATTTTGGGGACAACACTTAATGAACATCAGTTTTCTTAGCTGAAAAACAGACAGGAATCTTTCGTAGTTTCAGAAAAGTGATGTGAGGCTAGGATGAGATCATTTTTTTTTAAATTTTCAAAAACTTATATAAAGGGAACAGATTTCATGTATTTCATATATACAGTTTTAAGAACATAATGATACTACCCACACTCCCTCTTTTGCTGCCACCTTTCTTTTTTCCTTCCTTTCTTATTTTCCTTTTAATTTTTGCAATGACATACTTTCAATTTATAATTATAATTTGATCCTCCACTAAATAAAGAATTCAACAAGTAGTAAGTAGAAAGACCACCCTTCTTCAGGAGTAACAGACCAGGGATATAAACAACAGTCAAATCTCAAAATGTCAATTTTGCTCATGTATTTAAATTTTTTTGTATTTATTTCTAAAACTTGTTTGAAAGAAAGAGAGAGGAAAAAAAACTCTTCTATTCTTTGGTTCACTCCCAAAAAGCCCGCAACAGCTAGGCCTAGGCCGGGTTGAAAAGAGGAGCTAGAACTCAGTCTGGGTCTCCCTGCTGGGCGGCAGGGGTCCAACCATCACCTCTGTGGAGCCATCACTTCTGCCTCTCAGGGTGCGTATTCTCACGAAGCTGGGGTTGAAGGTGGAGCCCAGGCCTGAACCCAGGCACTCCAACATGGGATGTAGGTTTCCCAAGCTGCATTTTAACCACCATGCCAAACAATTGCCCTGAGGTTCTGTATTTGTAAAAATTCTTTTTCAAATATTAAAGCTGTATGGAAAGAGAAATGATTGTGTTGATTTTAATTACTATAAAAATGACTAAACTCAATGGAATCCTCTATCTCCAATCCAAGAAAAAGATGAGATTTCCTTCATCTCCCATGAAAGCCTGTCACACCCAACCTCTACCACTCCTCCTCCTGCGTGAGGAGACTGGAGGGTGGATGGGCTGCAGGAGGTACTTACTTTCACCTTCCCCACCCAGGAACCCTATTGTGTGCAGAATTCTTAGAACACACAGCGGGGGCCGGCACTGTGACAGTGGGTAAAGCCATCGTCTGCAGTGCTGGCATCCTGTATGGGCACCAGTTCAAGTCCTGGCTGCTCTACTTCTGATCCAGCTCTCTGCTGTGGCGTGGGAAAGCAGTAGGAGATGGTCCAAGTTCTTGGGCCTCTGTACCCACGTGGGAGACTTGGAAGAAGCTCCTAACTCCTGGCTTCAGATGAGCCCAGCTCTGGCCATTGTGGCCATTTGGAGAGTGAACCAGCCGATGCAAGACTTTCTCTCTCTTTCTCTGTCTCTCTCTCTCTCCCCCTGTCTCTGCCTCTTAGTAATTCTGCCTTTCAAATAAATAAACCTTTTTTTTTAAAAAAAAAAAAAAAAAAGAACACACAGTGGCCAGGGCGGATTGTGTTGTTTCTTTTTTGTTGTGGTAAAATCAGCACGCATTTATTGGGCTCCAACTCTGTGCTAGGCCCTTGTCTATACAGGCAGATGGGTCCGTGTGTCAGGGACTCACTCACAAGGAAAAACCATTTTCCCATATTGATATCCTTTTCCCAAACATAGGAGTATTGGGACACAGTGAGGACAGACTTGAGAAAGTTAAGTTCAGGCACTGGTTGCCTAAGATCTTTGTACAATTAGACATTCGTTTTACTGTGGAAGTTGTAGGATCATGCCCCAAGGCAGAACAAAGGCTTCTACAGGCTTTGCTTAAATGTAAGGTCCACTCTGCTGATTAGATAGAATCATTGAACCTTATGCTACCCTACGTATACAATGGAATACATAAGCACCCTCCTAAGAGGGGAGGCATTTAGATGAGATCTTCAAGACTTAGGTATTGTGTACCATGAATGAACATGAAAGGCTGGTTGCATAAATAGCCATTCATTCTGTCAACAACATTAATTGAAAACGCAGGAGTGCATAAAGCCCCATTCTGGTTTATTGAGTAAGCCAGAAGAATACCTTCACATCTGTATGCAAATATTTCACAACTGTGAAACTGAGGAGTGAGTACTGCTGATGTGAAGAGGCGGTTAAGTGGTGACATGCATGTTGGCATAGGGTTTGCCTGACCACTGGTGTGCCATAATTTTCTGCAATATACATGTCCTTTAATGGTGTTATGGAGTTTGCAAACACTAACATTTGTTCCAGGGTTCTTGGCAAAATGCCTCAAATTGTACTGAATATAACAGCAGTGTATTAGTGTGATTTCTGTGTTAATGGTCTATGTACTGACACATCTTTGCATTCTATCAATGCTGCAGATTTTAAAGAATTTTATTATATGTACACAGTGAACAAATCTCAATTATTATAAGGCCCTTAGAATTTTTTTTTCACATTGAGTATAATTTTTCTTCTTTACTGTTTATCCTAATCTACACTTTTAGAACAAGGAATGCCATTTGTTTTACTCTATCAAGAATCTCTCCCAATAGTCAAAAGCATAGGTCCTTTCCGGGCCTTGCCTATAGCAGCTATGTGATTTAGATGGATAAATTGCTTAATCTTGCTGATTCAGTCTGCCTTACCTGTGTTTTCCTAGCATTCATCTCTGTACCCAGAAGGCTGCCCACTGTGCTCACCTGTGGATGGGGTGACGGCTTTTTTCTGGCTCTGGGAATATGCCCAGTTTACAATGAAGCAGCTGGAAGTGCTCTGTAGTTGTGTCTGGAGGCAGATTTCAAGCAAAGATAGCTGGGGAGTTGGTAGGTAAATATCTCAGCTCCTTTGACTTTTTTTTTTTAGATCTATTTATTTATTTGAAAGGCAGAATCACAGAGAGATAGAGAGGCAGAGAGGCACAGGCAGAGGCAGGCAGACAGAGACAGAGAGAGAGAGAGAGAGAGAGAGAGGGAGAGAAGTCTTTCATCTGCTGGTTCACTCCTCAGATGGCTGCAATGGTCAGCACTGTGCCAATCTGGAGCCAGGAACCAGGAGCTTCCTCCAGGTCTCCCATGTGAGTGCAGGGGCCTAAGGACTTGGGCCATCCTCCACTGCCCTCCCAGGCTATAGCAGAGAGCTGGATCGGAAGTGGAGCATCTGGGACTCGAACTAGAGCCCTTCTGGGGCCCTACTTTGACTTTTAATTGGGTTAATATTGCACTGCCTACTACAGCATCTTTCAGAGTTCCCTCACAGGGTTGAGCTCCAGGAGCTAAAGTGGAAACTGCCTGGAAATTGACCCTTCTGTTAGTTTTCTTCTTTTTCCTGTCTCATGCCAGTGTTTTTGGGGATCTTTATTTGAATCCTTCTCTTAGAGTAAGTTTGAGGAACTCAGAGAAGGTATTTAATTTTCTCATTCATAAAAATGAAATTATACCTGTATTTCCTATCTACATGATTGTTGTGAGGGTCAAAGGCAACAATATGTATGGGGGCAGGGAGAGTTGTTTAGATCAGCGATTAAGATACTGGTTGGAATGCCAGCAACCCATATCAAAGCTCATGGGTTCGAGTGGGGCGTCTGTTTCCAATTCCAGGTTTCTGATAATGCAACCTGGGGAGGCAGCCATTGCAGCAGGGTTCTGCCACTCGTGGGGCCTGGACGCTGGGCTCCTGGTTTCAGCATGGTCCAGTCCCTTTCTATCTCTGTGTCTCTTCCTTTAAAATAAATGCAAATAAATAAGTAAAATTTAAAAAAAAAGAAAAAAGAGATAATATATGTAAAAGTGATTTAATGATTGTGAAGCACTAAGTTCACATTTTCACCATTATTGCTCTTGCGATTGTGTTTTACAAACGTGAAGTCAAACACATGAACTATTTGCACATATAATTCTTTAGCGATGAGCTAAAGAGGGAAAAAATTCCCAATAGCAACAAAGTAGGATAAGAAGTTATTGAGAAAGTAGAGACTCAGCACCACAGTGTGAGGAGAATTTTTCAACAACTACAACAATACCCTCCAACACCCACGTAATCCTCTCCTCCAAATGACAGATGTCAAAGACAAGGATTAGAAAAGAGACAACTGGATTTTCCTTATTGTCACATACTTTTCTCAGGAAGTGACATCTTTTCTTTGTTTGGAAGGTGCCTTTCATTTTATTATAAATTCACAGGTGTTCAAATCTTTATTTTGGAGATTTCTTTTCAAAGTTAATCATGTTATTCAAATACTCAGAAAAATAACACAAAACCATTTTATGAACCAGAGACAGACAGATGGGGACAGACAGAGGGAAGAGCTCAAGAAGTAGGTTGAATATAGCACTGTCTGATCTTCACTCAAAAGCAAATTTGTATATTAAAGCAGAAAACTAAAGACTATTTCCTTCTCTGTATTATTTCTTGAATAAAAAACAAGTATGTCAGAAATTTTTCAGGAAAAAAATTTTTTCAAGCCAGAAGTTTCTGTTGCTTGATATATTTTAACTACTTTGCTCAGAAACTTAAAAAAATAATATTTATGGATTCTGAAAGTAAAATAGGGAAGAGGAGGATAGCTCAATGTAGTAGTCCATGCTGCATTTCTGTAACAGAACATCACAGAGTAGATAGTTTAGAATAAACAGAAATTGACTTCCTCATAGTTCTATGGGCTGAGAAGTCCAAGATCAAGGTGCTAGCCTCTGGTGAGGGCTTTCTTGCGTGTCTTAGCATGGTGGAAGGCAGAACGGCAAGAGGAGAGAATAAACAAAAAGGGCCAAAGTCATCCCTTTATAAGGGTTCATCCCGTGATGATGAACCCACTTCCACCCTAATGGTATTAACTCATGCATGAGGACAGAGCCGTCACAGCCTAATTAACTCACTTTCCAATACCAACACACTGGGGATTAAGTTTCCAACACAGGATCTTTGTGGGACGCATTTGAATCCTTGTACGTGATGGTGTAGACAGAGTATTTTTGTCTTGCCCAAATTTGTAAGTTAAAATTCCAACCTGCAAGGTGATGTTGTTAGGAGGTGAGGCCTTTGGGAGGCCATTAGTGGATGAGGGCTGAGTTTTCATGAGTGAGATTAGTGCCTTAATGAAAGGCAGTCCAGAGAGTTCCTTCAGCCTCTGTCAGGTAAAGATGCAACAAGAAGATCCACAAAGCAGGCCCTCATCTGATGCCAAATCTGTCGGCTGCTTGATCGTGGGCTTCCCAGGACTGAAAAATGAGTTTCTGCTCATTCTAAGTCACCCAGTCCGTAGTATTCTGTGTTTTCAGCCCGAGAAGCCTAGCATACTTGAATAAAGAACTGTGCTTGCTAATGTATTTAATAGCCTAAAGAGCTATGAAAGCAAATGCCAAAGCAATACATTCATATTGCAGGCTCATGTAATTATATCTTGCCAACTAAATGAGCTTTATTAACTGAATGAAGAGCCAAGCACTTCACTTCAGTTTTTTGTCACACTGTAATTTTCTTAGATACTAATCGATTGTGACCACATTTGCCCCAGTACTGAACATACAGCCATGTAAATTTTGCTTTAACATGTTGAAATGATGATTTTTTTTTGGTAGTTCTTAATGATTTTAGTGAAACTTAGCACATTGGTAGCAGTTATAAAAATACCACTACCCAGAATAAGGTCTCTCAGTAGTCACAACTTAGATTCCTCACAAATGTTCTTGAGATATTTAAATAGGCACATTGCTCACAGGTTTGTGGCCCTCTAAATGCTTTTACTCCCATTTTTACCAGGAGATCATAGTTAAGAATTATCCTCCAAGTTTGCTTCTGCAAAGGCTTTTGATAGTCTTCATGTATATATTGACTGACTTTCTTTATAATCCTTCATTCTTAAAAAGCATTGTATTTCTCAAGGTAGCTTTTTTTTTTTTAAAAGTTTATTTATTTCTTTAGAAGTCAGAGTTACACACAGAGAGAAGGTGAGGCACAGAGAGAGAGAGAGAGAGAGAGAGAGCGGTCCTCCATCTGCTGGTTCACTCCCCAGTTGGCCGCAATGGTCAGAGCTGTGCCAATCCGAAGCCAGGAGCCAGTAGATTCCTCCAGGTCTTCCCACGCAGGTGCAGGGGACCTAGGATTTGGCCTTCTTTCCCAGGCCATAGCAGAGAGCTGGATCGGAATAGGAGCAGCCGGGACTCGAACTGGTGCCTATAATGTAGGCCAGCACTGCAGGCAGTGGCTTTACCCACTACTCCACAGTGCCGATCCCTCAATGTAGTTTTAACATGTGGCTGACTGCCATGTTCGAATGATTTCTTTGTAGCTGTTAAAGAGTTTTGTGAAATTTAACATAGTGAATCAACTGGATTCCGGAAGTCACTTTTCCTCTTGCTCTCAGAATACTTAGCCAATGCTACTAGGATAGCACTTGTCACACTGTATTATAGATAGTTGCACAAGTGTCTGTCTCCTGCATTAGACTGTGAGTTCCCTGAAGGCAGTAACCACCATTTCATTTTTGCACTCTTAGCACCTGTCAATCCCTGGCATTTAGTTGGTACTCAATAAGTATTTGATGATTGTCTATTAGAGACATAATGCCATGTGTTTATATTAAAAAGGCTTGCTGGTACATACGACAACAGTTGTTACCTGTTATATTGAAGTCCTTATGAAAGAATGAATTTTAAACAAGAAAGGCATAATCACATTTGGTTTGAAAACAATTTAGTTTCCCAACGTAATTGTCTTACAAAAGGTGTTATCCAATGGCTTACCAATTTTAAATATTTTGTTTCTAAAAATCACAATTTTGAAAGATTTCTAACTTACAGATTTTTACATTTCCAAGGAAAAAACATAGTGGATGAAACCAATCTTTCACCTGATATATTTAAGAATTCTACTACACTATGATATGTTCAATTCAAGCCACTGGTTTTAAATAGGAAAAGGAATTGAATAAATGTTTTTAAAAATCCCAACTGTTGAAAAGTTCTGTAATATAATCTAAAATAAATATACTAACTTAACTTTTTCTTATAAAAAGGAAACTAGTAGATTTAAAAACCATCTGCAGAATAAATATTTATGGAGCAGAATGACAACTTGACTTATCCAAAGCATTGGCATACATTTTCTTAGTTAATGTTTGATGAAGCACTTCCACTTACAATTCTTCAGTGAACTAAACGAAGGGTTTCATTAACTATTTTGAAAGATAATGAGGCCATGATCCCTTCCCAAATGTTTCACTCTTCAGATAATTGTGATCTTTCTTCCAAATTTCCCTGGTTGCTGGATTCCTATTTCCTTGTTTTTTGAGCAGTGATTTATAAAGATGAAAAGAAGTAGATGTGCCAGCCTGATGAGGGACCAGATAGATTTCATGTGGGCCAAATGTACAAAATCTCCTCTGAGCACTGATAGAAATTCAAAAGTGAATCTATACATCTAAAAATGGGAATTTGTAATCTCCTGACTCAGTATACATAAATACACTATAAAATGTTTTTATGTGTTTCTACATGCATACTTGCATAGCTCTGTGTGGAAAAAAAGAAGTAATTTCAGGGGCAGGTGTTGTAGTATAGGCTGTTAAGCCACCACTTGGGACACCCGTATCCCACATGCCAGTGCCTAAAATTGAATCCCTTCTCTACTTCCCCCCAGTGTCCTGCTAAGGCACTCTCTGGGAGGCAGCAGATGATGGCTCAAGTGATTGGGCACCTACCATGCGATGGGGGACCTCAATGGAGTTTCTGGCTCCTGGTTTTGTTTTAGGGATGTTGTGGGCATTTGTGGGGTAAACCAGTGGACAGAAGATCTCTCTGTCTCTGTCTCTGTCTCCGTCTCACTCTCTCTCTTTCGCTGTTACTCTGCCTTTCAAATAAATAAAAATAAACTTAAAAAAGAAATATTTTCAAATTCTCTGAATGTTTTTGTTTATGATCAACAGTGCTGAGAAACTTCACAGACGTGAGGCATAATTTTATTCTGGCAAAAATTGGATCCTCTTTGTTATTAAAGGATAATTTTTTCAGATGTGGATAAAGACACGCATCAAAACAAAAACAAAAACAAACAAGCCAGTTTTTGCTTGGAAGCATAGGTATATTTCCAACTCTTTGTTTACAAGAGGGACTCAAGGGTGTATCTCTTTACAGAATTTTCCTTGGGGTCTAAGAAGGAGACCTAGAGTGTTTCTTGAGAATAAACTAATTATATTTTCTAACATTCTGAAGTACAGAACTAAGAGCCCGTAATACAAATTAAGGGTGCGCTGAAGAAGCTACATTTAAATGTAACTGTGGGTAAGTTGGTGATCACAATAAGTATACCAACAACAATGGTCAAGCTAACACTCACAAAATATGTACTACATTCCAAGTGCTGTTGTAAATATTGATGTTATCGTTTGTCTTTTCCATCACTGTAACTTTATGGCACAGATGCTGGTAGTAACCTCATTTTATGTATAAGAAAACTGAGGTGGCACAGAAAATTAGGTAACTGTGCAGGTACACACAGATGGTAAGGAATAGAATGGGATAGAAAGCAAAGCAGCTGGGCTCCGGGATGATTACTATTATATTATTATGCAATATCATCATGTTATGTTCTATTATATTATTTTATAGTGAGTAGCAGATGATAGTAGCACTTGGGCTATTTGTTTTTCATCCTTATATTCCCATGTTTCCCATATTGCTTCCCAATCTATCACTCAGCTGTATCCTCTTGGACTATGTTTGTTCTGGTTTTGGGCAAAGAAGGGTGATAACAAACAATGAGGATCAAGTATAGAACCCAGCCTAATAGGAATGATTTTGTCTCCTTTCTGGCAACACTATCATTTTTTGAATTTTGACCACCCCATTTCCACACCTTAGAAATTAATGGGGGCTGGTGCTGTGGCATAGCGGGTAAAACCACCGCCTGCAGTGTCAGCATCCCATATGGGTGCCAGTTTGAGTCCTGGCTGCTCCACTTCCAATCCAGCTCTCTGTTATGGCCTGGGAAAGCAGTAGAAGATGGTCCAAGTCCTTGGGCCCCTGCACATGCGTGGGAGACCCAGAAGAAGCTTCTAGCTCCTGGCTTCGGATAGGTGCAGCTCTGGCCAAGGTGGCCAAATGGGGAGTGAACCAGTGGTTAGAAGACCTGTCTCTCTCTCTCTCTCCCCCACCCCCCACCTCTCCTTCTCTCTCTCTGCAACTTTGACTTTCAAATAAATAAATAAATCTTAAAAAAAGAAGAAATTAATGAAAAAATGTTTCCAGGCTATTTTCTCCCCAAAATTATTGAATATACTTATTTACCATGGTGTTAGGAATGTAGACAGATAGTAAACTCTAAAATATGATAATAGTTTTCAAATTAGTATTACAAGAACTATTGTTGAAAGGGAAATATCTATATCTATCTATGTATCTATCTATCTAGATAGGCATTTAGAACTTTTCCTAAATATGACACTATATTAGCATAACAACACAGGAAAATGTAATATTCTACCCAATGCTTAAGGGCCTCATATGCATGAGAGAAGCATAATAGGGAGATTTGTTTTTGGCTCATTTTTGTTTTCTAACAGAACTGTAATTGGGGTAGAATTGTTGCTGCTGAATGCTAGTGACTAATACCTCTTAGCTGTCCCTCTCTGAGAAAGGAAGCTGCCTTGCTTCAGATATTCCCCTACCCAGGCAGCAACAGTTAGAGATTTAGTGATAGGAAGAAGGTGAACGTTCTCTCCTTGCCCCACCCTCGCCTGCACACTGGAGCGGTAAATTGAGCACTGGTGTCCAGGGCTTTTTGAGAAACCGAGTTCCCACAGTTTTCCCACATCCGTGCTTAACTTTCTTCCCTTGCCCACTTCTGTCTCCTCCATTCTCTTCTGAGAGTACTCCATTAATAAATCAGTTTTACAAGAATCTGTTTGATTCTGCTTTTAGAGGACCCCAGTGAAGAAGGGTGGTACTAGAAGTGGTCCTAGGAGACAGAAACTAAGACAGTATTTTGCAGGAGGATGTAATAAAGTGTCCATCAGTATTTTTCATCCATGGTGTTAGATAGCATTGTGGTTCTTAAGATCAGCGGTCTGCAAACTAAGACCTATGGACCAACTGCATCTCACTTATTTTTGTAAATAAAGTTTTATTGGAACACATTCATTTATATGTTTTCGGACAGAATTGAGTATTTGAGACAGATAACGCATGACATGATCTGCAAATCCTAAAATATTTGCCAACTGGCCCTTTACAGAAAAAATTTGCTGATCCCATTATAAGATTTCATCCATGCTGGAAAACTGGGGTGAGATACATTATTAGAAGAGACAGCACTAGCGAGCATAATGTCTCTGGCTTTGAGAAGTGTGGAGACACTAGAACTCTAGTGACTGTGAATTTGAGTGATTGTTGCTGCATATCATGGCTGCACTAAAGGATAAGATGCCGGGATCTATTAGTTATCTATTGCTCTGTGACAAAGGATCACATAGTTAGCAGCTTAGAATGGCATATGCTTATTTCCTTTTTCTATGTCTGGTGTTCAGGGATGCCTTAGCTGAGAACTATGTTTCAGAGGCTTTTACAAGGCTGCAATTGAGGTGATACACACGGCTGGAATTTCACCAGAAGGCTCAACTGGGGAAGTATCCACATTCAGGCTCATGTGACTGCAGACAGGATTCAGTTCCTTGTCATCTATGGCTGAAGGGCCTCCCCAGTGTCTTGCCACATGGGCTTTTCCAAAATGGCAGACTAATCAAGGTCAGCAAGAGAGGGATTCTGTTCGCAATAGGGAAGTGACAATCTTCTGTAGCCTAAACTTGAAAGTGACATCCAGTCACCTTGACCATATTCTGTTGGTTAAAAGAAAGTCACAAACCAGTCCATATCCAGGGGAGTAGATTATACAACAAGAATACCACGAGACAGGGCTCAACGGGAGCCATCTTAGGTTTTGCCTGCCACAGAGACCCAGGTATATTATTGGAATTGAAAACCAAATCTGGGACTCAGAAAGATTCGTTGGTAACATTTAAAGAGAGATTCGGTAGTGGTGATGGTGGTGGTGGGGTGTTTGCTCTGACAGTAACCCTACTGGTTAAAATAACCACATTCCATATCAAAGTTCAATTCCCAGTTCTGTCTCCTTACTCCAGCTTCCTATTAATTTAGATACCGGGAGGCAGTGATGATGGCTCAAGTACTTGGGTTCCTGCCACCCACATGGGAGACCTTTTCTGAGTTTCTGGCTCCCAGCTTTAGCCCCTTCTAGTAGCTTTTGCAAGCATTTGGAGTGTGAACCTATAGATGGAAGCTCTGTTTGTATATCTCTCAAATAAATACTTTTTTTTAAATCTTTTATAGGTAAAGGAAGATATACTTAAAGATCAAGCTCATGTCTCACATGTAGAAGTGGAAGAACTTTGAAGAAGGCCAATTCTCAGCCTAGGCAAGTCTCCTACTCCAACTTCAGGGCCCTGAAAGGAAAGGTGTGGGAGCCTGAGGGTTGGGAAGAGGATAATCTTGAATCTGCATATTTCCCTGAATTCTTTTGACTCACAGAAGTATCTAATAGATCTCTTTTCTCTTACTGGAAGAGAGATTCTCTTTCAGGAAGACTATGCTAAAGTCTTAAATGAGGCAGGTGCTATAAAAGAACCCTCAGGACATGGCCTTGTAGAAATTAGGCTGATAGTTAGGTTACATTTTAGCATATCTCCCTGATGGCAGTCATGTCCTGCTAGGATATCTATGAATTATACACTTGAAGGGAGTTCCAGGATTAGAGTGCATGAAAGTTCAAAGACTATGCCTAGGAGTGGATCCTGAGGGTCTCCCATCAAGATAGGTAGAGTATAAAGCCATGTGATGGACAGATTTCTGATAAAACGTTGTTTAGTCCAGCAGCGCAGCAAAGTACTGCATGATAAGCCAGTGTTAGACTGCAATAGCTCTTGGTAGCTTAGAAAAGGTGAAATAAAGTCGAGATCACAGCATTGTAGAAATAGATTATGGAGAAAAGAATGAGAGGGTCAATGAAATGATCTGCAAAAATGGATTCATTGTGGGGTGCACATTTGACATGATGGTTAAAATGACACTTGGGACACCTGCATTCCCTAGAGACTACCTGGATTTGAGCCCCAGCTCTGTGTCCAATTCCAGTTTCCTGCTAATGCACACTCTGGAAAGCACTGAGTTATGGCTCAAGTACTTGGGTTCCTGCCTCCTGTGTGAGAGACTTGAGTGAGTTATTGCTTCTTGGTTTTGGTCTTGCCCAATTCTGGCTATTGTAGGCGTTGGGAAAGAGAACCAATGAACCGAAGATCTCTCGATCTCTCTCTCTGTCTCCCTCTTTCTCTCCTTCTCTCTTCCCTTCGAATAAATGAAGATAAACAATAAACAAAAATTTACTGCAAAACGAGTTCATGTGAAAGACTGAAATATCCACGTCTGACTCCGTTCCTCAGGGGGATTGGAGGATGTCCCGTTCATTCACATGATAGGAATTTACTGACGTAGGGAATTCCAAGAGTGGGAAGCGCAGTCCTTTTTAGGCCAGGTGTAGTAGGAGCTGCTGTTAAAGGACCAAAGCTCTTTGTAGCAAGTGGATGACAGGGTTCCGTCTTAACAGAGGCCTGGGGAGATGCTATATGGTCAAAGGCAAAGTGATTGTAATCACCAGTGGGAAACACGCTCATTCGCATGGCTACTATGCTGGTGGGGTGGGAGTTGTCACGAAATATCTATGGAAATAACTGCTTTGAGTAAGGATAAGATAGACGGACCATGAACAAGGGTGTTGATTAACACACCTAATCAAAAGAGATGAAATATAAATGAACAAAAGGCTGAAGTCATGTTCTTCTACGGAAAGTCATGATTCCTTGCCCTTTCTTCAGACCTGAGTGAGTCCTCAGAGCCAAAAGCCCCTGACTAAAGTCGATGCTGGGTCCCCACAAGAATGGAACTGCAACATTATGGTAAGTGTTTGACCCTCCAGTCTTTCCTTAAAAGGACCAAGGGCTGTTTACTCAGGAAACTGTACTCTGGGGAAAAGGAAATCCTCAGATCTTTATAGGACTGTTGGGTACAAGATATGAGTTGATACTGATAGAATCATGAAAGGCCTGTTGAGTGTGAGCATGTAAGTGTCTCAAAGTAAATGACTCAGATCTATCTCACTCTTACTACTGGCTCCCCACTCACCCAGTGGTCATTTCGCCACTTTTTCATATTTAATTAAAATGGGCCAGTTAGAGATTGACAGAATTTTCCCATTGTTTTCTTGACCAGCTATTGTATTATCAAAGGCCACCAGGAAGTCCTTGAAACTACCTCTTCTGGTAAAGTTAGTAATTAAAAAGCAGTTATCGTATACAAGGGTATTATGCCACTCTTGAATATTTAAAATATGCATGGGTGAGGACTCCCACCCTATCTCCACATAACAAACCAATCTAGACCACACATGAATTAGATGACTCATGGTAGATGGGGGTGGACTTTGACCAACTTAACCAAGTTGTAGTTTCAATTGCAGCTACTTTATTGGACGTGATATATTTACTAGAGCAAGTTAACTGGATACAGGGGATGTTGTTATTGTTTTGGCAAATGTGTTATTTTCAGTACCCACTAGGAAGGAGAACCAGAAGAAGTTTGCGTTCTTATGGATGAGCAACAGTGTCATGGTCTGGCCCTACTGCTATGTTAATTCTCCAGGTCACTCCAAATATAGTCTGAAGTTACTGGGACTTTTTAGACAATCTACAGAGCATCTGATTTGTGCAATATATGGGAAACATGATGTTAAAGAGACAAGGGAAGTCGTTTTATGGCAAAGGAGTATATCAATGGGCACATGCTCATGAGGTTCACTGATCCTACCTCATTCTGGCTCGGATAAGGCACCAAGTTAGAATTGACACCCTGTGAGGTTGGGCACCAATTTCAGGGTAAAGTATGTACTTTAAACCAATGGTATTATATGGTGCTCTGTCCTTAACTGTAGAATATTAGTTCAAGAGCCAAAGGATAGAAAAAACCTTAGTAAACTTTATGTTATGTCTATAGCCAGCTTACCTTGAGCTCCCTGTGCTGGTATTCTAGTTAGCACAAAAAAACCTACTATATTGGCAGGATAACTGACCTGATTATGGTGAGGAGGCAGAAATACTGCTATCTACTTGAGGGCAAGAAGCAATGTGTCTGTCACGTAGGTGCTGTATTGGGCCATATGTCAGTATTCCCATCCTTTGTTCCATTGTAATGGACAAGTACAGAAACTACAACTGATTCTCAAATTGCTGAGAGACAATAATTTTGTTTACTTTTCCAAGCCATCCACCTAGATCTGCAGCAGGAGGAACATTGAGATGAATGATGGAGGAGGTAGGTAATGAGTCTACTATGGCCTTGGGATGACCGCGGCCAGGGAAGCTGTAGTTTGCAGTGTCCTCCCTCATCTTATACATTATCCCAGGACATGTGATTTACCAGAACCTGAAGCAACTGGGCCTGGTTGGAGTGCATTTAATGTCAGAAGCAAGTGGACCTGCACCCTGTAAGGGGTGGATTGCAATGGCTGCTCATGGCGTTCCCCCCTTTCCCAGCTGTTGTGAGTGTGTGGCTGCCTACAGCTCATGCCTGTGCTTGTTGCAAAGATTTGGCCTCAGATGAACAGTGAACTCATCTGAGAGTCGTCCCCCCAAGGAACAACAGGGACTAAACCCTGGGTATATTGTATGCTCCAGAGCTTCCCAAGGACAAGGTCAAGCTCAAGGCGATTTTGAGCCGTGACCACATCCTTCTCAGCAATCTTCCTCTGCTCTCTCTGCTCTTCTTGCTCCTGTCCTCCTGAGAGCATGCCCTTGATGAAAAGCACACCATTTTCAGAAGAATTTCCACCTCTGGCCCTTCTGATAGGGATGGTAAGTTAAGCACCATCTTCTCCTGGTGGGGAAACTGAGAAAAAAGATTTTGTTTTTCTACCCTTATATCCTTCTGATCAGTACCTGAGAGTGCACAAGAAGTCACAGGAAATGAGGTTTTCAGAGTTTTGTTTTAATTTTACCTTCTAAAAGCGTTCCTTCATTTATTATCATGGAAAAGTCTCTAACTCCTTTCCCATTCTCAATCTCACAATAACTGGTGAGAATTATTCTATATTTGTCACTCTCCAAGCTATCCTTTGTACTGATGCCAGCTATTTTTAAAAACACAATTCTTACCATGTTACTCCTTTGCTTAAACATTTTGTTGACTTCTCACTGCTTCCTGGACCAAGTCTCCACTCTTTAGCATAACATACAAGTCTTTGTTTATTGGGCTGCAATTTGGAGCTGCATTATGATAGACTCTTCCTCCTGCCATACAGCCTGTACACCATGTGCTACAGTCACAGCCCGCAACTTCGTATTCCCTGAATAAGACATGCTCTGGTTTGAATCCATACTGTTCCTTCTGCTGGGGTGGCCCCTCCTTTCTGCTCTACTTGTTGAAGATCTATTTCTACTTCAAGACAGCTTATTTGTCAACTTTTGTGTGAAATTGTAATTCACACCACTGCACACCCCTTTTTCCAAATTCTAGAAAGATTTAATACCGCCCTTTTCTGTGTTCCTATAGCATTAAGTACGCACTGGTGTTATTGTGCTTGTTATATTTTTGGTTATTGTTTATTAACATGTCTCTCCCCCTACCCACAGCCTGCCAGATCTTTGAATTTTTCATGAGCCATCTTATTTGCCTTTGTGTCTTTAATGCCTATCACATGGCTTAGCAGACTGCTCTAAAAAATTGTAAATTAATTGAATAAAGAACTTGTCCTGTTTTTACATAGTTTCAAAATCTCACAAGTTGGGGGTTCTGTCCTTGCTCCTGCCTTGAGTCCTTTCCTCTGGCTGAAATGTTTGAAACTAGGGGCCAGTGCTTTGAGTAGCAGGTAAAGCTGCTGCTTGCAGTGCTGGCATCCCACAGGGGTGCCAGTTCGAGTCCCAGCTGCTCACTTCTAAACCAGCTCTCTGCCGATGGCCTGGGAAAGCAGTAGAAGATGGCCCAAGCCCTTGGGTCCCTGCACGCATGTGGGAAAACTGGAAGAAGCTCCTGGATCCTGGCTTTGGATCAGCCCAGGTCTGGCAATTGCAGCCATTTGGGGAGTGATCCAGTGGATGGAAAATCTCTCTCTCTCTTTCTCTCTCTCTCTGCATCTGCCTCTCTGTACCTCTGCCTTTCAAATAAGTAAATAAATCTTAAAAAAAAGAAATTTTTGCAACAACAACTGTCTTTTCATCTACGCTAATGACGGTCTTCATCTTCAGTCCCTCACTGCCTACAGAGTTTATATTTAACTTTACTTGCCATCTCCCTTACAGACCCAGGCTCCCTGGGATTTATAAGTAGCAAGGGTTAAGAAATAAACTCTCAAGTGACAATAACAGGCCTGAAATTTAATGACGTGACATAAATGCAAGCCTACATTTTATCTCTTCTTGAAGGTGGTAGGAAATATGGGGGGAGTTAGAGAAAATTGCTTTATAAGTGAATAAATCCTCACCTATATCATACTTTCTCTGCATTCTAGTCACTCTGGATGCCAGTTTAGTTGATCAGTGCTTCTTGTTCATCTAGACTTACAGATAAGCAGAAAGTAATGGTTTTCAGGTTTCCATTTTTTCTAAAAAAAGTTAGTTCTTTACATTTTTGATGGGCAAGGTTGTGGATCTAGCCTGGGGAAGTTCAAATAAACACACTTAAGAAAAATCCGCTGTTTGTTATTAGAAATTGTATTGGTGATCCTGGATTAAACAGGAGGTAAAAATGATAACAAAAGGTCTGCATTATAGGAAAGCCAATGGTTAATGTGGCATAAAACCTGGTTATGAGAATCTGACCTGATAACATTCATTTTTTTTTCCTCCAGCCACATTCTCAGCCTGGGCTCCTCCATCTCCCTCTGACTTCAAAGGAAATTCTGCATGAAACAGGAGAGCACATAATAGAAGAATTGGTCCGATTATCCCCTCTGTTTGGAAATGGGTAAAGATTATAGATATGTTTTCTTCTTTCTGTGCTTTGGACTCTATAATGCCAATTACCTCAAGCACAGCCCCCCTACCCAGGCTAATGCATAGATTTGGATTATGCCAAAATTGCATAAAATCAGAAAACAAGATATTAATAATAATCCATAATAGCAAAACATAATGGGATACATGTTTATTTTCATTGGCTTTAGTTAGTACAATAGAGAAAGTGAATTCGTTTAGAGATTTAAATTTTATATTTATTATAACCCAACCTTTTTGCTCTTTATCACCACTTTATATTATGAATGAGGTAATTAAAAAGAATGCAGTTGTTTCCTGTTCTGCTGTAGCACATTTTTGCTACCTCACATGTGTTTGTGTGTTTGCAGATGTGTGTCTGTGTGTGCATTGATTATTTTAACCTACCTTTGAAAGTGGAAATTGTAATGCTAAAGGCCAGAGGAATGAATTAGCCTGAGGGTAATTAAAGCCCATGAAGTATTAACCAGGAGCCACTGTTGGACTTTTCATTCTCACCCCAAAATGAAAAGGCAAGCCCAATAATCCCACATCACCTCTGAAAATGATGTCAGGAAATGTTTTCTCAGAGTCAGCTACTGGTCAAGACTTACATCAAGTTCAACAAAATAACGAAGGATCAAGGATTCTAGAAGGGCCAAAAGTTCGAACAGGAGACCTTTAGCTCCTCTGCCTGGGATGCATACTAGCACTTCTTGTTTGTTTCAGATGTGCTTGCCATCCCAAGATATTAGGGACTAAGTCCTCTGTCTTTACCCACCCCCTCTTCCTGTTTAGCATTATTTTTCACAGAAGTGAGAGAGGACAGTTTCAACTACCAGATAAAAATAACAGCAGCAACATCAAAAGTCCCAAATGGACCAATCGACCTAAAGTCATGTCTTATTTAACCTTCAAAATATTGGGGCTTGTCCAGTCTACAAAAGAATTATATGTAACCATATATGAATTTAATTAAGGGTGGCTTGCTGTTTAAAATGTTTTTAATAAAGGCTCCACTTCCCTATGCGCGTCTAGGTAGACAGTAAGGTTTAAAGTATTCACCAACCAAAGCCTGTAGCAATGACGAGAGCCACAAGCTGACCTCAAAGAAGCGCTTTACTTGAAGCTATTTCTCTTAATAACTGTAGGAGATTGCAGGTAAGAAACATACAGGTATTTTTATCATTACTAAAAGAGTTTGGGAGTTTTTAAATTAATTGAGTGACTTGTTTAATAAGCCCCCAGCTCTTAGTGGTTTTTCGTCATTTTTACCAGCTCTTAGGCTTGGCTTCTCAATGCCTCAAGACAACAGAGCAGGAAACTTGAACACAAACCTTTCCATTAGGTAGCTGTAGAGTTTATAAGCGGCAATGAATGACATTTCCTCGGGAAAAATCTTGGATATTACCAGTGTTGCACTCTTTATTAATCCGTGTTTAAACTGAAGCCTAGAAACTAGCTACCTTTTCTTCCTGTCTTCGAAACTTCTGTTACCAACTGTACTATGTTGAAGTTTATATGACAGATCATTTCAACACTTTTGTTTAGTTAAATGGAAGTGCATCACTTTTAAAGAAAAGCCCTATTGCCAAAAACTATAAACAACCCTAACTTTGATTAATATAAATATTTTAAGACCAGAACATTCTGTTACATCTTACAAAAACAAGTCTGATGTAGCTGATGGGAAAGAAAAAGTGCTTTCATCCATTAGACAAATCCAACAAAATACAGCTGCAGAACAAATTTTTAAGTATGACTTGTTTGTCTTTTCCGAGGGTGGTGGTATTTACTTAAATGGAGTTGTTTTAGAACATTTTATTTCATTAGTAAAAATAAAAGTTTTTAAAATAGTTTTATTTCTAAAGTATCCAATTAGAGTTCAAAGTCCTCTAATTAAAAAATACCATTAAAATTATTCCCCCTGCCCCTTTAGGGTTATTTGCTAATAAGCCCGTGGACAAGAGATGTGTGAAATGAATAGAAGAAGAGAAACCCTGACAGCAAAAGCGAGGTCTGGAGGGTGAAGCGAGTTTATTGGGCCCCGTTTGTCACGAATGGCCCTGCTGCACATATAAAAGCAAATCCCTCTACCTTAGAAGATTAATTCTGAAGGAGGCACTCTTGGGTCAAAGTATACATAAGCGTGTGCCTAATCTCAGAGAAATCAGGCTATTTTCTCACAGCAATTAAGCAGAGGTCTGGGGTTTCACCCACAGTGTATTTAAACACAGGATACAATTAAACCCCAAAGTATTAATATCTTTGCTCTGCAAAATTGCCCAGGAAATAGATTTTGCCCTCTTTCAAATGAAAAGCAAGTCAAATTAAGAGAATAACTTGATTCTTTACCAACTTGCTGGAAATAAGAGTGCAGTTACTTTCTTCTAATTGCAAATGTTTTACAGACACAAATATAGTTCTTGCTTCATGACACAGTGAGAGTTACGCACTTTCTAGTTCCTGTAATCTAAACAGTGAATTGTAGACGGTTGGTCAAAAATGCATTGTTTTTACACTGCGATTATGTTTATCACTCAGTATATGTTATAAAGGAACTCAGAGGAATCCGAGAAGTCACTATTTACCACCAACAAAATACCATAACCTGGGAGCTCTGCAACGAAACGTGAAGAATAAAAAAAAAGTAAATCTTAAGCAATCAAGTGTTTCCACAGAGGTGTTTCTTGAAGTTATTTTATTCATATACTCTACTCAGGCAAAGAGCTAATATTCCAGAGAAAATTGTCGTCGGTTTACAACACTGCTTCACAAAGCAAAAATAAAAGGACAAATACAAAAACAACAAAGCAGTTTTTATTTGTTGTGCATCGAATCCCTAAAGGCAAAACTTTTTAATAGTATAAAATTTATATTAAACAGACTACCACTTTCATTCAGGTCTTGAAAAAAATAACACGTCTGGAATTAAAGAGTTTTGCCCGTATTATGATTATTATTACTTCTTTCTTGTCTACATATCAGATTAATATTCTATTTTATTGCCAAGCCAGGTTCTCTTAAGGCTTTCTCTTTTGAAGGGGAGAGTAGGAGAGGGGAGATGATGTTGAAGAGAGAAGGATATCAATCAATAGTTTTTTGCTTATATAGCTGAATCAATGGAATTTTCTTTAAGTTTTTTCTGGAAAGACAGCTGTTGGTATACAGTACAACAGGATATCAAATGAGAAATCTTATAACCCACAACACAGGGGCATGTTCTGAAAAATTAATAAAACTGAAGGGAGAAAGCAAAATGGAGTATATTAGACGTGGGAGTGTGTGTGCGTGTGCGTGTGTGTGTGCGTGTGTGTTTCCTACCTAACACTCCGTTGTTGCTTTCAAGGAGCGCTGAGTGCTTAGGTGCAGTGCACAGGCAGTGCGTGTTGGAAACCGGCTGTGAGTAGTTGAGGTCTCCATGAGAAAGCACGCAATCTGAATCTTACCAAGGCAGGTTTTAATAGGACCGATGATTTTAATAGTCCTTGCTGACATCACTGGCAAATCGGTCTGTTCTGTAACCTTTAAAAAGTGCAGCATATCCCAAAATGAGTTACTTATTAAACAAATGTTCTTTTTTTTTGAGTGCAACTGACCTTTAAATGATTATTTCTCAGCACTTGCCGCATAGAGAATCTCACCTATCACCTTTATACTTTGGATGCGCTACAGTCAGTGGATCCATAACCTTTTCACAACACGTAAGGAACGTGCTGCACAACATGAGATTACAAACGCTAATGAGCACTTTTTCTTTGAAGGGGAAATCTTACCACTTTGATGAAATTGTTACATTACACAGGAGCAGTGTAAAAGGGAAAACTAAATCATTATTTTGATCCATCTGCACCCATTTTATAGCTCAGAGCATCAAAGAGTAAGTTACTGGTAATGACGGTTTCTTCCCTTGGCTTCTGAGGTCGGTATGTGGGTGTGGGTGGGCGGGGTCTGATTTAAACACTGTTATTGTCTTTAGGACCAGGAACTTATAAATATTCACCGGCAATTAGAATTACACCTAAGCGCAACTAGCAGGGTACCCCTGAAGGAAGAGCTTCGCCAACTCCAGAGCAGTGTTCCTGTATCTTGTAAGGGCAGAGATTTTTAAGATTGGGCTTTCCTCTGAAAAACGAGACCGTTGTCAAGAGGTGATGAGTGCGATCAAGATGTGGTCATCCTTAATGAAGTGGCAATGGGAATGATAAGTTGTATTCTCCAGGTGTCCTTGCAAACCTAGCACATACTTGGAAGAGCTCCTGGCTCCTGGGACCGCTTCACATTCGTAAAGGGACAGCCACGTCCCTCCAAGGCCCCGTGGCCTTTTCCTGAGCGGATAACCTCATTGACACTTTCATAGGCCCTCTGAATCCGTTAAAGATTCCGTTAGCCGAAATGCTTTCCCTCGTCAAGGAAAATGATATCCAATCTTGAAAAATTCCAAGACAAAGTTTTTCCATCTGAAAGAAGTTCATGTGTTATGTACCTTTTCCTGTAACGTTGAGGTACAAATACCTGCTTCGGTTCAAGAATAAACATTTTTCTTGCCAAGCTGACCCTATTTTTAAAATATTACATTAGGAAAGTATGGGGCTCTTTAAATTTTTCAATATCAACTGTCTCCAGAATAAAAAGGCATGTTTCACCTGTGTATTTTCTCTTTCCTCTTTTTTCACATCTCTTACCAAGCAAACATACTGCAATGAATTACAGAAATCTGAGAATTTGTCCTTAAATAACGGAAAATATCTGTTTTGAAATCATGCTCACTTACGATTTTCTTTGTGGCTGTGTCCTGGTAATATTTTGTAAAGCATGCGGGGCAGCCACAGGTCTTCATCAGAGAAATGAGAATTATTGTCCTTTGGAAACATTGGGCTCTAAAAGAAAAAAAAAAAACAATAGCAGAGATATGACTTATTTGGCTCTTTTTATTTCAGTTCAGAAAAAGGCAAATCAATTATTTTATTGGCATATAATCACAAAGAAAACACACAGACTTGAGATTAAACCGACTCCCTGTCAAGATTTCCAGGATCTTATCCATTAATTATGGTGGCTGCTGACCAAACTCGAGGGAAAAATCAACAATGCTGGGTAAAATAATCATCAAGGGCTTCCATGTCTGTAAACGATTTAAATTCTTGACGTTGAGTATTTATAGTGAGTGATGCTCCGTTCACATGAACCATATTTCAGGGAGCTCTCGGCACTGCCTGTGTTCAGAAACCCCAGATGCTCCTGACCTTTTCTCGTCCCCACATCGCACGTGGCTTCATCAAGGTCCTCTCCTGTCCCATCGTGACCCTGGAAAACTGTACACCAGCAACACTGGCAGTTTTGCAAGCGTGCATTGGTTTGTGACACCTCTTTGCACTCTTAACAATAGTTCAGCTTGTCTACCCTGTTTGGCCTTTCGCAGGCAGCCTCCATAGTCATGTTTATTTTGCATTTATCAATACAATGTCAAATCAGAGTGGGTTTACCTCCTTGGGGTTAGTGAACCCACCTTGTCTGTGAGCACAGACAGCACTCTGGCCACAGATGTGACTGGTTAACTGTACAAGCAAGGAGGATAAATCCACATAACAATACTTCATTCACCGAGGAAATCTGCAGCGGATTACAGCTTCTCTATGGTTAAGTCTGGTCTTAATTTACTGCTTTTATTCAGTTTTCAACCACAAACGAGCCCCTTATGAGGCATTCACTATGCAGAATTGACAACTCTTTTTATCTACTTGAAAAATATTTTTGGATAATAATTTATGGTTACAAAATATTTTAAGCAGTTTGAATAGTTATATTATATTCTTTCAATGCTTAACGATGCAGTATCCCCTATAAAAATGGAATGCCAGGCAATCTGGTAATTTTACATACAGTATATATAACAACAGAGCAATTTGGCCATATAGAAACAGAAATTTAAAAAAAAAAACCTGCATATTTCATAGGAAGTCTTTTAAAGACTTAAAAAAAAACCTCTTAAATTGCATCTCAGGAGAAAATTAGAGTTCAAAAATAGTGTCCAAAGGCCATACATCTAGGTGAAAAAATAATTTTGGCGAGCACTGTGTTTTATTTATGGGCTATTATGTTTAAAGCGGAATATTTTGAACACTCCTTGGAAGAAAGAAAGCAGCAGTGCTCTTTGAGGACACAAGGGAGAGTTCATATGCTGTTTATATTTTATACATGAAACTAAAATGTGTGAGTATGTTTGTATTTTTTTCACTGTCAAATGTATTCTCTGAATTTATATTCTGAATCAGTGCTGTCTTCCTTTAAAAAAAAATCCACCTGAAGGTGTTCATTGTTACTGGCCATGGAGTGCTTATCAAGGACTGATGGCAGCAACTGGACTATTCTTAAAAAGCACCAGCGGGCTGAGAAAACATCTTACAGCTGGACTAGGTGACAAGTGCCAGGATCAGAGTTTCCGATTGTAGATGTTCGTCTTCTAAGTGCTGCCAACCAGTGACCCTGTAACTGGAAGCGGAACCCAGGTACCTTAGATGCAGCGGATTTTCTAAATGCAAACAACGGAAGCAGGGTGGCTGATGTTCTTTGCGATGATAGAGTTCCTTTGGCATTGCTTTAGATGAACTTAAATGATGAGTACGCAACACTTTGTAACGTTCCTCTTTTGAGCACTTTCAGACTCATTGATACTGAGGGATTCTTCCCATTGCAGAAGAAACTCCCTGTAGATAAACTAAGGAAAACATTCAACTGAGGAACTTGCCTGTTTTCCTCATCAGCCGCTACACTGTGTTGAGCAGGGAATGAGTGTTTGGGGAAAAGCATCCTTGGCATTAACAAGAAAGGACGTGGCTATGGGAAAGGAGACCGCTATGGGATTCTCAAACATATCTTTCTTCAAGTGCCGTATGTAAAGCATATTTAAAAAAAAACCACCCAAACTATGTGTGTGCTTCAGGAGGGGAAATGACATAAATGTGCATTAGAAAAATAATGAACTGTATCACTTTGGTTAGTTAAGCAATTATTGCTTCTTTATGGACTCAAAGGCTGTTGGGTTTTCATCATTAAAACAGGTGGGGTTTGTTGATTGTTGTTGTTGATTCGAAATTTTGCTTTAAAGAATTCTTCCTGTTATCATTCTTGGTATTTTAGATCTTGTCATGTTCTGCCTTTATTCTGGTAGCTAGGTTTCATTACTTTAATAGATGTTCTAATGAAGGTGTAAAAGAAAAGGTTAGAAGAGAGATAAATTAGGCAACAGGAGCATCAGATTCAAATGCCACTTAATATAGTTCTTAAATCACTCACATTAAAATTGTTGTATTAGTAATATTGCAGCTACTTTCTGCTGTATATCACAAACATATTAAACTGTGGATAAGAGCAACTTCAGCAATAGATTACAGGATTTGGAATGATGACAATAGAGAAGAGCCAGCCTTGTCAGTTCAGGCAAAAACCGTTCCTAATCTGCAGCAGTGGGTCCTTGAGCGCAAGATGGCAGAGGAAGATGCGGTGCATTCTCTTGGATCCACTTGGTATCCAAGGCCATAATGTTCCTACACCATTTCCATTATACCCAGTGTGCCTAGCTACTGGTCTCCTTTTTCCTTCCTCTTCCCGGCAAGCTTTATATGTGGAATAAGAGTGAGAGGGTCATTTAACAATGAATTTCCCCATTGTATTACCATTACAAAGCTATCCAGGCTAAATAACTTGTTGTTTTCTAAGTCGCTATGCAATTTCAAGGTTTTAATGGTCGTTAAAATATAATACCCTCTGTCATTTATTTCCTGAAGTGAAAGCTAGTGCCAGCCTTTGGAATTCATGTGAAACAAGTGGTTCAATATGGTTTGAAGAGCGAATGAAAACTTGATAAGCAATTAATCTACTTTGAATGCTTTCTTAATGGTTTGTGCCTTTTCTTACTGACTTTTTTTGAAAAATTCAGATTTATTCAAAAGAAAATCAAATAAAACATACATCCAAATCTTTCTATAGCACATTTTTTTAGAGTGAAACTCACACACTGGGAGGCAGGAAAGATTGAACATTTAAATAATTTAAAAATAAAGGTATTTCTGGTTGAATAGTAGCAACTTGAATCCCCTTCATCGCCAACCCTCCCAACCCTCTGTGCCTTGAAGCTGCAGGGGATGGGAAAGATTTGAAACCGGAAACTGGGTAAATGGGCATAGAGAAGAGGCTAATTTCCTAACAGGATAATCCTGCAACTGACACTTGGTTTGGGAAAAGTTGTCCTTGGCTGACTGCTGACTCACAGAGGCTGAGGCTTAAGAGTAAAGACAAGCCAGAGGCACGAAGGCTTAGCTACAAAAGAGATCACAGTGTGGTTGGTGTATCTGCCAGTCAGTACATCCCCAAGGAGCCTAGCCAGGCTGCAATTCTTCTGACTTAGCAGCGAAGTCCTGTCATCTGAAAGACACTGTACAGACAGAGCAGACCCTTGCTGGGGGATCCTGTGTAACAGACTGAATTAAGACCCAGGAGGAGAAGGACCCAAGGGGTCCAAGGGCAGAGGGAAGGAGAGAAAGGAAGGCATCTCAGTGGTTAGTGTGGCCCAGCACAGATTCATGCAGGGTGTCAAGAGTGGACTGTTAGAGATGAAAAGACCATGGCTCTTCCAACTCAATAGAGATGCATGTCTCTCCCTCAGCAGTGTGGTGCAGGGCACCAATGGCAAATCCAAAGAGACAGAAATCAATGAAAGGTTGAAGAGTTACAGGAGTAAAATTAACAGGGACAGTAACAGAGTCAGAGAGCTTGCTCTTGAGTCAATGCAGGATTCTCTGGAGCTTCTCAGCAGGCGAAGAAACTTTGAGAGATAGATGTTCCTTATAGGAAAATAATAACCATGCCTGCAAGGAAGCATGGGCTCCAACAAGATAATCTATGTGTCCAAGACTGAGTCTCAGATAAAAGCCTTTCTTTCTATTTCTTAGTCAAGGAAGTACTGGGGTTAAAGAAAAACTCTGTAGGATCCTCATTGTTGGATAAGTATGACAAATGCACACACATACAGTTGAATAGTAGCAACTTGAATTTTATATAAATGAATATATATACATGTATATATGCATTTTATTATGTATATGCATACATAGCATATAGTAGTAGCAACTTGAATTCTATATATGCATAATATATGTATATTATATATTTGATGGAACATCAATAAGATTGTGGAAAATTGATACAAGATAAGTTTATTTTGGTGCAAAAGTTTTTGAAATCCATGCATAGGAGAAGTCTTCAAAAAGTTCACGACAAATGAGTATTATGGAAAAACTGTACATAGAGTTCACATTTTTTTGCAGTAACCAAACTTATTTTATAGTTCCATTTTCTATGAACTTGTTGAAGTACCCTTGTACATAAATTAACTACTCGGCTAACACATACATTCTTCACCCAAATACTTACCATAATTAAGAATGGGAACACTGATTGTCAAAGCCCCAAGCTGCCAAACGCTTGCTCAGGTGCCAAGTAGAAACACCTGAAACATGGGAACACCCCACTAAACATTCCAGTATATTCTTGGCACCTCGCAAAGACTGGCCTTGGTTGTGTCTGCTGTATACCCAGTAACCTGGAAAAGTACTACATGCTAATCGTTTGAGTGGGGGTTGTCTCTGACTTGAGTATTGCCAACTAACCCAATTTTAGAATAGCACAAATTTTAATTATATGTTCCATTTAACTGGCACCTGTCCTTGGAGGCTGTCATTAAAATCTAACAAGCTATGATGTGAGAACTATTATTATCTATGATTTATATAGAGGTAAAAATAAATAAGGAGAAGAAGAAAAAAGAAAACAGAGAGAAAGGGTAAGAGGTATAACATACCACTCTTTTCCTGAGTAAGCTGGGAGTAAAAAAATAGAAAGAAAACCTCTTATGTAAAATGCTCTACCCTGATAATGAGTCAGTCTTTAAAACAAGTGCCACCGATTTGTAAATCCTGTATTATTTGGCTTCCACATTTAGACTGTTGAAGAGGAAAAATCTGAGGTGGGAAGAAGTTGAAATTTGGATGAAGTGTTGATGATCATTACTGTTGGCTAGGGGTTACATAGGGGCTCATTACACTGTATCATTTACTTTAGTACAAATTGGTAATTTTTCACAATAGAACATTCAAAGAAATTTAATTTAGAGAAATCTTTAGATACTTGTGCAAATTTATTTGGGCAGGTTAATTCATTTTTATACTGCATCATCTGAACATTAAGACAAGTACAGGACATCTTATATTAATTATACCATTAATACTTTCACTATGGTCTCATTATAACTATACCAAGTTCACCCAGAAATGAGAAGCAAAAATTTCTGTATATTTTTTCTGGTTTCTGCATTCACCGGCATCTTTATATAACAGCCCTAGGTTTCTAGTCTAAATGCCAAATATGCTTCCTCTTTAGACCAAATTTAGCTTTAACTAAAATAATTAGTCCTTGTTCCTAATTCTAATGGAAATGTAAGACACTTAACTATTCAGTGATAGTAACACTATTAGATACTGCTGCTAACAGTGATTTATTTGAAATAATTAGCGGGCTGTTTCTGCTGTAGATACATGCAAATTTGTCCGAAACCAAAGGCAAAACAATAATAAAAACTATTACCTTTTAACCTTTCCATGAATTTAAATAAAAAATGTGCACTGGAATTACACATTAAAAAGACCTTTTAAGCTTGGAAGAATATTTTACACTCATCTGTACTTCATCAGACAGGTTCATGACCTCAATAGAATTACTATAGCTCCTGCAATTTTTAAACCAGCATAGAGGAGGACACAAAATGCTATTTTATAATTAGAAAATTTTACTAGAATTGACAGAAATAGGAAAACACTTCAGGATTGAGTATGTGCTCTGAAATTAGCACATATAAAACTGAAGATGGTGACCGAATTGAATTTTTTTCACTATAGGTACTTGAAACAGAAGCAACTAAAGAGAGCTAAACATAATACTGCAGTTTTATGTCTAAAGTAAGGAAATTAAGGGTCAGTCTCTACTTTGCACTTGGAGGTACACACATAAGCTGTAGTCTACAATACTCTAAGTTGCATGGTGGTGACAACAATATATCATGTTTCTTATTCAAATTTTTTCCTCACTAAATGGTGTCTGTTTTGGAAGTGTCCTAGTGTTCGTTTTTCCCCAGCCTTCCTACTGCTATCCTGTTGAATGACACTGCATGAAAGCCATTACTATTCAGGGCATCACTGCTAGCAGAGGTCCCACGGACGCAATGAGGTAAGTCCAGTTGCATCTCCATCACTCAGCCTGAGAAAATTTCATCCGCAGAGCTGATTCATGCTACTTCTTTGGATCTGCTACAGGCAGCACAATAAGGGATGAATGAAATAAGCACTCAGCAGCTGAATGCCCTTAAAGACCACTTGGGAACTTTATTTGGTGCCAAATAAAGTGACCTGCCAGTGTCAGCTGCGGGAAGCATATTGTACTGGGCTCTGCAGTCTGCCCCAGTTGCCTATTCATTTCTGAGGAAATTTTCAGGTATTGAATTTTAATCCATGATGGCCAATTATAATTTGGGACCCTTTTACATTAGAGGCTGGGCTTTACCCCATTTGGCAATTAAGTCAGAGCTGCCTAATACATGATTTTAATTTCCGGAAAGCAGGTGCTTCATTTGGTCAGTCACCAAGCTCTGATTTTCCTTCCTTCTGTAGCTTAAACCATGTTCGTTTTCATACCCCATCTCCTCCCTCCCCCACCCCTGCCTGTAAGTATTCAGTGCATGTTAGATGGTTTTCCTGCTTAAGTCTATAGGGATTCCCATAGGTGTCTTTAAAAAACGCTTACGTCTTTTAAAAAATTCATTCTGTAGGTGCCTGTTTGATCTCCACGGTGTAATAACTTACTACATGACTTTTTAAAGTAATCTGAATAAAGGCATGTTTACAACATTATCTGACACTTGCAATTATGAAGCAGATTCCCCAGAAATGGTTACTGTTAACTTGTCTCCTGTTTTCATCAATTTAATTACAGAACTTCCTAAAACAAAACAAAACAAAATGAAACAAAACAAAACAAAAAACTGCTGTTTGATTTTAAGGCTCTGTGTTTTCTCCAGAGTCTTTTGTTACTCAAAGCAACTATAAAAGGGGCACTTCATAAGGAAGGTAAATATGAGTCCTCAAGTATAACGTTCTGATTTAGAGGCAAATATTATATCCATCAAGTCTTGTCTAAAATGAAATTCCCTTTCCGCAGATATGTGCTAAGACGATATGGTCTTACCCTCCAGGACAACTTTGTGCAAGATGAGCTAGTACCAATAGAGCTAGTAGAGAGCAAACTGGGAAACCAGATCTCTGTCTGTGCCAATGATGACAGCCTCTCTCTCTTCCACTGTTGTGAATGGGATGCCTCCTTCACTATGTCCATTCCCATCTATGAATTATAAAATGTTATCCAAATATTATTGCTTTGATGACTACTAATAGTGTTACATCTTAACTCTGGTCATCATAGAAAGACCTCAGTCATTGGTGAAGAGGTGAGTAGAGAGAAGAATCAAAGAAACAGAGTGGAAAAAAGGAAAAAAAAAGTTGCGAAGAATAAGGAGAGGGGCCAGCATTGTGCCGCAGCGGGTCAAGAGATTGCTTGTGATGCCAGCATCCTATAGGGGCACCTGTTTGAGTCCTGGCTGTTCCACTTTTGATTCACCTCTCTGCTAATATGCCCGGGAGGCCAAGGTGCTTGGGCCTCTGCCACTCATGTGGGAGACTCAGCCGAAGTTCCAGTTTCCTGGTTTTGGCCTGGCCCAGCTCTGGCTCTTGTGGCCATCTGGAGCGTGGACCAGAGGATGGAGGATCTTGATCTCTCTCTGTGTCTCTGCCTCTTGGTAACTCTGGCTTTCATATAAATAAATAAATAAATAAATCTTTTAACAAAAGATAAAGAAAAAAAGGAAAGGGGAAAAGGGTGCTTCAGTTGAGGACTGCTTGAATGCTATTATCAATTTTATTAATCTGCTCATCTTCTGGCTGTCTTTTGCAGGCTGAGGCAGCAAATTCCTCTGCTATCTATCTGGACTCTCCTGAATGCTATCACATAATTAGCTGGAGGTTAGCAAAACCTGATGGCCTGTAATGGGCCCAAAGGCAAATGTTTCTTATAAAAAAAGCCAAATAACCAAATTCTGGCTTTGAAAAATACTTTGTTGCCTAGCAAAGGATTTTCTGAATAATTCATTTGAAGAATTAGTGATCCTAGAACATTAAAATATGATTTGATTAAAATATGTGAACATATATTTGGTAGTTGTATTGATCAGCTTTTCATCACTATAATAAATACCAGAGACAAGCTACTTATGAAGGAAGGAGGTTTATTTGGACTCCAGATTTTGGAGGTCCCTAGTTGATATAGGTGAGCTCCATTGGTTGGCTGGCTGCTAAGACTGGAAGATGGCAGAGGAAGAATGTATGTAGAAGAGAGCCAGGAAGCACAGCAAATGGCTGGGGCCACTTTTTTCCTAAGGTTTATTTATTTACTTGAAAGACTGAGTGACACAGAGAGATCTTCCATCTACTGATTCACTCCCCAAATGGCTACACTGGATGGCACTGGGCCAGGCCAGTGGCTTAACCCAGTGTACCATAATCCCTCCCTGCCAAAAACAAGCAGTCAAACAAATAAACAAACAAAAACTCAGCCTTTATAACCAACTGCAAGAACTGCCTGCAGAGGGTATGCGCAAATGACTTAAAGACCTCCCACTTGGTCTACTTTCTGGTCACCATAGTAGACCAAGCCTCTGCCCTCCCAGAACAACCCACCCATGACTTTGGGATTTAAGTGTCTGCATGAGTTTGGAAACCAAATCCTGCTCAAGCCACAGCAGTAGTTTTTCTGAAGCAATAATCCAAGACACATCCATGTCATAATAGATACTAGCTTTTGCTTCCTTTTAAAATGAATGTTCTCATCAAATACATTGTCAAACACTGTAAGTCATATTTGCCCTTGAAGTGAGTAACAATTCTCATTACAGTATCAGAGACAATGAGAAGTCCAGCAGTGGAAAAAATCTGCCTGGTTTTGTTGAATCTAGCATTTTACAAAATAATTTGGCTATGAGACTTTCTGCCCTTAAAACACTATTAATAACTTGCATTTTCCAGAACAGTTATAAAGAAGTATTTAACAGCAATAATATTTATGATCTTACTGTTGCTTTCACTGTTTTGAAAAGTGGAAATAGCTGACGTGCATGGTAGGTATCATCTTTGGGACCTGTAGTATTAGAGTTTAATATGTCTAGTTAATTAAATTGAAAATGAGATTTATACTATATGATGCTGTTCATTTTGATGACATCTTTTTTTCTATATTCCCCTCTATTGGCCTTTAAAGCACTTGAAGGGCTGGGTCCATGTTTTGATTTCCATTTTATCTGAGAAGCTGCCCAATGCTTGACACACTATGAGCATTCAATAAACAGATAAGCATTTATTTGAATGAGTAAATGAACACTTAATAGCCATCTCTTAAGCTGTAGATATACCCACATTAGAATGTGGGCATACATAAATAATGCTTGATCTAAATGTAAAAATAATAGAAATAAAAATGGGACTAAATTGAACTGGTCTTTAATAGCTATGTCCAAGGCCAATAAATTCCTTACCAATTATTCTATTGTCTGATGCTTCATTGCTCCTGTTAGCTGGTCTATTTGAAGTCAATGTCCATTCTATTCTATAATTTTTCAATTTGCTCTGAAGTCTTTAAATCTTCAATTACTTTCCAATAGCTATTTCTTACTTGCCATTTACTTTTTGTTGGATGACTTTTTAAAAGCAAAACTAACAGTGAACTTCATAGACCATAAGATGCCCTGAAAAGGCAGTTAGTCCTGGAGGTGAAGAGCATATGGTGCAGAAGTATGATTTTTGAATTCATTCAACAAATACTTATTGAGCACTTAGTCTATGCTGGGCATACTACATAAAGTAATTGAAGGTCAACCAAAAATAGGAAATGGTCATAGTATAGACAGAATTAAAGATTATCAAAATTTCATCCCCTCTAGATTCATTTTATGCTCTCAAATGACAATATTTTTAAAGTGATGGTTTGATCTATAAATTGTTTATCCATCCTATTATGAGGTGCTTTTACATAGGTTGATCTTTTCTACCTTGACAATGCTGCCAAGTTTTCTAAAATAGCATAATATTTTATAGACTAGGACAAACAAGATGATTCTGTCACATAAACTGTAAAGTAATTTTGGCTTTCTGAAATAAAAGTAATAATTGTTTAAAAGTCCACCCAAAAAGTGGGTTTGACTAAGGACTGGCAGTCTATGCCCTGCAGGTCATATCAGGCCTATACATGTTTTTGTAAATGATGCTTTACTGGGACACAGCCACGTCTATTTACTTACTTGCTGTTTGCTTGCATGGTCCAGGATTGGGTGGTTGCAACAGGCACTGTGTGATCTGTAAAGCTGGAAATATTCGCTATCTGTACCTTTACAGAAGTAATGTGCTGAGTCTTTTTCTAGATAGTATTTGGTGATTTGGGCTAGAGCAAAATAGTAATTTGAGTGAGAACAAAATGATTGATAACTAAAAAGAAATTCAATATCTCCCTGTGGATATGATTTTATTTCTATATTTGAATAGGATGTGAATATTATTCTGGGAATTTTTATCTAATAAAAGTAATATTCTCTACTCTGAAGGATATTAAAGATCTGAATCAGTAGCAATGGGAGTTCCAAGTAAGTTTTCAGTGCTGGTCTTTGTTTAATATCTATTAAGTGCAGCCATGAAAAACTAGGATGTCTAACTTTTCTGGCAATGTATTTTATGCTGAGAACACAGCGTTTGTCTCTGAAGGTAGTTTATTTCAGTAGATTTTGTAGCCAGGCTATCAGAAAGTCTAAATAATACTATTTTCCATATGTTCATTTCTTGTATAGTCTCTTCCTACACAAAATAGGGCTAACTCGTGTAACCAGTGGGGTAGTGCAGAAATTATAATTATAAAGAGTAACTTTTTTTTTTTTTGACAGGTAGAGTGGACAGTGAGAGAGAGAGACAGAGAGAAAGGTCTTCCTTTTCCTTTGGTTCACCCCCCAAGTGGCCGCTGCGGCTGGCACACCACGCTGATCTGAAGCTAGGAGCCAGGTGCTTCTCCTGGTCTCCCATGCAGGTGCAGGGCCCAAGCATCCTCCACTGCATTCCCAGGCCATAGCAGAGAGCTGGCCTGGAAGAGGGGCAACCGGGACAGAATCCTGGGTGCCGGCGCCGGAGGCGGAGGATTAGCCTATTGAGCCATGGCACTGGCCAAGGAGTAACTTCTGAGCGTAGGCATAGAAGATGCTGTGACTTCTGTCTTCCTTCGAAGGAGCCAGCTGCTGTGTTGAGAGGACACCCAATCAGCTTTTTGGAAAGGTCCTACAACAAGGAACTGAGTTTTCTGCCACCAGCCAAGGAGAAACTGAGGCATCCTACCAACGTGCGAGTGAGTGAGACGTCCCAGAAATATAACTTCAAGTCCTAAACAATCTCTGTTGGATCTCCTGCTGCCATCTTGATGACAATCTCATAAGAGACCTTGAGCCAGAACACCCAGTTACACAATCTCTGACCCACAGAATTTATAAGATAATAAATGTTTACTGTTTTAAGTCAATAATTTTTAGGGTCATTTGTTACAAGCAATAGCTAGTAGGTTATATAGAAAGTTGATTCTGATGTTGTGTTTGAACCCTGGATTTCTCGTTTGTTAGATGTGCGACCTTGGGCAGATTACTTAATCATGTTACTTAGTTTTCTCGTGTGAAAAAATTGGTATATGATTGTCTCTGTCTCTCAGAACTGTTGTGAGAAACTCAATGAGGAAATGGATGAAAAGCTCTCCGGACATTTAGTAATTAGTAAGTAAATGTTAACAATTACACACATTTACTATTGTTAAAACTGACTCCTAGTACTCACATAGAATTCTCTGAAAAAAAATTTTGATGACGTAAGTGATCATACAGCAGAATTTTAAGGGACTTTTATGCTACTTCCTAAAATTTATACAACTTAGAAGACCTAAAATGAATGTGATACAATAGTAAAGCAAGTAATTAATAGAAGAAGCAGTCAGCCTACCTACAAATAAGATATGTATCACTGAGTATTGTACTAAGTATTAACAATAGAGGATGGAGAACAGACTTCTATCCAAGAGCGTAACTATAGACTAACCCCAGCCACAAATTTTTAAAAAATGAAATGACGAGGCCGGCGCCGCGGCTCACTAGGCTAATCCTCCGCCTTGCGGCGCCGGCACACCGGGTTCTAGTCCCGGTCGGGGCGCCGGATTCTGTCCCGGTTGCCCCTCTTCCAGGCCAGCCCTCTGCTGTGGCCAGGGAGTGCAGTGGAGGATGGCCCAGGTGCTTGGGCCCTGCACCCCATGGGAGACCAGGAGAAGCACCTGGCTCCTGGCTCCTGCCATCGGATCAGCGCGGTGCACCGGCCACATCGCGCTGGCCGCGGCGGCCATTGGAGGGTGAACCAACAGCAAAAGGAAGACCTTTCTCTCTGTCTCTCTCTCTCACTGTCCACTCTGCCTGTCAAAAAAAAAAAAAAAAAAAGAAATGACGAATGTAAATTTTGGTCTAATTTACCAGTTTTTGGTAAAAATAAAAGATAAATAGCAAAATAATATGGTTCTTTGCAGATTGTTTGAGTTATCTAACCCTTCTTTAATCCAAGGGATTATTGAACAAAACCAATGTTCATTCAAAAACACTTACGAAATCTGTTGTGGATTACCAATATCATCAGTTAAACCTGTTTCAAATTTATTGCTTTCATTCAGGTTAAATAATAAAAGGGTCCATTTGTCCCACCACATGTATATACACGAATTTAGCTTTCATCATCCTCTACAAGTTTAATCCGGTGATTTATGTTTTTTAACGCATATTCAGGGAATCTGTTGGAGAAACTCATCCAGACAGACAAAGGAGCTAGATAGGATTAATAGGATGTGTGCAGGATATAAAACTGGTGGATTCACTTCAGAGTGAGTTAAAAAGAGAAAAAGAATGTAGCACTGTAGCCCTCCTTGAGGTTCTAATCATTTTAATGACTTTAGCAAAAGAGAACAGGATAAGGTCAAGAAAGTTCAGAGACAATGATCCCTGTTTCTAGAAATACATTACGTGGAAGAAAAGCCATTGCTTCAGCGGTTCTATTTTTAACAGTGGAAAACACCACTATATTTTTCTTAGAGAAAATCTGCCTTCTATTTAAGTCATCAAATTAATGGTTAAATTTGAGGTTTCAGAATTCACGATTTTCTTTGTGAAGCTGTTGTATTTCACTTTATACCACAAGCAGCAGCGAAAACTAAGGAGAAAATGGGCAGGTTGAGTTTTGGAAAAAAAATGCTTTACAGCAATGCAATATATTACTTTGAGATCCTCAGATAGAAAGTTCTCAGATACACGGAAATACTATGATTTATCTTGTTATTGATGACTTTGAACATTTAAACACATTCAGTTTAAGGCTTGCAGGAATAAAGTATTGGAATAAGGTAATGAAAAATCTCATTTTCCCAGTAGAGTGAAGTCCATTCCACTCTATCAGATATTTTTTTCCAATGACGTTCTAATCTTTACACATAGTAACAGCTTCCTCTTTTTTTTTAACGATTATTTGGCTTAGTGTAAAAAATATTTTAACAAATATGCTCTTTTCTATTCTTTCCAAACAAAGGGCAAATGGAGACTTGACAAGCATATTTTAGTGCTTCTTTGAACTCAATAGGTAATTCTAAGTATTTCCAACCCTCATTTTGTTATAACTTCTATGGTTTAATAGAACATCTTGGGCCATAAAGTGTTTTGTGTTCATTAACTTTTAAAGAGGAAAAGAAATGCTATCTAATTACAAGCATTTGGGACAGAATATCAAATGTTCTACATACATCCCTGATTCTATGCATGATATAGACCATACGAGAAAATGGGAGGTGGAACTCTCTGTGATGATGGAGTTGTTCTGTTCCAGTGTTGTCCAGTTCTGGAACCACCAGTTACATGTGGCTATTGAACACTTAAAATTTGGTTAGTGCAAATGAAGCACTTAATTCTTCATTTTACTTAATTTAAATTTAAGTGATTTATGCTGCCAGTGGCCACCATACTGGTGAGTGCAAGAGTAGATAATATATGACTAGATTTTCAAAATAGGCAACTGATTACTTTCATTTTAAGATTTTGCCACTCTTTCCCCATATCACTAATATCTAAAAAAGAGCAATCTCTGGATTATTTTTAAATATCATAAAGTTAAGCATGCTAGGGAATATCTGCCTCTTGAAGTATTGTCCATGCATGGATACTACAAATTTAACTAGGCTAGCTTGCATGAAGCTGAGACACTTAGATGATAATTAATTTAAATTTAATTATTTCAAATTTATGACTTACTAACAAATACATTTCTTTCTTGCCTCAACACCATGATTAGCTTGAAATGTCTTCAAAGTTTCATTAAGAATTATTTTCAGGGGGCTGGTGCTATAGTGTAGCAGGTAAATCCACTGCCTGCAGAGCTGGCATTGCACAGGGGTGCTGGTTTGAGTCCTGGTTCTTTGGCTTATGATCCAGCTCCCCACTAATGCAACAGGAAATGCAATGGAGGATGGCCCAAGTGCTTGGACCCCTGCACCCACATGGGAGACCCGGATGAAGCTCCTGGCTCCTGGCTTCAGAGCTCCACCCATTGCAGCCATTTGAAGGGTGAACCTGCAAATGGAAGACCTCTCTCTGTGTCTCTGTGTCTCTCTGTAATTCTGCCTTTCAAATAAGTAAATAAATATTAAAAAAAAGAAAAAATTATTTTCAGAATAAAATGCTATCAGTTCATAACATTAAGCTTGATAGAGTCATCAGCCAGGCTCAAATAAGTTAACCCTTTCCTTTTCTACCTTCCTTAGAGTTTCCAACAGAAAAATTCGTATTCGCTTGGAGCAGAAGGACCCTTTACCCCAGGCAAAATACACCTCAGACTACCTAGTATAATATTATTTTAAACGTTGCTTATGTGATGATTTCAGTTCTAAATATATTTGTAGAGTAAAGATCCTAGTAGCATAGGGGAAATCTTAGAGCACAAGAACATTTTCAAGAGATTCTTAAATTTTCTATAATTGGTTTATGTTAATATATATTTTAGTCTTATCACTTAAACTGTGAAATTTCTTTTTTTAAGTGTATTTATTTAATTTGAAAGGGAAAATTAAAGAGAGGGGAAAGAGAGAGAGAGGTCACTCATTCAGTGTTTCTCTCTCCAAATGCCTGGAATAGCCAGGGCTGGGGCAATCTGAAGCTAGGAACCTAAAGCCAGAGACTCCGTCCTGCTCTTCTACATGTTTGTCAGGAACCCAAGTACTTGAGTCATCATCTGCTGCTTCCCAGGGTGCATTAGAGCAGGAAGCTGCATGAGAAATGAGGGAGGGGGGCCTCGATCCCAGACACTCTGGTATGGGATGTGGGTGTCTCAAGGGGCGGTGTAACCTGCTGTGCCACAGCACACGCCCCAAGTTGTGAAATTGTTAGAACAACAATTTATTCTTTCCTAGTCTAACATGGTATGTTATTACAGAATTATGTATAGACATTTGGATTCAGGTTTGTTTTCGTTTGTTTGCTTCCAGTTACATGGATAATGTCATTCTCATCTTCTGGTAAGTTATGTGATTGACAAAAGTCAATCAGGAACAACCTAATGGCAACTGATGCATGTTTGTGGACACAAGAATGCTTCCAGAAGTCATAGAACATCCTGCAGTTTCCTCCAATGACTTCCCATATGAAAATTTATTTTATGCTTATATGAATTTATATGTTACCCAAACCATAGAGTGTGCAATCTTTCAGTATTACAGATTCCACATTTTTCTTTCTCAGTTTACAGTTCACGGGTTACCCTGCCCATAAACCTCTACACAAAGCTGCACAGTATCTCGACTATTCCAGCCCCAAGTCTATTCGGCACTGCTTGTCAATCACATCACCTTCCACGATACTTCACTGCACACAAATCAAGTTTGAGTCGAGTCTACTTCTAATCAATAGATCCTTATAGATTGTTTTAGTGTACCTAAATCACTTCCCAGAAAATATCTCGCCATCTCATTTCTAATGGGAAAACATCAGATGAGATTTCAGTCTGGGCCACCGAAGAAGAAAGGCTAATGTACTCTTCTGGTCCACCAGGACCTGAACTCCATGCAGTTCTTACATGCTATGGGAAACAGGGTTCTCACAAGTCACGGACGCCCACACACCAGGAGCATATTAACTGGGGCAGTGTGGAATGACAGAAGATGGCTGGAGGACGCACAGGCTGCAGGTTGTTTCCTCTCTGTAGAGGACTTCTGCATTGTCCGGAACCTCTGCCGTGCAGTCCAGGGAAGCAAGTACTGAAAGCAGGAGTGTCTCCTTGAAACCAAGCTGCCTGGAAAACTTTGTTCTCTCTTTAGCATATAAACAGCAAATGTGGCTACTTATGTTGCCTTGAATACTCTGACAACACAGTCTGAGATTAGCCCATTGTCCAAAGACATTCACTGCTCTAATAAGATAGTTAACTAGTATATTAAGCAGCCCTTTGTTTGTTTGTCTATTTATTTATTTTTAATAACTTTTCCTGTTCTGTAGTTAGCAAGAGTTGTGACAATATTTGTAATTATTTGTTGGACTTGCCTGCTGAGAAAATATTGTCATTCATATAATCTTATTTAATGTTCAGAGTAACACAATGAAAGAATTAGCGCTTTCCTAAATCCTAGTCAGGGGCCGACGCCGTGGCTCACTAGGCTAATCCTCTGCCTGCAGCGCCAGCACCCTGGGTTCTAGTCCCCATTGGGGCACCAGTTCTGTCCCGGTTGCTCTTCTTCCAGTCCAGCTCTCTGCTGTGGCCCAGGAGGGCAGTGGAGGATGGCCCAAGTGCTTGGGTCCCTGCACCCGCATGGGAGACTGGGAGGAAGCACCTGGCTCCTGGCTTCGGATCGGCACAATGCCAGCCGTAGTGGCCATTTGGGGAGTGAACCAATGGAAGGAAGACCTTTCTCTCTGTCTCTCTTCCACTGTCTAACTCTGTCTATCAAAAAAAAGAAAAAAAAAGAAAGAAAAGAAAAAAATCCTAGTCAGGAGGCTGAGGTTAAGAGCCTTTCACATCTTTGAGAGTTGGATCTTTCCCGAAGGGCAGAAGATTCCAGAACCCCCTTCTCCACTTTAGGATACAAAAACTTCACTGTTTACATGCACTAATTTATTCTTTTGACATCTGAAAAGATAATTTAGTTCTGAAAAGTAATGAGTTTGGGCTTAGGCGATTTTCAGAACTATAGCTTTTTTTTTTTTTTTTTTTTTTTTTGACTGGCAGAGTGGACAGTGAGAGAGAGAGAGACAGAGAGAAAGGTCTTCCTTTTGCTGTTGGTTCACCCTCCAATGGCTGCCATGGCTGTGGCCGGCGCACCGTGCTGATCCGATGGCAGGAGCCAGGTGCTTCTCCTGGCCTCTCATGGGGTGCAGGGCCCAAGCACTTGGGCCATCCTCCACTGCACTCCCGGGCCACAGCAGAGAGCTGGCCTGGAAGAGGGACTACCGGGATAGAATCTGGTGCCCTGACCGGGACTAGGACCCAGTGTGCTGGCACCGCTAGGTGGAGGATTAGCCTATTGAGCCGCGGCACCGGCCTAGAACTATAGCATTTTCAGGCCTACTTCGAGCTGGAGGTGCTGCATCTTGCATAATTCTAAGCTCTTCTTAGGTTAGGGTAGACAGTACTGAAAGACATTCTCTTCTAAAATTTTGCTAGGTAGGGCCAGTGCTGTGGCACAGTGGGTTAACACCCTTGCCTAGGGCACTGGCATCCCATATGGGCGCTGGTTCGAGACCCGGTTGCTCTGCTTCCAATCCAGCTCTCTGCTGTGGCCTGGGAAGGTGGTGGAAGATGGTCCAAGTCCTTGGGCCCTGCACCCGCGTGGGAGACCCGGAAGAAGTCCTGGCTCCTGGCTTCGGATCGGCTCAGCACCAGCCCTTGCGGCTAACTGGGGGGTGAACCATCGGATGGAAGACCTCTCTCTCTCTCTCTCTCTCTCTGCCTCTCCTCTCTCTGTGTAACTCTGACTTTCAAGTGAATAAATAAATCTTAAAAAATTTTTTTTTGCTAGAGCAAGACATCTATACCTGAGTCAATTTTTGTCCTCAGTATCCCCTGAGAGCACTTTCTTGACTGTGGTGGGCAGTCTCCAAGATGATTCCAATGATCCCTTCCTCCCGGTGTTTATCCCTTCCTTCCTTTTGGGTATGGGCTGCACCTAGTGATTTGCTTCTAGTAGACAGAAAGAATATGTAAAAGAGCTTGCAGGTCACTTCTGAGATTGGATAACGAAGCATCTGCCTTCTGCTTTGCCCACTCTTGCTCTGTTGCTTGCTTATTCAGGTGGAAGCCAACTACCATTCTCTTGGCCTCCCTATGGAGAGATCCATGTGGCAATGAACTGAAGGACATTCCAGCCCTAAGTTAGTGAGACATTGAAGCATTTAGTCCAACAACTAATAAAAAACTGAATCTTGTCAACTACCATTTATGTGGGTTTAGGAGTGGATCCTCCTCCATCTGACCTTGAGATGGCTGTAGCCTTGGTGAACTCTTTGATAGCAGCCATGTGAGACCTAATTCAGAGGCCCCAGTTAAACTGGGCCCAAGTTGCTGATACATCAAAACTATGGGGTGTTACTGTAGGCCACTAAATTTTGAATAATTTATTATACCTGAATGCATTGATTTTAATAGGATGGCATTTTCTTACCCTTTATGTTTACAATGCACACATATCTACTCTATTCCATTATTAAAACTTAAGGATTTGCTATCAGGAACTATGAAAATCTCACAGTGGCTCATATCATTACCTTGGGGTTAGAGAAATAATGGTTATGTCTGGACATAACCATAAGCTCTAAGACACTCAACAAAGTGAAGAGGCAACCAACAAAAAGGGAGAAAATATTTGTAAAGTATGCAACTGATAAAAGATTAATATCCAGGATCTATAAAGAGAAGCTCAATAGCAACAAAACAAGCAATCCAGTTAAGAAATGGGTAAATTACATGAACAGGTAATTTTTTAAAGGATGAAATACAAATCGTCAACAGACATGAAAAAATGCTCAGGATCATTAGAGAAATACAAATAAAAACCTCAATGAGGTTCCATCTCACCCCAGTTAGAATGGCTATCATCCAAAAATTAAAAAAAAAAAATAAAATAAATGCTTGTGAAGATGTGGAGAAAAAGGTACCCTAACACACTGTTGGTGGGAACGTAAACTAGTACAACTATTATGAAAGACAGTATGGCAATTCCTCAGAGATCTGAAAATAGACCCACCATATGACCCAGCCATCCCACTCCTGGAAATTATACCCAAGTGAAATGAAACCAGCATATGAAAGAGTTACTTGTACACTCATGTTTATTGTAGCTCAATTCACAACAGTTAGGATTTGAAATCAAGCCATATGTACATCACTAATGACTAGATAAAGCAAATGTGATGTGTATATATATACACACACACACACACACACACACACTATGGAATTTTACTCAGCCATAAAAAGAATGAAGTCCTGTCTTTTGCAACACAATGGATGCAACTGGAAGCCATTATACTTAGTGAATTAGGCCATTCTGAAAAAGACAGAGATCACATGTTTTCTCTGATATGTGACAGTTAGTATAGTATACAAAAAATGTACAGGAACAAAATGGTCATTTGGGGATATGATTGTCATTTTTAGCCCTTGTTTATACTCCTGTGGAACTGTGATCTTCCTATTTTTTTACTTGTTGAACATTTTGATTCATGGCAAATTCAGCCAGTGAATAGAGTGGATTAAAATTATGTCTTTGCAAAAACTGATGAAGAGAGGGGAAGGGAGGGAGATTGGAAGGGAGCAGCATAATGAGAGAAATGTGGTTGTCTCCTGCGAACTGTACTTATGGAATGTATAAAATCTGTTCTCTTGGGGCCAGTGCCATGGCACAGCCAGTAAAGCCACCGTCTACAGTGCCGGCATCCCATATGGACACCGGTTAGAGTCCCAGCTGCTCCTCTTCCCTTCCAGCTCTCTGCTATGGCCTGGAAAAGCAATGGAAGATGGCCCAAGTCCTTGGGCCCCTGTACTTGCTTGGGAGACCCAGAAGAAGCTCCTGGCTCCTGGCTTCGGATCAGTGCAGCTCTGTCCATTGTGGCCATCTGGGAAGTGAACCAGCAGATGGAAAACTCTCTCTGTCTCTCTCTGCTTTTCTGTAACTCTGCCTTTTAAATAAATAAATAAATGTATAAAAATAATCTGTTCTCTTTATCTTTATTCTAATAAAAAATTTAAAGCAAAAAGTACACAGGGGAGGTTACTTTATCTCTTTGATCCCTCATTTCCTCATCTGCAAAAGGATCTATTTACACTAGTCTACCTCATTGGTGGCTTTTTAATGAACCAATAAAAATAAAATAAAATATGTAGCACTTAGTAGGCACTTAGAAATTGTTAGCAGGGACTTTGTTGTGCCGTAATGGGTTAGTTAGCAATGCTGACATCTCACATGGGAGTACTGAGCCTTGGCTGCTCTGCTTCTGATTCCACTCTCTGCTAGTGTGCCTGGGATGGCAGTGGATGATGGCCCAAGTATTTGGGCCCCTGTCACCTACATGGGAAACCAGAATGGAGTTCCAGGATCCTGGCTTCACCTTGGCTCAGCCCCATCCATTGTTGCCATTTGGTGAGCAATCTCTTTCTCTCTGTGTACTCTTTTTCTCTGCCTTTCAAATAAATGAAACAAATCCTTCCTATAAAAGACTAGTTATTACAACTATTTGTATTTGGGTATAACTACAACTTTTTTGCATGTTTAAATCTGAGGGTATTTTAAAAAACTCACGAAAAATGGATTTAAAAGACATTTATTTTAGTGCAAAATAATTTGTAATTCACACACAATTTTTTCATAAATAGATACTTTCCATGAAATTTTTGCAGACCCTTGTACATTTTTGTACAAGGAGAGGAAATTTGGGTATGCATATTTATACATGATGCTCCTGTTGGGAGACAGTTAACTCCTCATATACAGGATGGAGCTTTGTTAGGAGAAATAGGAGAAATAAAAGAAAGGGAGTTGCAAGACTTGAATTTAATTTCTATTTAGTTTCCTCAGTAAAAAATGAGAGTCTTTAATGGTAAAATTCTATTATATTTGCCTATTTTCCGAGAAAGTTATTTATGAAAAACGCATTTATGGGGCTGGTGCTATGGCACAGCAAGTTAACGCCTTGGCCTGAAGCGCCGGCATCTCATATGGGCGCCAGTTAGAGATCCGGCTGCTCCACTTCCAATCCAGCTCTCTGCTATGGCCTGGGAAAGCAGTACAAGGTGGTCAAAGTCCTTGGGCTCCTGCACCGGCATGGGAGACCTGGAAAAAGCTCCTGGCTCCTGGCTTCGGAGAGGCATAGCTCCGGCCGTTGCAGCCAATTGGGGAGTGAACCATCGGATGGCAGACTTCTCTCTCTCTCTTTCTTTCTCTCTCTGTATCTCCTCTCTCTATGTAACTCTGACTTTCAAATAAATAAAACAAATAAAAAAAAGGAAAAATGCATTTACATCATGCATTACATATTAATAATACATACAAAAAAGCTAATTGATTAGCCTTCATTCCGTGTGCTTCTCTTTTCTTGTTTTCTGTTTCTTCCTCTTTTAGGTAACATTTTCCAACAAAGGTAGTTGGTAAGTAACCTGAGATGATCCTGTGCTATTCCTCAAGAGATCAAAGAACTCTCATTAAAAATGGAAATGTGAGTGAATTGATTACTGGAATGATGTCAGGTAATAGCAGTAAAAATCATTCTAAAATATTTTGCAAGACACAAAAGTAATTTAGGGCATATGATAATAACTGATGTGTAATGTTTTAAAATAGAAGCCAAGTTACAATGATTTTCACTACGTGTTCCTCAAATCCTATGGGTGACATGAGCCCATTTCCTCTGTCACATTTCTGAAGAGATAATTGCAGGAAATACTATACACAATTTAACACTCGTGGGTCACATTGAGAAATGTTTATACAGAGTGATAGCTAAATACATTATATCACAGCATCAGGAATAATATGTCATCCATCTAGCTTTTAGCTTTCGCAAATCAAAGTCAAAAAGTCAAAAGCTTTGTTTCAGTAATAAAGGAATATAGAAATATTTCTGAATGGACACATGAATGAATGGATGAAATTCTTCCCAAGATTACAGGTTTGTATGAAATACTGTGGAAATAATATTAAAGAACACATTAACTTTTCTTTAATAGTATTAAGGCTTTATGCATTAATTGCTCGGATTTAGAAATTAAACACTAAAACCAAAAATAGGAAAGCAATTCTCAAAATATTTTATTAGGCAATAAATGTGAAACATTTTTCCTAATAATCACAGAATTTTGGTAGCAAATTTGTTTTATAAAAGTAAAAATGTGTGAAGTCTACCAAAAAATGAAAATTAAATCTACTGAAATCCTAAATTATAGAAATATCTGCTGGGAAATTTCTGGAAGGAAACAAAAGTTCCAAGTAATGAGTTTCCACTGAGACTGTATAATTCAATACTTTGAGGTAAGTGTAAATAACATTTACTTACATTTATTGGGCAAGAGAAAAATTTAAATGTATAAATAGGGAAAGGTTTACACCATGGAAAATAATTGTACTTTAAACAAAAACAGTCTAGGTGTGACTGTTTCTAATTTTCTTTCTTTCTCTTTTTTTTTTTTTTTTTTTTTCAGGCAGAGTGGACAGTGAGAGAAAGAGACAGAGAGAAAGGTCTTCCTTTGCCATTGGTTCACCCTCCAATGGCCGCCGCAGCAGGCGTGCTGCTGCTGGTGCACCGCGCTGATCTGATGGCAGGAGCCAGGTACTTATCCTGGCCTCCCATTGGGTGCAGGGCCCAAGCACTTGGGTCATCCTCCACTGCACTCCCTGGCCACAGCAGAGAGCTGGCCTGGAAGAGGGGCAACCGGGACAGAATCCGGCGCCCCGACCGGGACTAGAACCCGGGGTGCCTAGTGAGCAGTGGCGCCGGCTCTAATTTTCGTTTAAATGAAAATATGTGTTGGTGATGTGGATTTCTACCCACACACTTGTCAGTTTATAGACAGGATAGAATTGCTGATATTTTTAAGTGAATTGACGTACTTAGCTTTGAGAAGCATCAACAGATTTTAATTACTATATATTTAAAACATGCATTTCCTTCCTAAAATGTCTCCATATACAAATTGATCTTCCAGCTTTTTAAAAAATATTTATTTATTTATTTGAAAGCCAGAGTTACAGAGAGCAGAGAGAGAGAGAGAGAAAGAGTGAGGTCTTCCATCTACCAGTTCACTCCCCAGATGGCAGCAACAGCTGGAGCTGCACCAATCCAAAGCCAGGAGTCAGAAGCTTCTTCCAGGTCTCATGCAGGTACAGGGGCCCAAGGACTTTGGCCATCTTCTACTGTCCTCCCAGGCCATAGCAGAGAACTGGATCAGAAGTGGAGCATCCGAGACTTGAACCTGCGTCCATATGGGATGCCGGCACTGTAGGCAGCGGCTTTCCCTGCTATGCCACAGTGCTGGCCCTGATCTTCCCTCTTTACTCTTGCAATTATGGCTTTCTAGTTATTATTTATAAAATTTGACATCTCTTTGCAAGCAGTCATGTATTGATTATTGCGAATATCGATTTGGCTACCTGGATTCACGCCCTTGTTTCTGTACCTTAAACATAATTTTAAACTATTATCATCTTCAAGAAACATTTGAATCAGGTCTGCTTTTATATAAATCATGCAAACTTTTGTATTTTGTGGGTTGCTCCGAAAGTGATTAAGTTTGGTGTAGTGTAGCAGCAAAACACAGCAAAATCTTGCTCTTCTAAGCTCTGCCCATTCTTTACTCACACTGATACTAGGTCAGGATGGGGACTTTGTTTCATGAAAAACCTGTAGCTAAAGTGGTATCAGAGTGAAATGAAAATATTTATTATTAGAAAGAAAAAGGTCAATGGTAAGAGAGAAAAGGATTAAAAAAAAGAAAGGATCTTACCAAAGATACGTGTTGAGCCCCTGGTGTGGGTCACTACTCTTCCTGATACGGTGTCATAGCACTGCGCAAAATCAACAAAAATCTCTCCAGCCTGAGGCTCGTGTTCTAGTGGAGGAGCGTGTTTGGTGAAGAGTGAGACGACAAATAAGAAACATAATGACTCTATATTACGTTAGAAGATGCCACATATAAAAGAAGTGGAACGGAGGAAGGGAATTGGGAGTGTGTGTGGAAGCTGGGTGAGGGCAGGGGTAAATACTTGCAGGATATAAAATAACAATCCCAACAATTTAGGAAAAAGCATTTGAGGTGGAAGGAACAGCTTGGATGAATTCCCCAAGAGAATGTGTCTGGTACACTCAGGGCATAGCAAGAAGGCAACTGTGGCTGGAACAGAGGCAGCCACGCAGGAGAGAGAAGAGAACTAGGTGAGGGCAGTGCCTCCAGGAGGGGTTGGGGCAGGACACTGAAGGGCTCGTAGGTTCCAGAGACCACTGCAGCTTTTACTCTGCATCCTCAAGGATTGATGTTTTGTTCCCAACACTGTCACTGCCTCCTGCTCCTCCTCCTCTTTCTTCTTTTGCTCCTCCTTCTTCTTCACTAATATCACTTCATTAATAAGGTATTTATAGAACATTTGTATGGCAGAATACTACAATTCTGTGATTTTAGGAGTATATTTCTAAAATGTTTTATTTTCATAAGTTCTGATAAATCCGAAACTACGCACTGAATTCCCAATAATGCAAAAGCACGTTTAGCCTTTATTTTAAAAATAGAGGCTGGTGCTGGTGCTGTGGTATAGCTGGTAACGCTGCTCCCCGCAGTGCCGGCATCCCATATGGGCGCTGGTTCCAGTCCAGGCTGCTCCACTTTCGATCCAGCTCTCTGCTGTGGCCTGGGAAAGCAGTAGAGGATGGCCCAAGTCCTTTGACCCTTGCACCCACAAGGGAGACCCAGAAGAAGCGCTGGCTCCTGGTTTCGGATTTGTGCAGCTCCAGCCTTTGTGATCATTTAGGGAGTGAACCAGCGGATGGAAGACCTCTTTTTCTCTCTGTCTCTCTCTTTCTCTCTGCCTCTGTAACTCTGCCTTTCAAATAAATAAACAAATCTTTAAAAAAAAAAAAAAAACAGAGGCTGTAGCCTATTGGGTGGTGTCTACAGAGCATGATACACTGATTGCTATCAAACAGGATACAGTACTAAGTGCTTGTGTGTATTAACTCACTTAGAACTCATAGCAACTCTGTCAAATGCGTGCTATTCTTTTTGCATTTTACAGAAGATGAAATAAAGCATGGAAATGCTAAATAACTTATCCAAGACACACAGACAGCAAGTCATAGAACCGAAACTTGAATACAAGTATTTTTGACTCCAGAGTCCGTGTTCTTGCCCTTTCTCAACACTGCTTTTTATTGTCACCATTCTTTACAATACCTGTGTTCTTTGAAATGTTTTGATAATTCACTTGTTCATTCAGCAAGTGTTTATTAACATCCTACTGTCTTCTCAGCACTGGGAGGCATTGTGGGAACAGGGAAACTGCAAGTCTCTGTGCTCTCTCTGTCTGGATGTGAAAAAGATGTCTTTTCTTCAGAGCTCTATACTTCTTCATTAGAAAATTGTTGTGATACTCTGATTTTTTAAAGAACAAGACATTTAACTGCCATTCCTGGGAAATTGTCTTACCATGTACACACACTTACTTGTAATCTCAAAGATAGAATAAATATGAAAACCAAAATATTAAAGTTGTTGATAATGGCCCTCAGGCATGGTGACCTTGTAAAGTGCACAACGTGGAGAGCTGTACACAGAGCCTGTGTGTACCAAATAGAAGATAATCAAATCTTGCTCCCTAAGGACAAAAAGGAATATATTCACAGTGGGTCAAAAGGCTCCTTTCTTTTCCCGAAGATTGTTTGAAGTTTTATTGATAGATTCAAGGGTTCCCACATAAACTCAGATAACTCAGCAATGTTGAAAATTGTTATATGAATACTAATTAGATGCTAAAATTTTAGGAGTGTATCTTTGTTATTATTTAGGGTTCACCTCTTATTCTTATCAGTTCTATTTAGTTCAACAATACCAATAGAATTCCAAGCAAGTGCAAAATTGTGTAGTAAGCATACTGAAAAAATATGGGCCATAGAGCATATACTGTGATGCACTGTAGCACCCTTAAACTACACGTGAGAGCAAATCGTCACAATCTGTATATCCATCACAGCTATCAGTTACCTACTTAGAAGAAGGCTTTTCTCTCCAATATTAGAGTATTCCTGTGCAATTACTTTTGTATTAATTAGCACTTACTCTCAAGAGATTCTAAAGTATACCTGCTTATTAAGTTCATTTTTTTTTTACCAAAAAAAAAAAAAAAAAAGCAAAGGAAGTGCACAGTAGTTAATGGCAAGGCCAAATTCAAACTTGGGCATTTCGAACTTCAGAGCCCATCATGCCAGGCTACCCTACAGCATATGACTCCAACCCTCTTTGCCGATCGATAGAAAACTTTGAGGTGAAGGCTATGGAAGTAAGGGAAATCACAGACCCAGAACAATGAGCCTGTGGAGACCCTATCTGTGCCAGGTTCCAGCTTGCTTATAACTAACCCCAGCCAAGCACAACTCCTTATTGTGTGGCGGCCAACACCAATTCAAATACCTAAATGCAAGGCACAGACCAAGGATTCACTGTAAGTTTCATTGTATCCCTTCTCCATCCATGCTTGGTTTGAGACTTTGACACAGTGCTCTTGAAAGGGTACTTTGAAGATTTCCAGAAGGTGTGTAATAAGAAGAAAAAGCATGCATTGAACTTAACCAGGTGCTAGATACTCGCCTAAATGCTTTATTATGTTACCATTTCAGAAGAGAGAATCACTTTTAGCCAGGTCTTTCAGGCAAGACTTAGAAAGAGTTGAAACAAGAAGAGTGAGTGAAAGAATGAATATAAAAGAAGTTTTCCCTTCAAATGCCCCCAAGAAGCAACATGTCCTTGGAGGCATTGTCAGCAAACCAGTAGGTGAGACACTTGGCCACTGAAATAAGTGAAAATAGCTTATGACAGGTGTTTTAACAAATATAATTCATACATTCTAAAAGGGCACTTTTCACAAGTTCATGTGGTCTATAGATGACTAAATTGAGAAATAACTTCTTTTTGCATTATCACAAAAAAACTAGTACCTTCTGGTGGCTGATGAAAATAATTTTTTAATATTTATTCTTAGTTATTGTTTTCTTTTTAAAAATCTGGGTCCATGTGGTTTTCGCTCCTCTATTGTAAACTCCTGAAAAACAGAAGTTACATTATACGACTCTGAGGTGTCTTGTTTTTACTTTGCACTTTGTGCATAGAAGGCATCATTCATTTGTTCACTGATGGTTTCTTCAGCACCTACTGTATGCCAGGCAATGGGTTAGGTGAGGGAGTACAGTAACAAATAAGAGGCAGAGCCTACTAACACTGTCATTGTCATAGAGAAGCCGGACAACAAGCGGGCGATCTCACTGCAGTATAATACAACGTGGGGAACAACGGGGTGCTCACGGGAAGAACAAAGGAGCGCTGAACTCAACATAAGGCAGCTTCTCAGAGAAGGTGACCGATACTCTGGGGTCACACAGACAGTGAGAGTTAAGATGGGAGAGGGCAGGCCAGGTGAAGGGAACAAGAGAAGCCAGGGCCTTGAACCCAGCAGAAGGAGGGGGGCTGTTCTGGGAACTTCACTGTTTCGTTAGGGTTAGCCTACTGAGTTCTTTACCGACGAAACTACAGAGCAAGCAGAAGACAACTCGCTAACGCCACGTCACTGATATTTCTTTTTCATGCTGACGAGACCATAGGAAGGGGACATGAGTATAGCTGGAATCCTTATAGGTGTGGCTGAAAAGAAAGTGTCTCCACAGACAAGGCATATTGACAAACGTCCAGGAGTGCTTCTTTCAGAGGGCAAAACCAGAGCGGGTGTTATCATCACGTGTTGATCCAAGGAGCAGCGGGGTAGAAAGGGCGAAGAATCCGGGAGTCACCGCCTTCTTACCCCGGCCGCTGTCATTGTTAGTCCACTAGAAAGGAGATGGAGTCTGGCCAGTAGAAGATTTTGCATATTCTCAAAAGTGATCAGATGCCATCAATGAAACCTTTAGGTAAACATAACCTGAATCTTACCAACTCCCTCTCCATGTATCAGCAAAATAGCTTTTGTTCTGTTTGTATTTTGCAGCGTAGGCACTAGCTGAAGTCTCTATCCCATTGCCGGCAGCCTTTGTTTCTCTCCACCTTTCCTCGCTCTGCAAGTGTTTCTCCAATGCGAGCTAGGAACTGAACTTTGAAGAAGAGTCCACTGTAATAACAGTAAAGTTTAATGATGCATAACTTTGAGAGACTGACAAATTCCCAGCCAAAGTATTGATTCTTACAGAATTTATGAAGCACACGCTGTATTCTGTGTCATTATGGTCCATTTTTGGCTGAAAGAATCATGTAAAATAGATTTTTAAATGAGTGGTAATAGCCAGACATAAAGAAGGTATTGATGTGTGTCATGAAGGGTGAAATAGCATACCAGATTAAGGCATATAACAAATCAAAAACAACAGTACCCTCTACTACTACAAAGGTAAATTTGCTTTTCCTTTTAATCACCCCTGGTATTTACCATGTTACACAGTTACAATTTGCTTTCTGTAGAAGTCTTCTAAAGAGCATTGAAGATGTGTAAAATTTTTGCATTTTTGCACATATTGCTTTGGAGGGTAATAAGTGTTCAGAAATTAGTTGCTTAAATTTGGCAAAGTAATTTGCTTGTACGGGTAAATAATACCCTCTGTAAATAATGCTAAAAGCTTTATGGCATATACAGTACATTAAGATTTGATATTTAGGTATTTTTAATGAATTCAATAACTTAAAAATAAGATAAGAAATTTGTCTTTGCTTTTCGGCAACATTAAATTTTTTTTCTCTTCCTTTAAAACTCCCAGCTAAGGTCCTTCCCTCCATAAATGAGCTCATGGAAGATGTCTCTGCATTTAACTTGTTTGAAAAAGTATGAAATTTATTTCTCTGGTCCTTTGCTGCCTATCTTTGCCATGTACATCTTCAAGCCTGTTATAAATTAGTTTCCAAAGAGACAATTGAAATGTGAGTCTTTCTCGTCTCCAGTCGACATTTTGTTTTGACACACTGGGGAAAAAAAGTGGCTTTCAAAAATAGTAATTTAAACTCTGATTTTACGCTTCACTTTGGAATACATGTTTATTAAATGCATATCTCACCGACAGAGGGATCAATACAGATTGTGTAGTACATTATGAGGAAACCATGTCTGAGATTATTAGAAAAATTAAATGCTTTTAGTTTTGCTTACTTGAGCAATATGTGAAAATTAACAGTTTAAATCCTTTCATGCATCTGACCAGACATAGCCTTAGACTGAACTCGGGGTATTGTTGCTGGGCTCTTTCTTTTCTTTAAGCAAAGCTGCATTTGTTCTATTTGGTTAGCATTCACCTAGTAAACATCAAATTACCTGAAAAACTAATTTAAAGACCAACATTTATAGAGTAAAATCCACACTGAGATGGAGATGGGAGGGAAAAGGAAACTGGTTGAGTGGCTGCTGCTTTCTTTGAAAAGTAGTGCTGTTTCCATCACATTCCAGAAACATTTCTAGAGCTAGAAAGAGAGGTCACCCAGTTCTAACTGGGCTAGTGACCCCCAAATGCAAATGTGCCCCCTCCCCACACACCCAGAAATCCCATGAGAACCTGCTAAATCCTTCTTCCAACAGCTGGTTTTCAACAACTCAGGAGTTTATCAGGCTAATAAAAAAAGTACCTTGGCAGGAAGAAAGAAGCTGAGTCTCTCAATAGACTCTTCTCAGGCGTAGTGGAGCCTGAAGAACTCTTCAAGGTCTTAGTCAACAGTGAGCAGAGGTTTAAACTGGCACACTCATCTATACTACAAACAAGCTTCTGAGAGACCCAGAGACAGGTCAATTTTTACATAAACATTTTTTCCCACACCAAATGCAGGCAAATTTAAAAAAAAAATAGGCTAAATTCTGAATGAAGATTAGAACAAAAGCTCAGGGAACAGGAAAATGAGTCCCTACCTCCAATACAATATCCTATAAGCAGTATACATTAACATATTACAGTTTAATTGAGAGTGTTTTAATTCATGGCATCTATTTTTCATTGTTTTTCAAATCGACTTTTTTTTAAAAGAAAAACAACACTTTTTAGTTTGACTGATTGATACACTGGAAGAACTAACATTTCAGAATTAATTTTTTAAATGTAGCTACACTCAAAGACATTCGAAATGCAGGGCTGTTAATGTGTACTATGGTCTTAATTTTCTATTTTTATTTTTTTTCCAAATCAGACTCAGAATTTGTTAGATACTATGGGCAAACTATACTCACATGATGTGTACATAAGTGCACATAATTGTAGCATTTGGTTGTGACAAACTAGCTTTACTAAAATGGAAGATTTAATAGATGAAATGAGGAAATATGTCAACGTAATAGCATATTAGGTTTTGCAAATGAGCTATTCCTAAGGCAACATGAATTGCTTTGCTTTTATATTTCCACAATGGTTTGTTCATTTGACAACTAACATTCAGAATCTATCTTTGATCTTGGAGGACTTGTACAAATAAAAGTATCATATATCCTTACACTTGGAGACTCAAAGTGACACTCAAATGAAAGAGGTCTTCCAACAGAGTTGTTGGCCTATTGGATATGCAGACCTGCCTTTAGACCTGATGTCGGGCTAGCCTCGAGCAGATTCGGAGGAGGGAAAACTTGTCTTCAGGGCTTTCAACATTGTTCTGTGCTTCATTTGCTGGCAAGTATCAGCAGTTATCATTTACTGAGGGTTTGTTACAATGCACACATGTACATGTATTATTTCTGATCTTCGCATCAATTTGCAGAATAAATATTTTATCCCCATTGCACAGAAAATGAGGCTCATTGAATCCAAGTACATCTTCTGAAGGGCAGAACTGGTTTCAATCTCCAAGCTGACTTCAAAGCCCCTCCTCAAGCCCATGACCTCATTATGTCTCACCATGAAGCCTGTGGCTTCCCCATGGAGTTCACACCCAAACTTGTTCTTCCTGTTTTGAATGTTTCCAAATTCCTTCCTGGAGCTTTGGCTTGGGACACTACAATGAATGTAGGCAATAATGAATTACTTGCTTGCTTGTTTTGGTGAGGGGGTTGGAATGGAAAGCCTACATGGTCCCACCTCTTCTATTAACTTCTATTAACCCCTATTTCCCTTCTGGTGGGGACATTCTAGAAATGATACTGTCGTTCAAAGTGGCTGCAGTGGGACAAAATCTCCAGCAGTGTGGCATATTGTTCATCAGGCAGATGACATGACTGCCAATTTGGCATGCTGTTAAGATTAGCCATTTGTGTTGCGAAAATTCTTGTTAGCTTCTTAGAGCTACAAAGCCAGTGATGAGAAACTGTCTTTGTTTTGTGAATATCTGCCACTTGATTTTTCACTTTGCCACATAAACTGACATCTCCTGGCCTTGTTTCAGAATTGTTCTGTTGTGAGTAAGTCCCCCCAAACACATTTGGTCAGTAGAGCAGCCCAGTGATCTGTGAAAAATCACTAGAAATCAATTTTCATTAAAGAGCTGGCTCTGAAATTTACTGTGTGACTTTGGGTAACCCACTTAACCTCTCTAAACCTTCAAATATAAAAATGGTCATTGTGAGGATCAAATGAGATAAGATCTTTACAAACGGTCTTTACAAACTGTGGAGAATTATACAAATGAAAGAACATTTCTGGGCATCATTTTTAATCTGATTCCTTCTTCCTGAGAAGCAATGCCGTAGGATACAGAATTGACTTGCACCTGCCATTTGTGAAATCATTTTGACCCTATCTTATCAAGGAAGAACTAATATTTCTTGGATTCTCTCTGCTCTGTCGATAATCAATATGTCATGAGTTTCAAACATTGTCTTTTTGGGCTTCCCAGTCTTGACTGATTGGCAAATCCTGAAGTTATTAGGTAGTGAGGGTTCATTTCTCAAATCCTTACAGAAAAGGTTTTCTTTTTGGATTTTTTCCCCTTCTTCTATCAGTTAGTAGTTTATCTTTCATAATCACTGATTACTGTCTAGACTGTCTACTTGAGATAGGAGGCAGGGAGGAACAGACAATATGAGGAGTGACAAATGAAGATGTCTCACAATTCCTTTCTTCCCATTAGCTTCTCACATGGGGTAACAGGTGCCTCTCCAACCCATTAATCTGATTCTTCTCTGAAAAGTACCTCAGTGCCCCCTGCAGGTTATGTGAATTTCTCCTCCCACATTCTTGGTTACTCCGGTTTTTTTTCTTAACCCTCTCCTGAAACCACTGAAGGTGAGGCTCTTCTTGGTAGTGCTATTTTTGCAGAAGGATTGCTTGTTTGTAGAATTTGCTGAAGTGTACATGTCTACTGAGGTTGTTGAAGAAACTGGCTCTAAAATGTGATTTCAATTTTCTATTAGGAGAGAACCAATCATGAGTGTATGGTGTCACATTAGTAACTATGAGATCATTTACAGGTGATGAGATATAGGAGACATTTACAGGTGCACCATCTGAAGTCTAAAAAGGTGAAGTGATATTATAAGGCTTCCAAAACTGTCTTGTGATGTAGGCAGACCTGGATTCTCCCAGAATCTACTGAAGTAGTCTTTCCTTTACTTTGAATAGATGCTTTTTTACATTTTCAAAGCTTCTGTTTTTGTCCTCTGGTTGTATATCTCAGGAACCTAACCCTAAGAGTAGCTAAAGTCATCCACTGGGCTTCAGTAGGTAACTAATGAATTAGGTCTCCCAGCATGTCAAAAGGATCTGCTTGGTTATACTAATCCAATTTGTAACCACATCCTGGTGCCGTTACAAATGTCTTAGAGGTCAAACACATAATTTAGTGAGAACTAGAAAGTGCAATGAACATAGGAAAAGGCTCATTTCTTGATGTACTTAGTAGCCTCCCTCAAAGCCCTCCAACATACAACCTTGTCAACAGCCTTGGACTGAAAAGGCAGAAATGTATTGGATTTTTCTAGGTTTTATGATCTGGAAATCCTTGAGCACTTTCTGAACTTTCCATTTCCTGAGATATTATTCATTTGTTCCCAAATTATAAATGGACATTATTAACCTTGGATTAATCTTGCTTATTCCAAGTGTGGGATGTCCATGGACTCAAATTCTTTATCATTTGAAATTCATGAAAGTCTTTGTCTTTTGAAACCATTTAGAGGTATGGAGCATCATTTGGAAGGAATCTGCTTCATTTTTATCTAAATCCTTGGGGAAAAAAATAAAAATCCTGAGATAAAATTAAGTCCTGCAGATCAAAATTGAGGGTTGGGGCCGGCACTGTGACGCAGTGGGTTAATTCTCTGCCTGTGGCACCGGTATCCCATATGGGCGCTGGTTCTAGTCCCTGCTGCTCCTCTTCCAATCCAGCTCTCTGCTGTGGTCTGAGAAAGTAGTAAAAGATGGCCCAAATCCTTGGGCACCTGCCCCCAACATGGGAGACCCAGAAGGAGCACCTGTCTTCTGGCTTCGGATTGGCACAGCTCCAGCCATTGTGGCCACTTCAAGGGGGAGTAAACTAATGCAGATGAAAGATCTCCCTCTCTTTCTGCCTCTGTTTCTCCTTCTCTGTACCTCTGACTTTCAAATAAATAAATAGACCTTTTTTTAAAAAAACTACTTAAAACCTGAAAATCTTTCAACTAAAAATTCATGTTTTTCAGCTTTTGGATTTCCTCCTGCTAAATAGTTTTAAAGCAACTTAATAGTATTTCATTGACATTTGACTCACTAGTTTACTTGCTTTAAGTCTTTCATACTCAAGGTCTCCCAATTAACGTATCCAAGAAAAATTACCTTACTGGGGCCAGTGCTGTGGCGCAGTAGGTTCAAGCCCTGGCCTACAGCTCCGGCATCCCATACAGGTGCTGGTTTGAGTCTCAACTGCGCCACTTCCAATCCAGCTCCTTGCTAATGTGTCTGGGAAAGCAGCAGAGGATGGCCCAAATCTTTGGGGCCCCTGCACCCATGTGGGAGACATGGAAGTAGCTCCTGGCTCCAGGCTTTGGAATGGCTCAGCTCCAGCCATTGGTGGCTATTTGGAGAGTGAACCAGTGGATAGAAGACTTCTCTCTCTCTTTCTCTGTCTCTACCTCTCTGTAACTCTGTCTTTCAAATGAATAAAATAAATCTTTATTAAAAAATAAAAGAAAAATTACCTTACTCTTATTTCCTAATGGCTAAGTAGTTGATGGAATCTGCTTGAATTCTGTGATATTGGTGCTACAGGTTCTAAATCAGAATTTTTCAACCAACAGTGATGACCATTTAGTACGCCATGAAATCAACTTAGTTGATTGTGAACAGTGTTCAAAAGAAAAAGTAAATAAAAAATTTTACAGAATATAAGAAAGCAACCATACAGAATATAATAAACAAAGAAAGAGAGTGTATAGAATATAAGGAATTGACTGCAAGTTTACTATTATAGGAAATTCAGAGTTACCTGTGTATTTGAACAATGATATAAATTGTATTCCTCATGTGAGTTTTTGTCAAACTCTTCCAGCTGTATGAATCTTTTGGAGCCTGGGTTTACTTCTCCGAAATTGTATGTGATAAGACTTTCATAATTGGATTGTTAAATGACTAAGTAAAAAATAAAATAATGTTGGTGCAAAGTATCTGACACAGTCAGAACTTAGTATTGTTATTTTAGTAGAAGTTGTAATGAGAATTATTTTAAATTATTTGAAATAATAGATCAAAGTACTGACATGTATTCCTTAAATTAAGTTCCCTGTTTGAAAACTTGTATCTTCCAAATATATATCCCCTGGGAAGGCAGAGCTGGGCATTCCAAGATGAGACTAGATATGCCATTGATCAGTTCTGAATCTCCAATGTTGGCCCTTTAGACTTCTATGCCAAGAGAGCATTCACACACGTCGGATTGTAAGAAAGAAGAGGACTTTCTAAATTCCTCCATTTTTTCATTAACTATTGAGAAACTGGTCAGACAGTAAGAGTGCAGGGTCAGTTAGGAATAAAAAGGTGGGACATTCCTGGCCACTTACTTCCCACTGGATTCAGGGTAGAAGAGAGAGAGAGAGGAGAAAGGGGAGAGAGAGAGAAAGAGAGAGAGAGAAAGAGAGAGAGAGAGAGAAAGAGAGAGAAAGAGAGAGAGAAAGAGAGAGAAAGAAAGAGAGAGAAAGAGAGAGAGGGAGAGAGAGAGAGAAGCATTGCTCCAGTTTCTCTTCTCTTCACCAATTCCTGGGGGTGAAGTTGAGTGGTAGAGAAGTGTTCTAGGGAGCTTGATGGGAATGCTGGAGAGGAAGGGGCATCTGCCCTTCCCAGAGAATTTCTGGAGCTATGACCTTACAAACTTCACCTTATTCAACATGGGGGCTTTTCTTTTTTTTTAACATCAAATTTAATTGAGAGGCTTAATGTGATGCTATCTAGAAAGGCCTGATATTAAGCCCCTCAAAGTCTTCCTCCATTTTGCATGGTGTGGTGGCTATCCAGAAGCACTGGAGTATCCTGTGGAATAAACCAGAAACAACTGGCTGGAAGTAGCCAAGGCGTCTGCCTGAGGGGAATGAAGAAATCCGCTGTAGACAAAGGTCCAGTGGGAAGTCTCAGTCCTGTGTCAGGGAGCACATGATTGTCAGAACGTGTGGATCCAGGGGCCAACGCACAAGGGGAGGGCACAGCCATCAGTGACCTCCCCCAGGCCCTGGCGACACCTCCCCCTCCCCAACCCGCCCCGCCCTGGCCTGACCACTCCCTGCCCACGACACTGAGCACTGTCAGAATTCAGTGAATAAAGCATTTGTGAATTTCACTAAGGGCAGTTCCAGCAATGGAGGCCTCAGAATGTCCAGGGCATAGGAAAGTCAGTCTTGAGGTGTCCCCATTTCTGGGACTAGGCCACACCTGGAGAGGATAGGGGACACCTGCCGGGATCCGAGACTCACCTACACCCAGCCCATACGGGCCTCACTCATTTCACATAAACGCAGGTGGGGAGGGCAGCTATCTGACAGCATTGCTCTGACTCATCTAAGCAGAAACCGTGTTACACGGAGATGGGTTCAATTACCAAAGAAGACTGACTCAAGGCTTCAACTGAAACAAGGCTTCTTTACTGTGCTGGGAGTATGGGTTGTGAAGAAGGCCCAGTCAGGTAAAGGAGGCATGTTCCATGTCTTTGCACATCTGAACATGGCGTGGGGACACTTGTGAGGCTTCTAATTAACATTATTATTACACCACATACATGGAATTTAAATGTTCCGAAGTATTTGCAACAGTCTTCACATCATATTCTGTGTAATAACTTCTTAGATACAATGGTAGAACTGATACCTAATTTAGCAGCTTCTACCCAAGAACTTCGAGTGTTGAGACAAAGAGTTAGAAAAGCAAAAGCAGGGAAGCCAGCCTCTGAGTTTCTAAATATAATACTGCCAAGTTCATGTATAACTTGTGGGTCCCAGGGAAAAAGTAGAAAATTTTTAGTTTGGAAGACATCTTTCTACTTTGATACTCACAGATGAAATGCAACTGTAATTGTTGCATCTTAGGCTTAGGAGATTCATCTCTCCCCAAAATTATAAGGGAGGGTACTGGTGATGGTAGTGGTTGGACAGTACATACATTCGTTAAAACAAAACAAAGAGGATGGTGTTTGGTGCAGTAGTTATGGCACCTGCTTCTCATTTCCTAGTGCCTGGGTTTGTGTCCCTGGGTCCGAGTCCTAGCTCTGCTTCTGATCCAACTTCCTGCTAATGTGCACCCTGGGAGGCAGCGGGTGATCGCTTAAGTACTTGATCCCTGCAACCCGTGTGGGGAACCTGGATGGAGTCCCCAGCTCCTGGCTTCAGCCTGGCCCAGCACAGGCTGTTGCCAGTCTCTGGGGAGTAAAACCAGAGGACCCATATCTCTCTCTTTCTGTGTCTCTGTCCCTTTCTCTATGTCTCTCTGCCTTTCAAAGAAAAAGAAAACAGATAAATGAAAAATTGAAAAATGAAGCAGGAAGAAGTTCTTAAATAAGATGCTTTTGCTTGCAGGTGCACCAGTCTATACACCAGCAGTGGCAGGATAAACGCAGTCACAAGCATGCTGAGCATGGGGAGAACGCAGGACTCCTTGACACCCACGGCCTCCAGACTGTAGGGACAGTCGGGATCAGGCCAGTATATGTTGTGGCTCTTGTTGTCCACACCACAGGAGGCAAGATGACATGGCGGAAAGGATCAGAGCTTATGGGGCTAGTGTGGGCTGGGACCTCTTACTCCACTTGGATTCTAGTCCTAGAGTCGTTGTTTACTAGTGGGGTGAACGTTGACAAACTATTTAATCTTCTCAACCTTAGTTGCTTGTTCTATAAAATGGGAATAGCCACTGAAACTTCTCATAAGCCTGTTGGAATGTAAATAATGCCGGTAAAGCGTCCATTTCAGGATCTGGAACTCATAAGCAAGTAGAAGGCAGCCATCTTACTGCTTTATCCTTAAGGGCAGCTTTAGATTGGATTCCTATTACTTGTATGAAGTAGAGCTGAATGTTTCAGAATTTGAGACGTCAATTTTGCTTATAAAATGAGACCAACTCACATTCTGTGAGGCTCTTTGGTGACGGTAAGAACTACACGCCATGGTCTTCCCTTTCTGTCCTTCCTCTCTTTGATCCACGGGTCAGTGTGTGCATGAAGGCCAGAAGCACGTAAACGGAGATGGAAGAAGGGATGTTTTTCGGCCCGCGTCTCTGTTGCATAGCCAGACTTTCTTAGAGAATGGGTGGGTCTGAGGTGTGAGTGGATGGTCAGAAAGCAGACAAGAAACTGATGGAGAGAGAGCCTCTCCTGACCGGAAGTAAAGTGTAGGTACGGAATCAGAAGCAAGGGTCCTGCGGACCTCCAGGCCACTGCATACATCACTGTCAGTTGTCTTTCTAAAAATTCTGATCTTGCTTTCAAAATGCACTGGCTCACTGCTGCTTCCCACTGAAAGTCTAATTGCATTGGAGGCCGCCTATGATAGGGGTCCTGCCTCCTCTCCAGGGTTAGCGGCAGTTGTCCCCTATGTGAGCTCTTCCTAGTGGGGAAACAGGGGAGGAAATTAATGAGGAGGTTATTTTGAAATAGAGTTGGCAGAACCTGGCAACTTGGCAAAAAATTAGTTTCAGGTGGAGGAAGGGGCCTAATGAAATTAGAGGAGAAGTTACAGATGACATTAGGTTCCCTTTTTTTTTTTTTTTTTTTTTAGCAGATATTAAAGTAATGTGGGCAGTGGTGAATTCACAAAACTGCAAATGTCCCCTGATTTTTTATTTCTTGGTTTCTAAGACATAACGATAACATACATCATGCACCAGCCATGTGAGCTAATGACTTGAAGGGAGGGAAGGAAGAAGGAGCCCGTGACTCTCTCGTGGCCCACCCTGCAAGCAGAGAGCAGTTTCCGCGGCGGCATTTCTGATGTGTGGATACTGTCAACCACCCACGAAGCAGACGCAGAGCAGGCAACAGGAGACGGGTCCTCAAGTGGTTGAAGAGGGCCTGGAGGTTTGGCACAGGGGTTTAAGCTGCCGTTTGGGATGCCTGTATCCACATGGAAGTACAGGTCCAGGCTGGCTACCCTGTTTCTGATCCAGCTTCCTGCTATTGCATCCAGGAGTCAATGGGTGATGTCTCAAGGGCTTGGGCCCCTGCCATCCATGTGGGAGACCAAGAAGGAATTCTGCACTCTTGGCTTTGAGAGTGAACCAGTAGATGGTAGATCTCTCTGTCTCTCCCTATCTCTTTGTCATTCTGCTTTTCAAGTAGATAAAGATAAATTAAAAAAAAATAAAAAACAAAAAGGCTTGAGGAGAGGGAAAGGTTAGATACTTATGGCTTTGTAGGGCACTGTGAGGACTTTGTCTTTTGTTCTGAGAAAAATGGATACCATCATATAGTTCCATGGATTTTTATAAGATTTTATTGACTGTAACTTGAAAATAGACTGTAGGGGGTCAAGGTCAGAAGGAGGGAGAAGAACTGAATTAGGGGAGTTGTTGAAGTAGAATTGTGAAAGATGATGCTGATTGTAGGCAGGGTAGCAGCCTTGGAGGAGATGAGAAGTAGTCACAAATACACATGCATCTTACACAGGAAAAATATGGTGACAGTCTCAGTCCAGTCAGGTTACCATGACAAAATACCATAAACTGATGGCTTATAAGCCACGAAAATTTATTTTCCATTTTTTTAAAGATTTATTTTATTTATTTGAAAGGCTGAGTTAAAGAGTGGCAGAGGCAGAGAGAGAAAGAGGTCTTCCATCTTCTGGTTCACTCCTCAGATGGCTGCAATGGCCAGAGCTGTGCCAATCTGAAGCCAGGAGCCAGGAGCTTCTTCCAGGTCTCCCACGTGGGTGCAGGGGCCCAAGGACATGGGCTATTTTCTACTGCTTTCTCAGGTCATAGTAGAGAGCTGGATCAGAAGTGGAGCAGCTGGGACTCGAAGCAGTGCCCATAAGGGATGCCGGCACTGCAGGCGGCAGCTTTACTCATTAAGCCACAGCACTGGCCCCTTGTAATAGTTCTTGAGACTGGAGAAATCCAAGTTCAAAGTGCTGGAATATTTGGTGTCTAGTGAGGATCTCTGCCTTCTTGCTCTATCCTCACCCAGTGGAAGGGATGAATCCGCTCCCTTGGGCTTCTTTTGTAAGGCACAGATTCCACTCGCCTCCCAGGAGCTCAACTCCTCATACCATCACTTTGGGAGTTAGGGTCACCACATATGACATTTTGTTGGGGGGGCAGAAGCATGCAGACCATAACACCTGAGTCTATATGTCCCAGGATCCTATAGTCAGAGGAATTGGGTGGAATTAAGCCCTGATACTATGTTCCCTATCTAGAAGCTCAAAATAAATATTAGCACATTATTAAGGCTTTGTGAAAATAGCAACACCAAAAACAAAGAAAAAAAAGATTCTGAATATTTTTCTAGCCAATATATTGCAAACTTGTTCAGTAACAAAACTATTGTTGACACACAACTGTTAAGAGTGCCAAGGACACTAGTTTTCTGTGGAACAGTGCAAGAAATGTTGAGTTTAAAAATATGATTTTTATAATCAGCATTATTCACTGAAAAATAACTACTGTAAAATTCAAGCAATCCATTGCTGAGTTATGAATATCCTTTATATTTCTATTGAATTTTAGAGTATTATTATGTGGTTATTAACTAAGCATTCAATTGCATTAATGCTGTGATTCTATTTAGTGAATTGATAATCAAAATAATAGGCCACTATATTCTTGGATTTTATGCCTCTCCCAAGAGTGGAATTGTTATACAAGTATTATTGACCCTACTTTTCTGAAAATGTCTTACAAATTAGGACCTAAATGTTTAAATTATATCCTTACCCTTGTACAGGTTTAAAAAGTTGGTTTCAGATGAGAACACCCTTTTATTCAGCACTGGAGCAATGTGTGTCGGCTGTAACCATGCCTCACCTAACAGCAGAAGAAAGCTCAGAAGCATGCCCAGTTAATTGAAACTACAGGGGGCATTTAAGTAGGTAAAGTGTTATTACTCCATTGAAAACGTGTGCAGGATATCAGAATCACCATTCTCTACTTCTGCAAAAGGCAGACTGTGGATGGAAATGCCTTAAGTATTAGACTTCCGGCTTCCTTTCTCACTCTCTCGCTCTCTCTTTTAAGATTTATTTATTTGAGAAGCAGAGTTACAGAGAGAGAGAGAGAGATGGAGAGAGGTGTTCCATCTGTTGGTTCACTCCCCAAATGGCTGCAATGGCCGGAGCTGGGCCAGTCCCAAGGCAGGAGCTGGGAGCTTCAGAGTCTCCCACATGAGTGCAGGGGCCCAAGCACTTGAGCCATCCTCCACTGCCTTCCCAGGCCACAGCAGAGATCTGGATTGGAAGTGGAGCAGCTGGGACACAAACCCGCGCCCCTATGGGATGCCTGCACCACAGACAGAGGTTTAACCTACTATGCCACAGTACTGGCCCCCTCTTTCCCTTTCTTTATTCCGATTATTCGTGGCAGACTCCGAGGGCTGTACACATTACTGTCCACAAGAACCGAGGTTGCTGTTGGATATGTAAATGTCTGGCAGTTTCTGAATCAGCAGTAGAGTGTGAGAACCCCAGGCCATGGGCAAGATGATCTGCAACGTGGAAAAGTCTTAACAATTTAAGAGAAATTTAAGTAGCACAAATATTGTTCCTTTCATAGGACACACTCTAGTCTGAAGCAAGTTACTCTTGGTCTACTCTGATGTTGTTTTGAAAAGATATTCCTGAAACGCTATCATCAGATTTCTATGTCCTTTCCTCTTAACTCCCCTCGCCCCGCGTGGCCTTATGCAAGGTGTCAGAGAAGGCTCTTGGAGTTCATTGATATGCTTTCTGATGTGTTAGTTGTCCATCGAAGTCAATTCTAAGTTCTCAGCAAGCAGGGATAATCTTCACAGTGCTGTGCTGGACCTATAGTAGGACCTCAAAATGTGATTGTTTGGGCTGACACAGTGGCATAGCAGGTTAAAGCTACTGCCTGCAATGCTGGTATCCCATTTGGGTGCCAATTGGAGTCGCAGCTTCTCCACTTCCTATCCAGCTCCTTTTCAATGCACCTGGGGGCCCAAGTCCTTAGGCCCTGAACCCATGGAGGAGACCCAGATGAAGCTCCTGACTCCTGGTTTCGGCCTGGCCAGCAGGGTGTTGTGACCATTTAGGGAATGAACCTAAGACGAGACGATCAATCTCTCTCTCACTCTCTCTCTCTCTCCCTCTCTACATAACTGTCCCTTTCAAATAATTAAATCTTAAAAAAATGTGATTGCTCATTGATTGGTTATCTGTAATATTAGATGTATATGAGCATTCCTATAATTCAATTTTTCAAAACGCACTTTGTAAAAGCACAGATGCTCCTCAACTTCTGATGAGGTTATGTACCCAATAAACCTGTCAGTCTCTGGTAAACTCATTGTAAAGCTGAAACATCAGTAAGCCTAGTTACCATGTCAGGAACCATCCATATTATTTTCTCTCATTTGCCACCTCTTAGTCTCAACTGCCACCATTTCTCCCTGGATTATTGGAATATTTGTTTTCTCTTTTATTTACACTCAACAAAAGCAGAAGTGATGTTAGATTGAAAATGGATTCCTATAATTTCCGTTTGAAACCCTTCAATGTCCTTTCCCTTTCTTGAGAATAAATTGGAATGCTTTCAAATTTCTTGGCAGGATCCATGAGAACCTGTATGATCTGGGCACTATTTATTTTTTTCCTGTCTTCTTGGGTGCTTAGGGCCTTTGCACAGACTTTCCTTTGTGCATGGAATGCTCACCCCACTCCCACGTTTTACACGACTCACAGATCATTCTCTTCGATAGGTCTTTGGCCTTTTGTAGTCATCCTCTAAAGCTAACTGGTCACCTTCTACTAATCTCTTGTTTAATATTTAGCCATTTCTTTCACACACTTGCTATGAACTGCAATTATTTTTTGTCTATTTGTCTTTGTTCTCCGCGAGGGAAGAAACTGTGGCAATCTGTTCAATGTTGTATCTCCCGTGTCTAATTCAGTGTATGGTATGCAGAAAATGTTCAATGCATATTTGGTCAGAAGAATCATGTCAAAGACCTAAAGTAAATTCTTTTTCATTAAATTCTATGTTCCTAAAATACTTTGTAAAATTGGAATGAACTCTTAAAATAAAAATTAATCACCTACAATGTACAGATCAGAAAATATTTACCAAAAAAAAACCTAAGATTCAGTGTAGTTAAATGTTATAATATATTCTGGAATAGGGAAATTTGAAATAATCTCTTCAAATCCCCTTTCCCCATTTGACAGATGGAGAAACAAAGTCACTAAAGTAAAATAACCTGCCCGGGATCTCAAAGCTAGTTAGCAGAAGAGCCAAAAGTCAAATTTCTAGTTGAGTGCCAATTGTGTAGTAGAATAATATCAACTAGACGCACACAGAAACCAGCAATCTGTAGGTCTCTGAGGAGTCTTGGGATACAAGTAACAATTTACTTCTCATTTAGGTGTTGGTTATGAGAGTAATTAGAGGACAAAAATGCATTTATCTGTGCACTTGAGTGCATTTATTGGTATGTATACTGTATTTCATTAAATGCTTTCACAAAAAGAATCTCAAAGGGCCAGCTTTGTGGCAGAGTGGGCAAAGCCGCCTCCTGTGATGGGTGCCAGTTCGAGTTCCAGCTGCTCCGTTCCTGATCCAGCTCCCTGCCAAATCATTTGGGAAAGTCGAGAAAGATGGCTCAAGTGCTTTGGTCCCTGAATCCAAATGGGAGACCGGGAAGAAGCTCCTGGCTCCTGGCTCCAGCATGGCCCAGCTGTGGCCACTGCAGCCATTTGGGGATTGAATGAGCAGATGGAAGATCTGTCTCTCCCTCTCCCTCTGTCTCTGTAACCATGCCTTTCAAATAAATAAAATAAATCTTAAAAAAAAAAAAAAAAAAACTCAAAAAGCAAAAACACCAAGAATGGAGAAAGGGATGTAACAAAAGTTACCTATGCTGCTTTTGAGATTTGCCTTTCAAGGGGAGGATTACTCTTTTTCCTTTTATCTTTTCCCCTTCGCTATTGAAATATGTATGTGATGGCTGGAGCTAAAGCAATCACTTTGGATCCACAAAATGGAAACCATGTATCTTGAGACTGGCAGGCAGAATGAAAGAGAGAAGCAACCATGGTCCCCACATTGCTAGTCTGTCTTGTCAGTCCTGGAATGCCGAGGGGAACTTTGACATGAGAAAGAAATAATTATCTGTCTGGTTTAGTTTCTTTCTTAAGGCACTCTAACGTGACAAGAAGTTGCTGTGATTTGGCCACTTAAGTCATGAAGGAGTTTAAACTCAAAAGTCATAAGTTAATGGTACTAGGAGGATAGAAACTTCATCAAGTTTATGGGTGGAATCTCTTGGAAGGGATTCGATTGGATTCATTTGTTTGGCTGAAGTCCCGTGTTTAAATGCTGGCAGCTTTATAAGGGGAGAAATGCTAGACATGGACAGACACGTGTGCTCCCTGTCTCCTGGCGCGTGGTGCTCTATGACACCTGGAGATTCTGTGAACCAGAATGTTATCCCCAGAGGCCAAACCAATGGGGCCACCTGAACTTGAACTGCAGACCTCCGCAACTGTAAGCCAGAATAAACCTCTTTTCTTTATCAGGTCGTCTGCCTCAGGTATGTAAGGCCATTACAAAATATTTGGTAATATTACTAGCTCTGAAATGTCTTCTGGTGTGATTTTGCTTGAACATCTCCCATGAATCATTTCAGAAGCAAGATGTACAGTTTTCAGTTTCTGGGTTCAGAAGAAAGAAACATGTGCTATCCTGCTCTTTCTCTTTTCTTGTTGGCTGAAGGCAAACGTGATGACTGGAGCCAGAGCAGCCATGTTGGGCCAGGGAAAGAAGCCACAGTTGAAAATTTCAGAGCAATTGGACAGAGGGAAGCTGTGTTTCTGAGACTGTACAGCTGCCATACACCAACAGTCCTGCCTACCCAAACTGCTCTCTAAGAGCGAGGAGTTTCTCCTCTTTAGGTCACTGTGCTTCGAGGTCTGTTTGCTATATCAGTCTATTAGATTCTTATCTATTATAGGTGGAAAGAGCAAAACATAAATAAAATCCATTAAAAGTCTCTGCATTTCTTTTTAAATAATGAAGGCTGAAAATATTTTAATGATAAATGAAAAAATTGCATGAGTACAAAATCAACGATTTGTGAGGGACTTTTTTTTCTATCTTTCACAGTAACTAAGATGACAGAACTAGCATAAAAAACTTGGGAATAGATAAAATAGCAGGTTAACTAGTAAGAATAAAACACTCATAATTTGAAAGAGCAATAGTGCAAGTTGTAGTTCATAATTTTAAAAGGCACAGATGTATGCATTTCTGACATAAGCATGATTTTTTCTAATGATATACATATGAAAATATACATATATAAGTATATACATTCATGCGAACATTCCAAATGTATATAATAGACATATTCCATAAAAACAGTAATTTGAAAATAGAATACAAATACATAAAGGGATTTGAAAGTTTTTGTGTGTTTAACAAATATATGTAAAAAATACATGAGTTCTTTGTATTTAAAATGCAGTGATCTTTTCTTGGATAATTACTCTTAATCCATATAGTGTCTGCCTACTGGGGCACTTATATTTTCACATTATGACAGCTACATAATTACGCTGTGATTTAAAGAACAAATGTATTTATGCAGTGCCTTGCTCACTGCTCTGCACCCGGTAGACTCTCACTAAATGGTTATGTGAACGTTGACCGATTACACTCCTAAATGGTGTAAAATGTTGGCAGAAAATGAAATTAGAAGATAAGTTTATTTTGTGGTCAAGAAAGTTTGAAGGGCCAGAGTCATGGCTCAGCGGGTTAACTGCCACTTGCAACACTGGCATCCTATGTCAGATCACTCGCTCAGTTCCTGGTAACTCTTTTTCCAATCCAGCTCCCAGCTCCTTTGCCTGGGAGAGCGGCAGAAGATGGTCCAAGTACCTGGATCCTGTCACCACATGGGAGACCTGAATGGATTTCCTGGATCCTGACTTCAGGCTGGCACAGCCTTAGCTGTTGGGTCCATCTGGGAAGTGAACCAGTGGGTAGAAGATTCTCTCTTTCTCTGCATCTTTGCCTTCCAAATAAGTAAAAATTTAACAACAACAACAAAAAAAAACCCAAAGAAATTTAAAAGCCATTTTTTAAATAATATACATTTTCCATGAACCTTTTTAAGACCCTGCAAATCGATCAGACCAACTAAAATATCTCATTAAAAGAGTTCAAAAAAGTCTACCTGTAAGTCTGATCCTGCCTGTTAACAAAAGTGGCACCACCAAAGGTGGGAAAAACAAAACAACCACAAAGAAGTCACAAAGAAATGAAAACCCTGGGCCCACGAAAACCAAGCACCTCTCTAGGAGTCAGAGCAAATTCTGCGCAGAGATGAGAATAGAAGTTGTGGCTGCTGATTCCCCATTTCAGCGCTCTGTTTTAGCTGACCACACTTCCTCCCTCCACAGAGAAAATCGATGCTCAATGAAATTATCTGTACTCGTCACTAGCAAATAAATAGCAGAAATCTGCCTTGTTTCAAGACCTCCATGTGAAACGATTGCTCATATGAAGAATTTGGTTTGTTTTTCTCTGACAGCTCTTCAATTTTGCATTTTTCCAAGTTAGAAAACAGTAACATTTTTTTTTTCATAAAAGAAGCAAACAACAACTGTGAAGGCCAAATACAAAATTTAAAAATTATTTAGAGGAAATTTCCCTCAAATATACATCGCACACACTATTCAGAAAGAACAAACGTCTGCATGTTTATTCCAACTTGTAATTTAAAAAGGAAGTTGAACATAATTAAAAATGTGAGGGAGACAAGCAGCAAAGATAGCAGGTTTCAGGTGAATGTCTACACTGACAGCTAAACAAACATATCACCCTTAAATCGCACCTCTGAGAGTCGTGTGCTCACATCTGTGCCCGTATGGAATCTGTGCAAATATGACTGTATTTACAATGTTAGTATGTGTGGTGAGCAAATTTTACACACTATGTTTGAAAATACACTTAGAAAGCCCACGATGACATTTTACATGTTTAAATGGGAGAGTTCTTTCTGGGTACTTTATATTCTGCCGCTCTAATTTATCTTTAGATTTCAAACCTACTTTGTAGGCACCGTGTCTAATTTAGTGTTCTTTGTACCACCGGGCATACTACTTGTACTAAATAGCTGTTTATCATCATTGAGTGCCTTCGAGTAAACACCACACAATTTCATCTGCCAAAACCCTGCTATGCATTTATATGTTGCTTTTAAAAACACATAACTCCAAGTGAATCGCTTAAACATGGAGTGCTGCAAAATCTCAGTATACTGGCTGCTTCTTCCTCATTATTCCCCCAATATTGCTTTTCTTTCTGCTTCTCTTCCTTCTTTACTTTTAGATCAAACCACTTTGACTACAAATTCAAATTTTTGAAAAGAAGTTTTCAGTCTCTGATAAGCCTTTACTATTCAGAGGAAGAGCTGAAAGAAAGAAAAAGAGAAAGAAAGAAAGAAGACATCTCTCTCTCTTTCTCTCTCTCCGTCTCTCTCTCTCTCACACACACACACACATACACACACTCACACACACACAATAAAGGAAGGTCCTATCTCTCCAGAGCAACAACCCAAATATAGAGGCATTTAACCATGGAGCGGTTAACAACAGAAGTTTAATTTGAAAAAGGTTGGAAAACCAAAAAGAAATTTAAAAAAAATTTTTAAATCACTCTCACATCTTTCTTTGTTGCTTCTTTTCAGTTCTTTCAAAGAAACTTGACAGCTCTGGGAAAACAAAACCCTTCAACATTTCTTACAGCTTAGCGTCTCAGTCCTCAGAAAAGAACTCTTTCTACGTTGTACACACTTCAAGCAGACTTGGACTAAAGGACTAAACAACAGCTCAATAGCAGCTATTTTAAATCATATAAGATTCATCCAGACATGCCAAAAAGCTTAGAACCAGCACGCCCTGATGGTGGGTTAAAAAAGAAAAATAGAGAGAAAGTAAGAAGGAAGGTACTTCAATGCATGCTCTTGTCGTAGAAATAAAAATCACAATATTCACCCCGGCTTTTGTATTAATAAAGAATATTTAAAAATAACTTGCATTTGATTTGGTAACATTTGAAAGCACTTGAAAGAACGGTGGCATTATCCAGCTTTTATCAGTCACCGGATATTCTCAGGCATAAACCGTGCAGAGTGTCTCTAAGACAGAACACGATTCTTCGGATCATAGCTTTAGGAAAATGCGAGGGTCAGTAGGAGGTAGTCAGCTACTGAGCAGCTCAAAAATCAGACGACCTAGCTAGGCCTTCGTCTCCAACCCTGACTGATTCTTACTTGGACAAGCCACTGAATCTCTGAGACTCAATGTCCTTACCAGAAAAATGGGAACAGCAGGGCTTGCCTTGTTTTCTGCTCAGTTTTTGTGTCAATCAAATGAAACAGTAAGTGCTTGGATGCTGGTGAAGCCCGCAGCAGGTAAAACGTGTCATCTTCTAATCCAACTTGTAATCAGCAGATAAGAAAACTCCAGCCCTTCGTGGTTTAGGTGACATTCATGTATTAACGCACGGCAGGGCCAGCATTAGAATGTGGGTGTACACCAGCCGCAAAAGGGGTTTTTTGTCACCTTCTCTTGGTGAGCTTTGTCTGGAGAGCCTGAGATCTGAAAATGGCCCTGGTGTTTTCCTTCTTTTCTTTATTCACGCTTTCGGTTTTGCTTACACAGGAAAGGAATCAAGACCCACAGGAGCGAGCAAAGGCATTGTGATTCCCACCCAGTGTTCCCTGGACTGCTGGTATCGGGTTAGGGGTGGGAGGAGGGCGTTGGACATAGAACTATTTCCAGAAGAATGAACACCAAGCTCTGTGAAAGAATAAATTATATACTTTACCCACATTTATATTACTATGCTTGCAGTGTGCGTCGCTGCTATTAAGATTGTTCAGATAAAATTCAGCTAAGTGCACCCCGGAATTCAGAAAAGCTTTTGATATTTTGTTTTCTTTAAAATTAAAGGACATTTAAAAAGTATAACTACTAGGAAAGGAAGCCCTGGGACTTAGCAAGAAAAAAAAAAAAAGAAATTTTGACTTCATTTCTTCCAATCTGTAAGTGATAAAAAATGAGTCAAGTAAATCAGAAGACAAATTCAGGGACATATATTTAAGAGAAAAATATATGAGACAGTCCTCCCTCCTCTCATAGAAAAACAGATACGTGAGAATCCACTTTTAAAAAAAATTGATTATGGGGCCGGTGCTGTGACGTAGCCTGTAAAGATGCCGCCTGCAGTGTCAGCATCCCATATGAGTGCCAGTTCAAGACCAGGCTGCTCCACTTCTGATCTAGCTGCCTGCTATGGCCTGGGAAAGAGGTGGAAGATGGCTCAAGTCCTTGGGCCCTGGCACCTATGTGGTACACCCGGGAAGAGGCTCCTGGCTTCAGATCAGCCCAGCTTTGGCCATTGTGGCCATTTGGGGAGTGAACCAGCAGATGGAATACCTCTCTCTCTCTCTCTGCCGCTGCCTCTCTGTAACTCTGCCTTTCAAATAAATAAATAAATTTTTCTAAAAGTTGATTATACAAAGACTGAGCTTCTAATTACTCTTTAGTTGGTGATGGTTGCAATACTGATTATATTTTCTTACTGTTTTTGATGATGTCTTTTGTTTCTAGATGTTAAGCAATGATCAGATTATTTTGAAAATTTGATTTTTGTTCAGCCTGAAAAATTCCTTGAAAATAATTTGGTAAAATTATAATTTCTGCAGCTCAGATTGCCAATCTTAAGAGTTTAGTGTTTAAGGTTAGATTCACACTCAGCGGTTACTGAGAAGGTAGATTTACAAAAAAACAAAAATGTATGTTCTAAGTAATTCTCATCACTGTTTCATAACACTCACAAATCAACATATCCAGGATTTCTCCCACTGGGATAACTTGAACATAAAGGTAAAGCTCTGGTAATCTTATTTTCTACTTCTGAGGATTTATAACAACATGTAAATGTTGTGTAATATTTTGAATGTGAAGAAGGAGGTATGGGAATTTGATGCAGTGGTTAAATTGCCACTTGAGATGCCCACATTCTAATATCAGAGCGCCTGGTTCAAGTCCCACTTATTGTGCCTCTGATCCAGCTTCTGCCATGCACATGCTGGGAGGCAACACAGGACGGCTCAAGTATTTGGGTCCCTGTCACCCATATGAGACACTCAGATGTGGTTCCTGGCTCCTGGCTTTGGCTTGGTCTAGGTCTGGATATTGTGGGCATCTGGGAAGTGAACCAGCAGATAGGCGATCTCCATCTCTGCCTTTCAAATTAATTCTTTAATTTTTTTTTTTTTTTGACAGGCAGAGTGGACAGTGAGAGAGAGAGACAGAGAGAAAGGTCTTCCTTTGCCGTTGGTTCACCCTCCAATGGCCGCCGCAGCTGGTGCGCTGCAGCCGGCACACCGTGCTGATCCAATGGCAGGAGCCAGGTGCTTCTCCTGGTCTCCCATGGGTGCAGGGCCCAAGGACTTGGGCCATCCTCCACTGCACTCCCTGGCCACAGCAGAGAGCTGGCCTGGAAGAGGGGCAACCGGGACAGAATCTGGCGCCCCGACCAGGACTAGAACCCGGTGTGCCGGTGCCACAAGGCGGAGGATTAGCCTAGTGAGCCATGGCGCTGTCAATTCTTTAATTTTTTTTTTAAAAAAGCTGAAACTTGGTAAATGCGGGAGAAGAGAACATTTATTCTGAACTCCATGGACTTGTCATTCCTGAGAGGATATCTGGGCATTGATAAGTGTGTAGTAACTGATCACAGGGAAGGATGCATGTTTTTCCGCATTCGTCCCTATAGCCACTGTCTGACTCAGTTTTACACCCTAACCCCCTTCCCTCCATTACTCTCATGCAATGTCAGGCTGATATCCTCGCTGTTCTTGGGCTCATAATATTCATTCCCACTTGGGAAGTTGCTCATGCAAATTCTTGTGTAGGCTCCATCTTTCCCTCCTGCCCTAAAACAAAACTCATGATACAACATATTTTGGTCTTCAGTAAAATTTACTCTTATATTTTCCATTAGCCACTTCCATACACATAGCTCACGCAGGGTGCAGTGGTGTACCTGCAGGGCTTTGGGGTCAGGTGGCTGAGACTGTTTTCCCATGTCTACTATTTTAACGGTTTTGTTACACGAGGCAAGTTCATTTACCTCTGGAAGATTCAGTATCTATGTAAGTAAACTGAGGATAAATTTCAGTACCTGCCTCATAAAGTTGTGAGGATTGAACAATAGAGTCTAAAATAAGACATTCTGGTGAGGGCCGGCATTGTGGCTTAACAGGTATGCTATACGGGCGCCAGTTCGAGTTCTTGGCTGCTCCACTTCCGATCCAGCTCCCTGCTAATGCACCTGGGAAAGCAGCAGAAGATGGCCCAAGTGCTTGGGCCCCTGCACCCATGTGGAAGATCCAGATGAAGCTCCTGGCTCCTGGGTTCAGCCTGGCCTAACCCTGGCCAGGCCATTTGGGTAATGAACCAGCAGATGGAAAATCTCTCTCTCTTTCTCTCTCTCTCCCCTTCTCTCTATAATGCTACCTTTCAAGTAAGTAAAATGAATCTTAAAAAAAAGGCAGGCTCATGAAAATGCATGTTCTTAACATATATGACTCCTGACAGTTATAATATTCATCTCAGTCAATAGCACGATATCCATGTCATTGACTTATTTCTCATGTATTGCATATAGCAGCTGCTCTGCATGGGGCAAAAAGTAAGCATTCAATAAATGCTTAATTGTGCCCAGTAGATTTTGGACATTTTTTTTTTTTTTTGGTAACAAATAACACAGTTATTCTCAGAAGAGTCTCACAGGGCCCTTGTGACTCGTGCTGTTTATTCTGACTACAGTCCCCCGCCAGCACTGCCTTTAGCCTATTCCTCTTAGCCCTCACCCTCACGCTCCATATTAAAAGTCAGCAAATGCTGCAGATTCTCTGTTTAGAATTTCTCCGGATCCGCTCCTCTCTCATTTCCACTGCCTCTCCCCTGCACACTCCAGCAACAGCTGCTGTGCTGCATCGACCTCCCCTTGGGGGCCCTGGCTCCAATTTACTTCCTTGGGTTCTCCGCTGCCATCACTGCCAGCTAACTCCCTACAACAGCATTTTTCATCATGTCCTTCCTCCACTGCTCATTTACTTACCTAATAAAGTCTGCACTCCTCAGCTGAGTTTTTAAGGCTCTTCATAAATCTCTTTTCACCTTTCCTAGCAACATTTAGATTTTACTTTTGGCTCCGTGTGCTCTTAGTTCTCGTCTAAAAATCCTTTTCATTGTCCTTTGAAACACACTTCTCATTTCCTCTCTAGAGTTTGAGTTCTATTTTCCTCAGATATGTCTTTTCCTATTCTATCCATCAACGCAAATCCTACCCATCCTTCAAGAGAAAGTTACAATTCTATTTTATCCTTAAGATTTTTCTGCTGTAACAACTAACAATGAGGCTCTTATTCACTGAATCCCAACAACAGATGTTTATTGAGTGCTTACTACATTCCTGGCAATATGCTGGGTGTTCGGATTACCAACATGAATAAGAGCCAGTTTACGTTCTGAAGAATCAGTATCCCTGTTCTAGCTCCAAATGCGCTCCTTGGTTCATTCGTCTTGGCACCAAGTGTATATTGCTTGTTTTCTCTGAGTCTCCTGGTCCATTTGGGCTGCCATAACAAAATACCTTAGATCAAGCAATTCATAAGTGTTAGAGATTACTGCTCACAGTTCTGGAGCCTGAGAAGTCCAAGGCCAAGTCACCCTCGGAGCTGATGTCTGGAAAGGGTTCACTCATGGCTTCCAGAGGCATCTTAAGGTAGTTCCCTTCAACCTCTTTTCTAAGGGTACTAATGCCGTTCATCAGTGGTTTTAATGATATCACATTAGGACTAATTTTCAACATATGAATTTGCAGAGGGTGTATATTTAGGTCATAGCAGTAACTGACAACACTTCAAGGTTAAAAAAGAAATGGTTTAGGGAGGTTAAGTTTAGACAACTGATAAATGATCATAAAAGGCAGAACCATGCTGGTATTTTATTTGTGATATGAAACAGATTAAATGCTCAACTTGAATTTATGGAAAGAAAGCATTCTGAGTTTTCATGTATTGATTTTATTTTTTGCTATTGCAACTTTTACAGCCAGCTAAAAATTAAAGATTATTGACTTTTGATTTTATAACTGCTGAAATATATCCATTCTCTGATGGTCAGAGAAATGCCATAGCCAGAAGTATCTTAAAATGGTCAATACAACTCTTTCAGATAAAGATAACTGCATCACAGCAGTATAAATAACTGTGCTTGTATTAGCACTGCCCTTTGGCAAACCTATACTAGGATTTTTTTTTTTCACAAAAAGACAAAAATTAGCTCCCAAATATGGACAGTTTGTATATTTGAAATACTTTCCTTGGGGCGTATTTACATAAGCAGGAATGGTTTTTAAAGCAGGAACCACACATACATTCCTGACAAATGGATCTTCTCCTTTTACGTGAGTGAAAACCCTCAATAGAGAAGCCCCTGGGAGGAACTTGGCTATACCGTGACTTAAGCCGTCGCTTGTGAAGCCCCCATCCCGTATCAGAGCGCCGACTCTGCTTCCTATCCAGTTAAAGCATTCCTATCCTGCTAAGGCACCATGAAGGGCAGCAGACGATGGCTCAAGAGCCTAAGCCTCTGTCATTCGTGTGGGAGACCCAAATGGAGTTACAGGTTCCTGATTTCAGCGTGTCCCTTCCTTGACTTTTGTGGGCATTTGGGGAGCGAACCAGAGGGTGGAAGATCTTTCTCTGTCTCTGTCACTCTGCCTTTCAAACAGATGAAAACAAATAACTATATTTTAAAAAACGAAAGATCCCTAATCTGGGCTTAGAAAATTTTAATACAGAATTATATTGAACATTACATATTTTTTCCTCTACATTTTTCTTCAAATATGCATAAATACATCCTGCTTTTCTTTTCCTTGTATCTTATAGAATAACTTTATTTCCATATATTAATTTATAAGTGGTTTGCCATGCATTGAGCCATAATATTTAGATGAACTTGTTATACAATTCTGTGTGAAGGGAGGGTTATCACAAAAGGAATATATCTATAGTACATAAATGCAAAATAGCTGACCAGGGTTTTTACTATGACTTGTATCATTTCTGAACCATTCTCATTGGACATTAATTCTCATAAGTTCAAAAGTTACTCTGCATGCCTATGTGTTACAAAGTTGCTTTCAATTATTAATAAAACAAGCAAATATTAAATGAGATGCACTATATGATACAGGAGACAAAATAAGTTTGCAAATTGCTTGATTTTATTTCTCTAGCTTTTATGTAATTGTACAAAAATTACCCATAGAAAATTATTTGTTCATTTAAACTGGGAAGACACAATAAATGGCAACTCTGCCGCCTTACTCTTCTCACTGGGTATAACTGGTTGTGCATCAAGAGGAGGATATATTTTTGATTACTAGCACTCCACTAACATCAAGCTAATCTCTCCTATACCACTCATCAGCTTTGCTATCAAATCAATATCAACTCATGTTTTAGGAAAGCAATGCCAAGTAATTTTATAGTCTCAAAGGAAGCCATGGGAAGAGTTAGAACATTGAAGCTAGTGATGTGCTGGTAAATGTCTAACTGATGACCCCACCCTTACCGCCCACTACTCTAACGTAACCCTCATTTGTAGCATTTGCTGTATTCTTGGTGTCCATACTCCCACCAGAGTTGATTTCAAGCTACTAATACCAGGCCACTGAACATGGAGTTAGGAAATCTTTTACAGATTATGTTAGTATGTATAACTTACAGTATCCATGCTGCTGTATTGCAGGTGTACCACGTTGGCCCACACAATATTTATAGGTGCAGTTAGGGCTAATAATCTGGATGATGTATCTTCTTGTACAATATTTTGTGCCTCTTTATCTGTTAGAGTCATTTTTGTTCCTCAATGTATTTTTTAAAGATTTATTTATTTATTTGAAAGTCAGAGTTACACAGAGAGAGAAGCAGAGAGAGAGAGAGGTCTTCCATCCGATGGTTCACTCCCCAGTTGGCCTCAATGGCCGGAACTGCGCTGATCCAAAGCAAGGAGCCAGGAGCTTCTTGCAGGTCTCACACGCGGGTGCAGGGGCCCAAGGACTTAGGCCATCTTCTACTGCTTTCCCAGGCCTCAGCAGAGAGCTGGATCGGAAGTGGAGCAGCCGGGACTAGAACTGGCGCCCATATGGGATGCCGGAGCTTCAGGCCAGGGCGTTAACCTGCTGTGCCACAGCGCCAGCCCCTCCTTAATGTATTTTAAAGTTTCATCATATAGTGTTTGGTCATTTTGTTGTTGTTGTTAAATTTATTTCCAGGTTTTTTTTGTGTTTTTTTATGGTACCATTAGGAAGCCATGTTTTTATGAAAGCATAAAGAATGTTACAATGCTTGATTGACATGGCTGGGAAACTAGGAAACACAGCAGGGTGGGCATCTACTGCAGTGGTTATGTCATCATGGAGGATGCCTGCATCCCATACCAGAGGACGTGGGTTTGAGAACTGGCTATTCAGCTTCCAATCCAGCTTCCTGCTAATGCATACTCTAACAAGGTGGTGGGTAACAGTTGGACTAGTTGGGTCTCTGCCACCCACACCTGGGAGACTTGAATTGATTTCTGGACTCTTGGCTTCGGCCTGGCTCAGCCCTTCCTGTTGCAAGCATTTGGAGGGAGAACCAGCAGAAAAAAAGAGCTCTCTCTCTCCCCCTGTCTCACTTTTCCTTGCAAAGATAATTTTTAAAAATATTTTAAAAAATGAACAGTGGTATGGTATTTATTCTGAGATGAAATTCCTACTGATCCTTTGAATGTAAATAAACTACGAGAAATAAACCATGGGCTTCTTACTGAATAAGAGTAAGGCTTTTGGGGTTGGCCCTGTACCATAGTGGATTAAACCACCGTCTGCAGTGCCTGCATTCCATATGGGCACCACTTTGAGTCCTGGCTGCTACATTTCTGATCCGGCTCCCTGCTAATGCACCTGGGAAAGCAGTGGAAGATGACCCAAGTTCTTGGGCCTCTGCATCCATGTGGGAGACCTGGAAGAAGCTCCTGACTCCTGGCTTCTGGCTGCTGTGGTCATCTGGGGAGTTAACCAGAGGATGGAAGATGTCTCTCCTTCCTCTCTCTCTCACTCTGCTTTTCATATAAAATTAATTAATCTAAAAAAAGAGTAAGAATTTTATACTCGAATTACAGGACAATGGTTAAAATTCAAACAGGGGTTAGCTTTTTATCCTTAAAAATGAAAAGGTAAAAGACAGGCTGATATCTGTCTTACCAGAATTATGTGTTAGATGATTGGTTTAAATCATTTTCAATGATGAATGCTTATCTCTTTTCTCCTTAAAAAAAAAAAAAAAGTAGCAAGGAAGTAAAGACAGCAAAGGAATGACAAACCAATCCACAACATAATTCCCTAAGATATATCTCACTTACCCGCCAAGACAATCTTGGAATTTCGACTTCCCTTGGATATGCTGCTGGCCATACTGATGCCAGTTAAGCAACACACGCGTGTGTGCCCCCTGAATGAAGATGGAGATCCCACGGACTGACATACTATATTCATCATGTCCTTCCAATAATGCTTCTTTCTACCCCGTCTCAGCATACTCCTTCATCATAATCAACCAGCAGTTCTTTTCTCTCTTTTTTCGAGTTTCTTGGTCCTAACTATTTTATCAATTCTCAGCACTGATTTTATTAAACAAGTCCGTACTTTACAACAGTATGTAGCTCATTTGGATACCAATGACACTATCTTTTCAATGCTGCCCACAGCAGACAGAAGTTAATACACACCGGGGAAGACTACTAAATCATACTGTGTATTTTGTATACTCAGCCAAAAGAAAAGAAGAATTTAATTCCTCCGCATCATCTTTTCCCATGTCTCAGTAGCCTGACACCTTCCTCAATCACCTAACTAATGTGCGGAAAGAATGAAAACTCTTTGAGAAGTCAGTGACCCAGAAAGTTAAAAACCCAAAATTATGAAGCATCAAGTGACATGCTATTTATCATTTTTCTTCTACATAAAATCCACACTTAAAGATTCTGCTTAGTTGGTAGACATACAAAAACGTTCCGTGACTGGGTGGCTTATGTGATTTTAATATGAAGTGTATACATAAGACATTTATTACAAAATAATGACTTGTTTATTAGGAAGTATTTAAAATAAAGAAAAATAGGAACAAATCCATGTTTCATGCATGTTCCTGAATTTAAACACAACCTCTTTTCTAATCTTTTGAAATCATAATTTTAGCTGTATTTTTGATATGTGATTTTGTACTGCATAGCATATTAAAAACATTTTTCTTCTTATAACATATTTTAATTGTGCATACTTTAAAAATGAAAACACAGAAAAATAATAAAACAGATTTTTAAAAATCCTTATATGGGCTGCTTAGCCCTAAGAGATGGTAGAAATAGCTAAATATTCAGTTTGGAGTCAGACCAATATAGATTAATCAACTACATGTATTTCCCATTCTTCATTTTTTTCCTACTAATTAAATTGCTGGATTTTAGCTGAGTACATGATCTTCCAGAATAAGGATAACTTTTTTTAAATCTATCTGAAAGTCAAAGTTACAGAAAGGGGGAGGGAGGGAGAGAGAGAGAGAGAGAGAATCTTCCATCTACTGGTTCACTCCCCAAATAGCCACAACAGCCAGGGCTGGGTCAAGCCAAGGTCAGGGGTCAGGAGCTTCATCCAGGTCTCCCACATGGGTGCAGTACCATATTCTGCTGCTTTCCCAGGCACATTAGCCTGGTGCTGGATTGGAAGCGGAGCAGTTGGGATATAAACAGGTGCCCATGTGGATGCTGGTACTACAGACAGAGGCTTATCCAGCTGCACCTCCATGTCAACCCCAATTACATTTCTTTTCTTTTTTTTTTTTTTAATATTTATTTATTTATTTGAAAGGCAAAGTTACACAGAAAGGCAGAGAGAGAGAGAGAGAGAGGGAGAAAGAGAGATCTTCTGTCCAATGGTTCACTCCCCAAAGGGCCTCCAATGGCCAGAGCTGTGCCCATCCGAAGCCAGGAGCCAGGAGCTTCATCCAGGTCTCCCATATGGGTGCAGGGGCCCAAGGACTTGGGCCATCTTCTACTGCTTTCCCAGGCCACAGCAGAGAGCTGGACTGGAAGTGGAGCAGCCGGTACTTGAACTTGCACCCATATGGTATGCCAGCACTGCAGGTGGCTGCTTTACCTGCTATATCACAGTGCCGGCCCCCTCAGTGACATTTCTTTGTTTCTTTCAGTTAGCAGATCTATCCAATGTGATGTGAACGAAACAGCGTGTGAAACATTCTAGCTTTATCTTAACAGTGAGAGGGAGTATGTTCCTCCTTACACCTTCCTCCTTTATGTTGGCTGGAATGCATACACAAGGCTAGAGCTCAAGCAACTAATTTGGTTCCCAGGAGGCAAGGGCTTACTCCTGGAGTAGGAGAATAGAAAACTGGAAAATCTTGGGTTTTGAGGACTCTGTAGATACCATGTTGGCCCAGACAGGCAATGTATCACAGACTTGTATGAGAGACGCTTTAAAAGTGTTTAAGTTTCAGTTTTGTTATGGAAAATTCTAAGTCACTTTCAGATTTGCTTAATCTGAGCTAACATAATTGCTTTCAGTCCCAAATAATAGATGAACAGTGATTTATACACAAAGGATAAACATTGATTTTATTTAAAAAAAAAAAAAAAAACATCCAGGGTAGCTTCGAAGCTCGCTATAGTCATCAGAGATGTAGATTATTTTCCTTGCTACCTATTCATTCTCATCATTTGCTTGAAATTCCTTCATGATCTCCACATCACTGCTTCAGCCTCCAGTGTCATCTACTAACATTGAAATATTCAAAAGTAAGAAGAAAAGAAGCCAAAGAAAGAAAGAAAGAAAGAAAGAAGCAAATGAATAAAAAAGCCCAGATGAAGCTATTTTCAAAAAGCCCTTAGCAAGTTTATTCTTAAGCCCGATTGACAAAAATTACATAGCAATCCATCCCTAGACTAAGTACTTGGGAGAAGATTGGCATGGCTCTTATCATCTTAGATTATTCTCAATTCATCTCACAGGCTGGTCACCTTTCTTCTCAAGCAAAATCGGGGCTCCATTAGCAGTAAAGAAACATGAATGGCTGAAACAGGAGGCATTAGCTGTGTCTGTCACATGAGGAATACAATCTTGGCTTTGTGGCATTATCTATGTAATGTGGTGACAGTAATGTCTAAGGCTCCGGAAATCAAGAGATGTCAATTTAAGAAGCCAGTAAAATGTGTTGCTCATACTGGACACCCAATACATGGCAGTATTTATGACTATCATTATCTCATAGAGCTGATAGATCAGATTTTATTAAACTGATACTATGTCAAGGCTATTTAGGTTGATTTGTTGCTTTTTTGGATATTATATCTAACTATCTAATGATCTATCTAATAACTTTCTTCATAGCATTTTTATTCTTTCACTACTTAGGATTCCTTTCTTGGGTATATTCTCAGAAGTATAACTATAATCAAAATCACAACGATATGTGACCTCAGTGTCGCTCCCCCTCTTCGTGGAGGAACGACACAGGACCCTGCGCTGTTCTTTTGTCTGCTCGGCCCTTCCCGGGTTTGCTGCTGGTTCTTCCCGGGTTGGCTGCCGTCCTTCCACCTCCGTGGAAGGGCGGTTCCCCCTGCCACTTTTCCCACTTCCGCAGGGGAGCGGCAACACTGCCGGCTGGCTCTCTCGGGGGCTGCTCAGATGTTATCCGGATGTTCCCCTTAGATGTTCCTGGTGCCTGTTGTCTCTCTCCTCCTTTATAGTCCTCTTCCACCAATCCCAACTCTGCTACCCACACGCCGAGTACGCTGCTCTCCTCCAATCAGGAGCAGGATCAGCTCCTGCAGGTTACTGGTCGAACTGGAGGCAGCTGTGTAAAAGTTGTTTACTCCTCTCCCAGCGCCATATTGTGGGAGAGCAGATGCATAGAATAAGTCTTAATTCCAGTAACTTAGTCTAGTCCGAGTTGCTCCCCACACCTCAGTCCAGTGAGATTGGCTCTTATCAAAAAGACAAAAGGTAAGTGTTAGGGAGGATGTGGAGAAAGGGAGTCCTTGCACAGTTTTGATGGGAATGGAAATTAGTACAGCCATTATGGAAAACAGTTTGGAGGCTTCTCAAAAATCAAAAGGTAGAACTACCATATGATCCAGCAATCCCACTCCTGGAGGTATACCTAAGGGAAATGAAATCCATCCATTGAAGAGACGTGTGCACTCCCATGGTGACTGCAGCACCATTCACAATAACCAAGAAATGGAAGCAGTCCAAGTGTCCACACACTGGTGAATGAGTAAACAGAATGTGGTATGCGTACACAATGCAATGCTACTCAGTCAGAAATAAGGATGAAATCTTATGATTTTCAGCACCATGGATGGAACTGGAGGTCATTATGATAAATGAAATAAGCCAAGCAGAGAAAGACAAGTATCACCTGATGTCACTCATCTGGGGAGTCAAAACCACTAGAGGATCTCAGAGCAGTTAAAAATATAATTGTGGCTACCAGATACTGGGGAGGGAAGTAGGGAGAGTTGGATTGGGAGGGGTTGATTGATGGGTGCTAGGATACAGTTGGATGTTTTTACTCTAAAGAAAGGTTAAGCATTTTAAATAATAAGTGTATTCACTCTGATTGGAAATTATATGATGTATATACAAATGATATTTCATAAATAAGTATGTATACTTTTTATATATCTGTTAAATCTTTTTAAACAAAATACATTTTTTAAAATTCTATTTATTTTATTTGAGAGTTAGAGTTACAGACAGTGAGAGGGAGAGACAGAGATAAAGGTCTTCCTTCCGTTGGTTCACTCCCCAAATAGCTGCAACGGCCGGAGCTGCACCGATCCAAAGCCAGGAGCCAGGAGTTTCTTCCAGGTCTCCCCCATGGGTGTAGGGGCCCAAGAACTTGGACCATCTTGTACTGCTTTCCTAGGCCACAGCAGAGAGCTGGACTGGAAGTGGAGCAGCCGGGGACCCGTATGGGATGCTGGCGCTGCAGGCAGAGGATTAACCTACTGTGCCACAGCGCTGGCCCCTTAAACAAAAATATTTTAAAAGAAGAGTGTAATTATGGGATCATTCAGGATGAATGGAATAAATTGTGATCCTTCTGGGATAGTACAGAGATTACATATAAATCAGAAAGTCAAACACTCTTTACACCTTCCAAGGCAAGTACCTGGGCTACACATAGACATGGTCAGCTTTTGGGAGTCATGACTATCCGCAGAACAGCTGTGAGAGGTGCATAGTGCCACAATTCTACAATGTTTTCTTCCCAAAGGGAAATCAACGTGTCACAATAAAAAGTTCGTTTAATTTGTCTTCAACTGTCTGGTTTAGATCTCTCGCTTATTACTGTCTGGCTGACCTTGGCCATGAACCTATCACTCTGACTCCATTCACCCATCTGTAAAGACAGCGTACTAAAAATGACCTACCTACCCACCCAAGATGAGTAAATACACCAGGGAATGCTTTGGAAATTGTGAAAAAAAAAAAAGTAGATTTACAAGGTATTATTTGTTGTAGTGGAATGTGTTGAAAAGGTATGAGATAGGAAAAAAAGACTTCCAGCCTAATAAAGCAAATTCTTCTGTGTTCCAAAACCAACTTAGTTCTTAAATTATATTATGCCATTTAATTTTCACAGAAAAGGAAGGAGACAAATATTAATGTGGCCATTTTATTGATGAGGAAACTGAGGCACTTCTTTGAACCCATACAATATAGTTCTAGAACTTAAGGGCTGAACTACAGTGCAACACCGTTTTGTTAACAAAAGAAACTTAAGATGAATACCTCTTTACTAAGGCCTTAACACCAAATCAGAAAGCCCTTACCTGGGAAGCAGCTCTGGGCCAACACTTCCCACTTCTCTGGGTAGTGTGTCCTCAAGGTAACCATGGCAGGCTTTGCGTGATGTGAAGCTTAAAGCGGGATCTAACAGGATATCAGCCACAAGCTGGAATAGTGCCGCCATTTGGGGCTTGGAGCGTTGAGATATGCATTTATATAAAAGTCTACACATACTGAGGACTAAAGAGAAGTCTATCAGAGCTATTCCCAGGACAAGTTGTGAAGAAGGCAACACGTCTTTGTTGTGCTTATCTAGAACAGATGTGCCCTGACTTAGGATTGGGTTACATCCTGATAAACTCGCTATAACTTGAAAATATCCTGAGTGGAAAATGCATTCAATCTGCCTGCTCTACTGAACGTCATCACTTAGCAATACGGTGTGCAGAGTACTGGTGGTCTCCCCTTGCCACCACAGGGCTGACTGGGAAGCATCACAGAGTATCACACAAGGTTTTGTTAACCTGGGAAAGGATCACAATTCAATATGCAAAGTATAGTTTCTACTGAATGTCCATCATTTTTGCACCACAGTGAAGTTGGAAAATCATAAATTGAACCGTGGAATGTCAGGGACCGTCTATTTTCCAACAGCCTCTACTCTGTGTGCCAAGTTGCTCTCTTTGCTCTTTGTTTCCTCTTGTCTGCTGCTACTCCCGCTTGCCTGACAAGTGCCTGTCACTCAGAACTGAACTCTATCTTTCCTTGCCAACATCCTAGCCTCTATTAATTTGCTTTTTAAAGGAATCTCATCAATGAATGTGTGGATTATAGAAGGTGTTAACAAGGGACGAAACGACATGCTTGCTTTGCAGAGATATATGTATTTTACCATGAGAGTGGGTGGAAGCTCAACTTCCTGATGCTTAAATTTTAAGCATTAAGAGAAACTGGTGGGTAAGGAAGAAATGGTGAGATCTGCAACTGCTCTTGCCAACTGAGCCCACTCTTTCTCAGAAAGGAAGCAAGTAAGAGAAAGAGGAGGGGAAAAGAGGGCTTTGGCAGAAAGAGTCTTACTCCAGTTTCCTTTAGGAAATCCACTGCAACAGTGAGGGTGAGCAGTGTGATATTTACAGGGGGCTGTGGAGTTCTCCTGTGGGCTCCCCCCTTCCTCCAGGGCATTTCCTCCCATTCTTTCCCTGAAATGAAGATATAGGACTAGAGCAGCAGCAGTCACCATATGTTGATGGCTCAGAGAAGAGGTTAAATTAATCCCAAACATCTTGGTTTTGACATCCTTAAATCACTAGTCAACACCAACAAGGCCTACCTCTGAGAGTGGAATTATGTGAGAAAAAGTAAGTCTCATTTTTCTTTAAACTATTCCTCTTTTTGTAGAAGATCATGATTTTTTAAAAATAGATTTATTTACTTATTCATTTGAAAGGCAAGTGACAAGAGACAGAGAGAGATCTTCCATTCACTTGTTTATTCCTTAAATGCTTACAAGAGCTGGAGCTGGAAAGGCCAAAACCTGGAACCAGGAACTCCATCCTGGTCTTGCCGATGAGTGGCAGGGGCCCAGGTACTTGCACCATCTTCCTCTGCCTTCTCCAGCACATTAGCAGGAAGCTGAATGGGAAGAGGAGCAGCTGGGACTTGAACTTGGAATCTAATAAAAGATGCTGGGGTAGCAAATGGCAGCTTTATCTGGTGAACCACGATGCTGGATTCCAGAACGCAACTCTTAATAGGGTCTCTGGCTGAAATGGGCTAAAGGCATTTAAAATACCCTTCCAAGCCTTCTTTGTATCTTCCCTGTCACAAACTATCAAGAGTCCTATGTCTACTATTTATCAAGCACCCACTGCATGCTAAATGCTTGAGTAGCACCACCGAATCCTTATGCAATGGCATGAAGAAGCTGTTATAAGCATCCTACAGAAGAGGACGTGAAGATCAGACAGCTTGAGCCATTTGATTAAAGCCATAAAGTGAGTAAATGGAGAGGCTGAGTGGAAACTCTTGGCCTTTCTCCAAAGGGTATAAATATATTTTCCACTTAGCTTTCCTGTCTCATCTCCTAGGTCACTCCTAAGGATAGAGTGATTGCATTCCCAATTCACTTTATTCCTATATACTTCACAGGGATATCACACAGGATTACATTTCCAAATGGAAGTTGGTCTACTCTGGACTTACACAAATTTTCATGAACAATGAAAACATTTCTTACAATCAAGTACTATTTTATCAAACTATTAGGATGAACCATAAAAATAGCCATCATTCATGGGGCTCATGACTAATCCCTAAAATAGGCCATAAAGTTCAGATAATATTTTGGAGGGCTGTAGTAGTCTTGTATAACATGTGAGAAGGAAATGCAGAAATCTACAAATCAGGAAGTCTTGGAACAAGACATGCATTTTGGCCATGTCGTCTTCAGCTAACTTTTGTCTGATGGCCACTCCACCATACTTTACATCCCCAACCTTTTGACCTTCCTGCATGGAACAAGTAAGTCATGCAAACCGAGGGTTAAATAAACTGGCATTCTGAAGGGAAAGAATACATAGAATGAGCACTCTTTTTGTAAATATGCTTCAAAAGCCTTAATACATCTTTTCACTATGGGCATTCATCCTGAGGAAATAATTCATTGATGTGGGCAAAGATGCAAAGTAATTATGTTGTTTGTGGTAACATTTATGTAACCAGTATATTGGGAGAATCTGAAAATTAAAAATGTAACTCATATAGTTTGGATAATTATATCTGAATATTTGAATGATTAAATAGTTCATTCCAGCAATGAAATATTCTACAGTCATCTAAACTACAGCACAATCTTCTATCGCTCTGTACTGACAATAAATTAAGTCAACATGTGTGTGCACGTTTCTGTAAAGAAAATACAGTGGATGGGGCAGCCCTGTGGCGCAGTGGGTTAAGTCTCCAACTGTGGCGCCGGCATCCCATATGGGCACCGGGTTCTAGTGCTGGCTGCTCCTCTTCCAATCCAGCTCTCTGCTGTGGCCTGGGAAAGCAGTAGAAGATGGCCCAGGCCCAGAAGAAGCTCCTGACTCCTGTCTTTGGATTGGGGCAGCTCCAGCCATTTTGGCCATTTGGGAGATGGAAGACCTCTTTCTCTGTCTTTTCCTCTTGCTGTCTGTAACTCTACCTCCCAAATAAGTAAATAAATCTTAAAAAAAAAAAAAAAAAGAAAATTCAACGGAAGGACATACAGTGAATGTAGATGGCAGTTATCTTTCAGGCATTCTTTTTCTTTTTTTGGTTACAAAAACTTCCCTATTTTTCTATATTGACTGCATTTAGCTTTTGTTCTAAGAGGAGGAACACTGAATGGAGTCCATGGAATTACATTCTACTTACATGCTAGACTACATGCTACCCTGTCCTGACTGTGTTTCTGGCTATCCTTAGTGGCTGACTGGCTGCTTTATGCATGTCACAAGCTGCAGCACACACAGCACAGCTACTTGGTTGAATAATGGGCTGGCAGAATCATGATGGAACACAGGACTAAAGGTTAAAACGTGCACTGTCCTGCGTAGGTGACATATGGCAATCCTAGACACCTTCACATGAAAGATTAAGGGTAGATAGTCCCAGCTTCATCCTTGCTGACTTTTTAAAAAACAATTAAGCTTTTTGCCTTACAACCAAAATATGCCATAAAAGACTTGGATAAATGGAAAAATAGTTCCCAGGGTTGAATTTAAGGTAAATCGTGAAAACCATAAAATAGCCTGCACAGGCAACACATAACCAAGTCAATGTCCCATGCCTGTGTTGTTCACGGACTTTGGCATAACAAATGTCAGAGATTGTTATTTATTTTGTGCTACCAGAAGATAGAATTGTTGTTCCTGTAGTTCCTGTCTCATTAGGCTTTTAGAGCCCTTCTGAACTGGTTCTGGTGGGAGGGCATCATCATCATATACTTTTTTTTTATTAGATTTATTTATTTTTAAGAGTTACAGAGTGAGGAGAAGAGAGAGACAGAGCTGTTCCATCCACTAGTTCTCTCCCTAGATGGCCACAACAGCCAGGACTGCGCCCAGCCAAAGCTAGGAGCCAGGAGCTTCTTCCGAGTTTCTCATATAGGTGGCAAGGGCCCAAACACTTGGGCTATCCTCTGCTGCTTTTCCCAGACTATTAGCAAAGAACTGGATTGGAAGTGGAGCAGCCAGGACAAGAACCAGTGCCCACATGGAATGCCAGCATCGCAGTTGGCGGCTCTACCTGCTACACCTTAAATCTGGCCCCATCACATTTTAGGTAGAAGTAGAACCACATTATTAGCCTTAAATAAAGGGATGCAGTCATTTTAGAAAGCTCTAAACAGCAACAAATGCTGATAGGTTTATACAACCATTCCTAGCATACTAAGGCTTCAGTTTAAATTATTTATTTTTGTTCTTGCTTTTCCTGCCCCAGTGTTGTTTATCTATGTGGTGATGTAGAAGGACTTGACCTGTCAGAAGCTACAGACACTTCAACAAGTTGATGGGAAAATGTAATTGCAAGCAGGAGTTTATTGTGGTGCAGAATTTTTTTTTTAAATCCATGCATAGTTTTTTCATAATATATATCTTCCGCAAATTCTGAAAGAACAATATTTGCACCAAAATAAATTCATACTTTTAACTCATTTTTCCACAAACTTTTTGAAGTACCCACAGAGCACCTCTTACAGGTAGGAGATGAAGAGCTGCCTGCCTAGTGCCAACCCAAAGTTGAATAAAGATTATTGAGAGATGAAAGGAAATAGACATATATGCTGTTTTGGGTTTTTATTATGCATTACATTATTATTAATAATAAATTATTATTATTAATATTTAAATATGGTAGGAGTACTGTAATAAAAATACTTGTTCATATTTCTTTTTATCATTCCACTTATTTCTTAGATTGTTATTTATTTATTTATTTGAGAGGCAGATACATACATGTACACACTGAGAGAGAGAGGGAGATACAGAGACAGAAGGAGAGATCCCATCCAAATGCCAGCAATGGCAGAGGGACTGAAACCAGGAGCAGGAATTTCATCCAATCTTTCACATGATGGCAGAGACCTGACAACTTGAGCCATCACCTGCTGACTCCCAGATGCACATTAGCAGGAAGTGGAAATCAGAACTGGATCGAGGAATTGAACACAGGCACTGTGATACAGGAGGCAGGAGTCCCAAACATTCTCTTAAACACTTGATCTTCTCTTCAGCAATATTAAAAGGATGACTATGCACCCCATATTGCCAAGTATATACATATTCGCATGTATACAACATTGTACAGATTGCAAGACAAATGCTTTATTAAATTTAATGCCTGATGCAGAATTTAAATTTGTTGTCTTCAACCCAAATTTAATATGTTGGCATCTTGGTACTTATAAGCTTGACAAATCAACGTTCTGTTCGTGAGTTAAAGGCAAATAAAAAGCATTCAGAAAACCCCATGAACATCAAATGTCAATTGCAACACAAGATTTTGATACAACTGTAAGTAAATCTGAAACATATGGATTGAATTTTCCTTGCAATCTTCTAGTGTTTGGAAGGAAAATCTGTGCAAAAATGTGTTGTGGGTTTTCCGAAACCCCCAAAGTTGAAAAAACATTTTGATTTATTTAGATTTAGAAGTGGGATAACCATTTTGCACCCCAGGAAACTTAAGAACCCAGCTCAGCTCAGGACTGTATGGCACAGAGACCCAAATTAGGGAGTCCTCCTTTTCAATTGTATTAGAGTATTTTAATACATTTGGAGCATAGAATTTAATCACTGGAGCAGCCAAGACATTTCTTTCTGTAAGTACCCCACATAACCTTCATCAGTACCCCCATCCAGTCACCTCCAATAAGCACACATTTTAAGTAAGTTGAATACACAAACCTAATCAACTGCCACCACCTAAGTAACAAGTGTTGAGGTGGCCACGTGCACTAAGCCCCCAAACAAATGTCTCCATCCTACAGGAATTCTTGTGTCTCCACTGAGTTACTACATAAGACATCGAGCTATAATTTTGCTGTGTTACTTTGGACCCCATCTCACATCATTTAATTCAATTTGACTTTATGATTGTCCAGCCCTCTGTATCATTCCATCATGGAATCCTGGTCCCAGCAGCTTGCACCTGCCTTCCCCTCTGCTAATCTGTGAAGAGTCCCAGAAGATGCGAGGAGTGTGGAGACATGGGTTGAAATCAGCTTGTGGGGGCTGTCCCCATGCTTTGAATCTATGGTTATCATCTATCAATATCCTTGCAACTGCCTTTTTGAAAACTCCCCTCTTCTGGGTTATGAGTCTTTATCAAATTACAGAATTAAAGCCGAAAGGTTTGGTTTAAGATCTCCTTTTCATGCCTTTCTGAAAAATGTAAAGCCATTACTTGTAAACACAAAAATAAAAAAAATGACTTTTTGATTGAGGTAGTTTTGGAACTGTGTCTCAGTTTTACTCCTTACTGGGTATGTAAACTAGAGTGAGTACTGTACGTTTAAAACTCATTTTCCTCCTTTGCAAACACGGAGATACTAAGTACTTCCTTCACTGACCATTTCAAGAATTAATGAAATAGAATAAAGAGTGTTTTGCATATAGTAGAAGCTCAATGAATGCTACCTCATTTCATTAATATTCTAATAACTACATGGTATTTTGGTTAAAATAATGAAATCACCAAATAAATCACCAAGATAAACAAAACAAAAATCAACTAAAAATTTACTAATACAAAATTCTGTGATTTTTGATGCCCAGGAATGAAGCACAATTACAAAATATCCACCCTGAAATTATAATCCATTATTTAGCTTTGTCCTCAACAAATTGAGAATCCGTCGAGGGATAATTAGAAAATGAAAAATCTCTCTCTGATTTCTAAAACCAATTAAAAAGAGGGGGACAAAAAAGCCTACAGTAGCCCAAATAGAGAATTTTAAGGAAGATGGTTATCTTAATCTTTCACCCATGAGATATAAGAAATATACATTTATTTTTTCCAAGATCACAACTATATTATAAAATGTAAAGATTTATGCATTTTTCTTTATCAGGTATCAAACACAGCCTTGAAAGATTTGCGATTAGCAGGCACTGGGGACTAGGTAAAAAAAAAAAAAAAATAGCCAAGAGAAAGCAACGATTCTGATTAAGTAAATTCCATTGAACTCTTTCTAGTAAGCATTATTCAGGTCATGAATGCTAATTTGTCCTGCAGGGGGCTGTGGGTAATTACCCAGAAAAACTATCAGCTTTATTGAGTTGCTACAAAACAGTGTTACTGAATGGTACACTGTAAAAGGAGACAACCTTGATATGTACTCACAGAAGAGGGCACTTTTTCCCCTACTGGGAAGATTTTATAGCCTACACAGAAATGATAATAAATGGCATTTTGCTTAGAAAAATAAAGCAGCATCAGTGTCACTTCCTGTTTAATAGTCACATAAAATTCTTGACATGCAAAGACATGAGTCTGAGAAGTGCCACCAAGAAACCCGAACAATTTTAGCTTTCTGCATATTTAAAATTGTGTAGAATCAGAACCGTCTTAGAAATGAAGCAAATATGGCACATTGGCTGCGTTCCAGCAACGACACAGAACTGCTGACGTTACTAAAATCTAGATAATTTAGTCCCATATGGGAATCCATACCACAATTATATTGTCCCTGCTCCAACACAGCCCTGATTTCTCACTTCTTTAAGCTTGGCTTTTTATAATTTTAATTCCCTTCACCAATAAAGCAATTTGTATTCACATAGTCTTCCTGGCTAAGAAAGAAAAAAAGATGGAATCTGTTACATGACCTTGGTCTCTTTACAGTTGATTACAAGGAAACAAACTCTTCCACTAACCCATTCTCTCATCTTTTTTTAATTGATGTGAAACATCACACTACAAGACGACGATGCACAGCAGGCAGGAGGCTCACATAATAAAAAGTGGATGAATTTCCTCATTTGCTCATTTAACGTGATGATGTAAAACCCCTACTAAGTTTGCACAGACACATACCATCCATGGACGCACACTCAGGCATTAAAGAGATAACATTCCCCTTTGCAAAAGAAAAAATTTAAAAATACATAAAATGCTGATATTGGGCCAGCGTTGTTATAGTGGATAAAACTGGTGCCCATTTGAGCCCCAGCTGTTGCATTTCTGATCCAACTCACTGCTAATCTGTATGGGAAAGCAGCCGAAGATGGCCCAAGTCCTTGGACCCCTGCACCCACGTAGGAGACCAGGAAGAAGCTCCTAGCTTCTAGTTCCAGACCGGCCCAGCCCCTGGCCATTGCAGCCATTTGGGGAGGGAAGAGTTGATAAAAGATAGCTTGCTCTCTCTTTCTCTCTGTCTCTCCCTGTCTCTCTCTCTAACTCTGACTTTCAAGCAAATAGATAAATCTTTAAATAAAATAAAATGCTGATTTTAATAGGTGCTTTTAGAATTCCCTGTTCTATGCTGAAATAATTTGAAAAATGTGCTTGCTTGATTCAATGAGGCCGATCTTGATGCTTTGAAATGTTTAATAAAAAATAATAATTTCCAGAACATTGTTTTCTCTATAATTTGGTCCAAATAGTGTCAAAATCAAATATTCACGTGAAACATATTTTTCTTTTTGACTCACCTTACTTGCCTTAAAAGACAGAGCAACGCATAAGAAACATGTGGAAAGTATAATCATATCAAATAATTAAACTTCCATGGAAAAAGTGAGATGACTAAATTTGAAAAAAATCTGGCCACCTCTTTCCCCTTACACAAAGAAAATGAGTGCAATTTACCCATAATTAGTAACAGTGACACTTTTAGAGAACTGAAATATTAAAGAAACAGTTTAGACTTCTTTAATCATTTTTACAGTGAAAAGTTTTGGGTCTTCTTAGATTTTTAAAAATATTTATTTATTTATTTATTTCAAAGGCCAAGTTACAGAGACAAAGAGATCTTCCATTCACTGATTCACTGCTCAAATGGTCCCAACAACTGGGGCTGGGCCAAGCCAAAGCCAGAAGCTTGGAACACCATCCGGGTCTCCCACAGTGGGGGCAAGGTCCAAGCACTCAGGCCATATCCACTGCATTCTCAAGGTCATTAGCAGGGAACTGAATTGGAAGTGAAACAGCTGGGACTTGAACTTGGGAGCATATGGGATGCTGGCTGCAGCCTAACCTTCTGTGCCACAATGCCAACCCCTAGTTGTGGTCTTAACTGAAAGGAAGACATCATAAGCCAATGACCAGCAGCAATTTGATTGTCTTTAATTACTTTTTTAAGAAGGATTTTATTCTATGTTCAAATGACTGAAAGTATCTGCTTGTAGCTAACTGTAATATTTTGTGTGTTTTACATACAATCTAAATTCCACTTTGAGAAATAGTAATAGATTTTAGTTATGAAAATAACTTTTTCCTAGATGAGGAAATATCTTCACACAGGCTTTGCCTACCATCTGCATTCAGCACTAAGGTATACTTAAAATTGAAAGCTTTGGTTGTACTCAGAGTTAATATGATTAAGCTTGCAGGGCATGCTCTTCATTTACTTTCTTGTGAAAACTTGTGTGAACTTGTATAGACTCACATATCAATCCAGGAAGGCTATTTTTTCCTTGTCAAATAGTTTTTGAAAAAGAGTCTGAAAAAGGCACTGACTATGAAAAAAGACAACCCAATAATGGAGAGTTCAAACTGTTCATGTGTACTAATAATGAAATACACCGAAGTATTTTTCATTCTTTCTACACCTTGACAATGACAAAAAGGACCCAACATAACCCCCATTCTCACCCCCAGGGAATTAAAAGCAGCTCTCTGTTTTCACTGTAACTATAACCCATGTCTAATAATGGCCTTCAAGTAGAATTTTTTTTAAATCAATACTATCACCAATGCATATCTTTTCTATTTCTAGCCTTGAGAATATAAAATTGTTTTTTATCATGGCTCATTTTAAGGGAAAATGAGTACCATATGTATTTCATATATAGTATTAAGGCGTTTGAATGAGTATGTTTGTCAGGTTAACACTTCTGGTTCTAATAAGGAATTTTGTTTCTCAGCCTTCTTTTCATTACTCACCTAGGACCTAATCTACCAACCTGGCTTGGAAAAAAAATCCCCCCTCGTCTTCACAATGGGGCTGCCAGAGTACTTGCATGTTCCTAGCAAATCTGCTTTAAACTGGAGGATACGCACCTGAGAAATATTATTATTGTATTCGGATTTCACATTATCATTATCACTCTGAACACAGCTAGTTCTGTAAGTAATAATTATTAACATGAATGTTAGTTCAGTCTAATTTAGTTCATTAGCACGATGACTCCTTTGATTTCTAAAGAGGCACCACGAAGCTTTAATCAGTGGGTTGTACCAGCCTGTTTATTACCATCATCCATTTAACTTCTTCTCCTCATGGTGGGGTTTGTTGGATGTGCCTAAAATAAACATATAACAAAGCTCCACCAACTTGCTTTCCTGCATGTGACTGTATTCAGTGAAAGACTTGGATGTGTCCTTCGTCCATCACCCCGGCATTCCCTCTGTTGGGCAGATTTGCAAGGATTAAGCAAGCTGTCCGGAGCATGTATTTCACTAAATCCTAGCATACCATTCAGAAAGGCTGCTGCCTGAACAAGTCCCTCCTGTTTGCACACAAGAAATGGCTGGTGCAAACAATTCAATAGAGAGCCTGCCTGGCACAGTGAGTCAGGGTGTCAGTTCAGTTCTCTGCCAGTTGTTGTTAATCCATTTGCTTTACATAAAAGATGGAAAATAGGGCTTTGTTACTTGAACTAGTTCTTTGGGTTCTGTGTAAAGGGATCTTTTCCCATTCATTTTTTTTTAACAGTTTCTAACATCGTAATGCTTCTTGTTAGGAATCTGTTAATATGATGTCTACCACCATGCAGGCAGGCACCGAGCTTACAGTAAATTCGTAAGAACTGTCTGTCAAAACGCAGCACGTTCTGCATCAGTTACAAAACATGCATCTGAATAGGGCAGAAGGTCAATATGATGTATTTTAGCAGATAGTGCAGTAAAAGGAGTGTGCCAGGAAGCAGATTTTTTGCCATATCACTTGCATGTGTTTTCCTAAGTGATTTCCTTTGCAAGGAAGACAATACACATTGAGCAGAATGGATGCTATATTGTTAATGAGAGAAGCAGCCATGGCCTGCATACCCTGAGGTCCATTAATGGGGAGGCGGAATCATCACGAGGCGTGTGGCTTTGTGTGCTTTCACGCACTGATCTCTGATTCATTCTGGTGGCTGAAGTCCTCCAATACTTTAATCGTTCTGAAAGACAGGGACTTGGTGCACAAGGAAGGTGGCAGTGGTTGAAAGAAGCAAGGAAGCAAGAGTGACTTTAATCAACATGTGAGTCCAGTGTGAGAAGAGGGAAGAACCAGCTCTGATGCTGTATGCATTGAAAGGTGGATGCCCCATTCCATCAGAGCATCAGTGGTTTCCTAACCTGAGCCCAAAGAAAAAGGGACACGTGGGCTGGGAGCTTTATGAGGGAGTCCTTCAAACTAACTCCTGAAGTTGCCTTCCAATGAGCGGAATCAATTCTTGGTGAATAGTTCACTCTCTAAAGGTTATGGCAGAGGTACATCGGGAAAATCAATGATGGACCTGTGTCTGTGACCGTCCTTGTGAGACAGTAGTACCTTCGTTTGTGGTTCTCACGGTGCCTGTTACTTGCTGTGTAGTAAGTTGAGAGGGTTGGATTTGTGGGTGTGCAACCTATCCACAGGGCTTTCTGCTGGTGTGGCCTCACTCTACTGTTACCTTCTTGAAATTCTGTTTTGAAATATTAAGTTATTCATTTGAAAGGCACTGTGACAGAGAGGTGGGAGGGACAGAGAGAGAATCTTCCATCAACTGGTTCACTTCCCAATTGGCTGCAAAGGCCAGGGCTGGGCCAGGCTGAGGCATCCAGTTCTCCCATGTGGGTGGCAAGGGCCCAAGCGAGCCCGTGGGCTATCCTCTGCTGCCCTCCCAGATGCATTAGTAGGGAACTGGATGAGAAGTGGAGCAGCCAGAGTTTGAACAGGCGCTCCAATATGGAATGCCTGCATAGCAAGCGGCGGCTTAACCTGCTGTGCCACAACAGGTCCCTTGAAATTCTTAATAATTTTACCTTTGAACTCATGCTTTGTTAGTGAAATCTAATGGGATGGTGGAGCACGCGCAAGGAAAGAAGAGATACTTCACAATCCATGTGTCTGCGTTCCTCGCCTCCCCCTTCACTTACCACATTTACCAATTCTATCCCTAATGAACACAGGATGCTAATGGATGAGAAGCAAGTCTCCAAGTGAGTACAAGGTAAGTGGGTTAAGTAACTGAGGTGGTGGTAGACATGGGAAGAGAACTAACATATAAGGTTACACACAGCTCTATGTCCTCTCAGGCTTTTCTTACCCTTGAGTAAAGCAGAAAGTGAAGGTGTAACAATGCATTTCTCAAGAAGTGAAAAGAAGGGCCGGCCTTGGGGCATAGCAGGTAAAGCTGCCACTGCAATGCCACCATCCAATATGGGTGCCAGTTTGTGTCCTGGTTGCTCCATTTCTGATCTAGCTCCCTGCTAAGATACCTAGTAAGTAAGCGAAAGATGGCCCAAGTGTTTGGGCCCCTGCCATCTACAGGGGAGACTGAGATGAAGCTTCTGGTTTTGGCCTAACCCAGCCCTGGCTCTTGTGGCCACTCAGGGAACGAATCAGCAGATGGAAGATCAATCTCTCTCTCGCTCTCGCTCTCACTCTCTTTCTTCAATTCTTCCTATCAAAATAAATAAATACATCTTTAAAGAGAAGTGAAACACCAATTGTTTAGTTTTGTGTAGTAATGCCACTCTTCTGATAACAATAAGATGCATATGCATACGCAAGCTGTGAAATATGAATTGGGTAATTTCAGTGATTCCATGTGACTTGAAGGCTCATATTTGCATTCAAATTGGTGCTGCAGAATATAAAATGAAACGGCAAAATTAATGTTAATAATTTAAAATTTCTCTGGCAACAGCATTCGATAGGAAATAAATACCAAAAGAGACCATAGAGAAAAGGAAAAAGAAAAGCTTCATATTTTAAGACCTTTAACATCAATTTGTTCTTGTTTTTTGAACAAAGGAACCCCATTTTCATTTTTCTCTAAACGCACAAAGTAGGTAGCTGGCTCTGAAAGGAGGAAATATTTCCACAAGGGAAATGGAAAATAGATGTGTCCATAGATAGCATCAGGTGGCATCAACTTTCCACCTTTTCTAAATGATTTTATCCTTGATATTTCAATTACAACAACAGTAAATGGAGCCCTTCTTATGATATCAAGAATTGAATCCGGCAGCAAATGTGTCAGTCGCTTATCATTGTTCTACTCAACACGCATAGCAACTTGATGAATCCCTTTCTTTTCTGACAAATGATGTATGACCAGCTGCTCCCACTTGCTGCCTCTCTCCTGGGGAGCAAGATAAACGGGCACCATTTGAGTTTACTGTGAAATGGAGAAGTTGAGAGGGACACACTTTCAAAACACATGGTCACTACGGAGAAGTCACTAATTAGAGGCCAAGGAGAAAACAATTTGTAAATAAATTAGTAAACGAGCAATGCCCTAGGGGTCCCCAAGAGTTAATCTGCTTTCAGAACCTAAGCAATTTACCCATCTGCCCTGGTAAAATCAATCCCTTATTAGAATTGCTTAATGCTAGTGCCACCATGTAGAACATCACAATCCATGCTGGGTCTCTGTCTGCCTGGGAGGAAGAACCAGTGGGCCCTCTCTCCAGGGAGGTGCTTGTTCTCAGATTGCCTTGAAGCTTCCATTGGTCAAATCAGCATTTCTGCTCTGTACCTGGCCTTTCTTTCCAAAACATCAACCCTCTACTCCTTCTAATTTCAAAATTTTTTTTCCATTGTACTTCAGTTTGTGGCATATTATATACAATACAGTCATACTTTGAGGAGACCGGTTCCAGAATCCACCTGTCCCCAGGGATATGGATATCTGAGGCTGCTCAAGTCTCACACTGATACTGATGTATTATTTGCATATAACCTGTGCACCTCCTCCTGTGTACTTTAAATCACCTCTAAATTGTTTATAACATCTAACACAATCTAAACACTATGTCCATAGTTGCTGAACTATAATAATAATGACAAGGTTAAAGTCTGCTATTGTTCAGATTGAACCGTGGTAGGCCTATCTATGTAGTTCACGTCAACAATATAAAATCTTCTGAAAAATGTTTGCAATCTGTGTTTGGTTGAATCTATGGATACTGAAACTGTGGGAAGGGTGGCTGAATGTACTTGATTTGTTTATTAGTTTATCATCCGTCCACACAGGTTTTTGATTCCTTCACTTCTGCTTCCCTGGGGTTTAGCGCAGTGCCTGTAGCCTTTTGTGAACATTCATTATGGTCGTGGATGTGAAGATGCCAAGGTTGAAGGTCAAACAAGTTTGGAGAAGACTAGATTAAATAAACTCAGCAACCTTAACTGCAGGACTTGTCATTGCCTTTGATAGTTCGGTATTCATTGTCAGTCTTAACCAAGATAAAGTGCACAAGCCAGTTGAACCATGGGACCCTTTTTCCTCTGCCCCATTTGGTACAGGTGTTTGTTGGAACACATTTTGGGAAATGGCATCTTAAGTGGTATCTTTTAAATTTTAATTTTAAATTCTATGTAAGTTGTACAAGTTTCATGTATTTTATATACACAGCTTTAGGAACACAGTGATACTTTCCACTCTACCCTCCCTCCTGCCCATGTGCCAATCCTTTTCCTCTTCCCTCTCCCGTTCCCACTCTTAATTTTTACAAAGATCTATTTTCAGTTTACTTAATGATCATAAAATTAACCTAACATTAAGTAAAACAGTTCAAATATTATGAAGGACAAAAACACTGTTTCTCAACAGAAGAGACAAAGACCGTAAACAGTCATCGAATCTCAAAACAGTGGCATTTTATTGACATCACAAAATTTTAAATGAACATTTTACCAAAGTAAGTCTACCTTTCCCTTCAAATTCTAAATATTTAAGAAAGCAACCTTTCTTGAACCAATGAGAAAGGGGCCATCACACCTGTCCTATTCTTCCAGCATCATTCTATTCTCACATTTCACACTAACATAATTTTCTCACACTAACACAATTTTACTCTTAACCTGTATATGATGCAAAGCTATAGTTTATTGTTACTCTGCCCATTTTGTCCTCTGCATTTCCTATCATTCTATATGTTCACCTGTCTGTCTCTTTCAGAACAGGAACAGAAACTCCTACAGGCAGAGGATCCAATCTACATGTAGTGATATTTGCTCCAGATTTATGCCCATTTTTATATAATTTGGTGCTTCCTAAATGAAGTAATGATACTGATCCCATTTTACAGAAAAAAAAGGTTTATATATATATATATATATATATATAAGGAATCAAAATCAGAATAAAAACTCAGATTTTCTTGGTTCTACGTTTCAGTATCCTGCTATAGTGACTGATGTTATTGTAGAAACAAAAAGATATATACTCTGTATCTTGATAAGTGAACTGGAAAACAAATATTCCAAGGCATAACGGCACACTTTCAAAAAAGAATGTGAGCTATTACTAAAATAGGGTTTCAACTTAGAACAGCTTAAGGAGAATTGGCTTCCATTGAACTCTCAACACACATAGGAGCTGACCTAGGGAGCTAGCAAAGTCACATAGTAGAAATCTTGCAGACTAGTATATGAATCCATTATTGTGAGGTACTTCTAGATACCCTTTTCTGCTAAAACCCAGAAAAAATTGCTCATAGTTTGAGGGCTAAAATGGTATGTTGTGAATAGAAATTATCAGAATAAGTTTTATAAATCCAAGCACTTTCAAACTTGTATTTCTTTTTCAGGGGTATCATATCTGTACTGATTAGATTATCACTGTAGCGATAGTAAAATTCATCCCTGATGTTGTAGGGCTGTGTGGATGGTACTAATGTGCACCTCTAGTCTTTAGGCTTAGGAAAGGGGTATGACTCTAGTAGACTGGAACTTTTGACTGACTTATAACTTATTACCATTCAATTCAGGAACCACAACTTCAGCATTTTGCTCCAGCTGGAGTTTCTAATGTACATTAGTTCTCTTTTGATAGCGATACATATCAATTTTGGCTATCAATTATATCTCTGGGGAAGGAATCCTATTTTTATTTCAGAGACTCACTTAATCTTTTTTATTATGACAAAATATACATGACACAAAACTAATCATTTTTACAAATTTTAAGAGTGCAGTTCAGTGACAAGTACACTCACATCACCATGCACCATCACCACTATCCATTTCCATATCTATTTCAACGTGCACACCTCAAACTCTATCCATTAAAAAATAACTCCCCATTTGCTCCTCTGCCCAGTCCCTGGTAGTCTTTATTCAATTTTTCTTCTCTGTGATTTTGACTATTCCCTACTCCAAATGCTTTACATAAGTAGGATCATAACGTGTGCTTTTATGTCTAGCTTATTTCACTTAGTAAGGCATCTTCAGGTTTACCCATGTTGTAGTGTTGTCGTATGTGTAGAATTTTATTCCTTTTGAAGGCTGAGGGACATTTTCCACTTTGTGTATATAATCACACTTTGTTCCTCCATTAATCTGTGGTGGAGCATTTGAGTTGTTTCCACCATTTGAGTCTCATGAAGGAATGATCCTATGATTAACATCAGCAGACAAGTTTCTGTTCATGTCTTTGCTTTCCATTTCTTGTGGGGTATATACTGAGAAGCAGAATTGCTAAATCATATGATGATTCTAGGTTTAATTTTCTAAGGACCACCAGACTGTTTTCCAGGGTGAGTGTACATTTTACATTCCTACCATTAGTGAATAGGGTTCCGATTTCTCCACATCCTTGCCAACACTTGTTTTCTGTTTTAATGCCAAGGCATCCTAGTGGGAAAAGTTGCTTCAACTTTTTTGTTTCATAAATATTTTCCTTCTTCAATGTAAGTGAAATTCCAGCATTAGGATTTCTTCCTCTCTCCCTCCCTCCCTCCCTCCCTCTCTCTCTCTCTTTTTCTTTCTCTCTTTCTTTCTTTCTTTCTTTCTTTCTTTCTTTCTTTCTTTCTTTCTTTCTTTCTTTCTTTCTTTCTTTCTTTCCATTTTAGTTGAAAGGCAGAGAGAAAGACAGAAAAGAGATTTTTTGGTTGGCTCATTCTTTGAATGCCTGCCAGGAGACTGGAACTCCATCTGGGTTTCCCAAATGGGAGGAAGAGACTGGAGCATTTGAGCCATCACCTTAATGTGCTTCCTAGGGAGAGCATTAGCAGGAAACTGGGATTGGAAGTAGAACCTAGACTCAAACCAGGCACCAGTGTGAGATGTGGGCATCTCAATGACTATGACAGAAGTCCACTTCCAGCAACATGATTTCTAAGTACTGATACATAGTTGAGACACTTTTTACGCTCCAAGGATATAATATTCTTTCCTAACAACATCTATTAACTTTTTTCCAAGAAAGCACAATAATATTCTATCTACTTATAAATGGAGTTTGTGTGTTTGTGTACATAGGAGTGTCTGTGTGTGTATATATATATATATGAAATCTGTTATTATCATATTCTTTGCTTTGATATATTAATAATACCTACTGCCAGAAGAATAATGAAAGTGGATATGAGACTACTATCTGAATTATAAAATACGTAGGCCGAATACTTTATTTTGACACCCAATTTTGTATGTATTTATAGCAGTGTTGGGCCTTTGTTTTGGGGCTTGCCAGTGATAGACTCAATATATCTCTTTTTAACATTTTGCATTCAGGTTCACATCATGCTGCCTCACATCAGTTTCATAAATACAGATGCTTCCTGCCTATGGGGTACTCACAAGGGCATAGATTCTAGGCTCAAATGATGAAGCATTACCTTTGTTAGAATCAACACCAGCAAGATGCTCCTGTTAAATAAGACAAACAGGTGGCTCAATGTTTCGTGATAATTTTAACAACCAGGTTCAAGTCCCATTCGCTCTTCTGAATTAACTGCAAGGAAATCCATCATCCAGGCCAATAACTTCCAATGCAGACTGTGTGGACCTCACCACACAGACTTCTGTGCACACGTGTGTGAATCATAGCATTTATGCTGCCGAAGGCACTGGCATATGAAAGCACAGCCTAGACCCAGCTGATTAAGCTGTAGCATAAAACAACACTTCAGTAGTCAGGAGCATGACAGCCCACAATGGTTTATTGGACCAAAGAGTATAACATTGTAATTTACTTCTCTAATACATGTCATGTTCTCTCTTATTGTTTCCCCTTATGGAGTGAAATATGTAGGAAAGAGATTGCTGTACAAGCTTCATGTGTTATGCCCCTCCAAAATTAGAGGGTAACAAACTGTCTTTATTATCCTGTGCCTTTGGTAAGCTGCCACAAATCACAGAAACCGCTGCAGGTGGGCATCTAGTGGTTTAAAAGTCAAGACAAGCTAAAAGACTTCATGTCTCTGCCTGAAGCTATTTTTTGAACTACAATCCAGCACGACACAATTATTGTACTTCCTGGTCCTTCCTTTTTTATTGTAAGTTCCTAACCATTTTTTTTTTTCTTTTCTTATTGACAGGAAACCAGGATTTATAAAGTCTGGCTCAATGCAAATATTTAAAGACTTAATTTTTTCCCTCCCCCAAACACAACAGTGTAAGTTGAATAGTGTTTTGGTGAGTTTATTTTTCTTTTTAAACTGGAATTCATGGCTGTTCTCCAGCTGAAAATGGCACTAGTCACAGATAATTTAAAGAGAATAGCTGCTTGTTTGTCAAGCAAACATGTGTAATCTGATGAAATTATTAATGTCATAGTGTTAACTCTCTTCTCATAAATACAGTTAACAGTGCTGACACTGCAATTATACTGCAGTGTTCTGGCTCTTTGCTTATTCACTCAATCTGTCAGTCCAGTATGGGGGAGACAAATTGTGGTGGGCACTTGACAATGCACAAAAGAGATATAAACCTCTTCTGATTAAACCTTGACGAAAGATTAAATGGTTCTGAATGCTTGCCAGGTTCTTATGATATGACCTTTTTAACCAGTGGTAATGAAAAGTTCTATTCCACAGGGGCTTCTAAAAAAGATTATAAAGATATACACAAAGATATATAGATGATATGTACATGCGGGTTTGTTAGTCACTTCCAAACCTGTAACAAGGTAATCTCACTTCTGATACTTGATAGAATTTTGCAGTCATTTGTTCTGAGAGGAAGCAACACACACTTGAACATTTCCAACGTTACTGTCTCATCTTCAGTCCACCAAGGACCACAGGATCCCATTCAGCTGGGGGGGGGGGGGGGGCCCTGCATTCATTTTGTGAAATCCTTACTAAAGTTTTTACCATCAGATTCCATCAGCTGTCCTGAATGAGTTAATAAGCTAGTGTATTCTTTAAACTCTCTTCATTTTGAAGCCTAGTTTACAACTTTGCATCTTTTGGCTTTAAATCAGACAAAAAGAGTCCCTAAATGTGAGCAATTAGTTAGCACTTTCTGTGTCCAACTAGTGGCCTAGCTATTTCATGTACTTTACATCATTTGATTCCTTATGTGAAGTAACTACTAGTATTCCTGAGGATAAGGAAACTGAGGTACAGGGACTGTCACACAGCTAAAAACAACTGGGGCTGGAATTCAAATCTCAGTACATAAAAACATAGACTTGTGATGCACTTATAGGCCAAGAGCTTGTAAAGATTCTTGTCTTCTAAGACTTACAGATTATTATAAGGTCTTTTTGTTTTGTAAGATTATTCTTATTCCATCTCCTTAAATTCCCACTCTGCATAAAGAAATTCTGAAATTTTAAAAGACACATGCCTCATAAAATAATTATGGTACTTATTTTAAAAACCCATGGCATCATGGACTTGTAATTATTCATGTTCATATTAAGAAGTACACCAAATTGAAAAGTTTCTTTAAATAAACAAAGAAACCTCTTGTATTTCCATATTCTTATGCTTGAAGCAAATGCATTCATTAAAACAAAAGGAAATGGGGAACCCAGAGCAGGTGAACCGGGTTACCTAGACCTTTTTGTTGACTTACAGGGAGCAGATAAATTGAAATAATAAAGAAAACTGGCAGCTTTCCACATTGCATTATTGCTAAAGCCTTGTTGCAAATTCAGACAGACCCTATGCAAGTCGTTCTTGCCCCTTTTGTTCTCTTTGCACTTGGTTTCAGAAATCATGGAGTTGTACTCTCTTTTCCACTCTGGGAAACTTGTATGAGGAAACCTCATTTTGGGAGGACAGAGTTGAGAGCTGTTAATAGGAGTCAAAAAATGTATCAGGTTGGAAGCAGGGAAGAAAGCAACTTCACCAAAGAAAAAATCTTGTTTTCTTTTTTAATTGTGTTCAACAGTTGTTTTCCACGCCGAACGTTTGTTATATTTATTTGTCATCAGGGTAATTATTCTACACTTGTTGCTAAGTCTGTTACTTGCCTTCTGATGAACAGATTCATTAAGTTCATTTCTACTCTCTGTCTTCTAAATTCAATAAGCATTACAAAATTTCTTTCCTTGTATGGGAATTCTAAGGTCTTTTTTTTTTTCCTCAACAGCTTGAATTCCTGTATTCTGATTAAGATAGATGAAGTATTTGCATTCTATCCATATTCATAATCCTCTTTCAGAGTCAACCTAAAATACCACATTGGTTGCCCAGGCAGACACAGGCAATGTGCTAGGAGAGCGCTGTATCTTTTTGTTTAGAGGGAGAAGGACTCATCCCTTTTCACATCCCACAGAAGTGGTCACTAGGTGAATTTGGACTGTTAAGAAACCAGAACAATCATTGTGTCTTTTGTGTGTGACAGAAACTGTAATTAATGATTCCCCCCGATTTTTTTTTTTTTTTGCTAAAGAAAAAAGAGCGATGTGCAGTTGACAGACATTTTATTAATAGTTTCTGCCAACTTGCCATGCATAAAAGGTTTTATTGGTTGCAATGCCAGTGTAAGAAAAAGTTCTTTTTGATGAAATGTTCAAGATGGTTGTTTTATGGATGAAAAATGAAGGCAATCTGTCTACCGCCACTGAAAGTTTGGGTTTCAATAATAAAATTAAAACGACTGTGACATTTCCTATTGTGTTATTTAACCATCTGCTTCCTACTGGTCTAATCAATGATGGCATTACCGAGGTCCTCTCTACCTAACAAGAAGACCTGCCAATATTGTGTCTCATGGTTAATTTACAAGGAAGATTTATTATTGATAAATGTGTTTGTATATTTGGTGGCTGCTGTCTTCCCTTTAAAAGGAAATCCTTTATTCCTCATGTTTGAGGGTTAAATATTCAGGTTGACAAACAGCAATGGATGTTTGTGTCCCCTCAATAACTAGAAATCTGGAAACTGTACAAAGAAGCAGTAAGAAATGTGTACCAATGGCAAACTCTCATCAGGTGTGTTACATACAACTTTAAGTAAGCATCTGTTATATTCTTGCCTAACATTTAATTAAAAGCGCATCTTCCAAAATGTTTTCTCAACATCAGCATGTTAAATACATAGTTACCTGAGTTAGAGTTTTTATCCTTTTAAAATTGTTTTACCTAAGTTTTTCCTTAGTGGAAGTGTTGTTTCAATGATTTCTGTTCATCAGCTAAGAGGGGAGGAAAAACACACTTTACCACATGGATTCACAATAAAGCAATGAAGGCGCTTAATCTTCCATTACAAAGGGGGGAGGAGGAGGATATTCAATATTTTAATAAGTCTTTGGATTTTCTTGCAGCCCAAAAGGAATTTAATTAGAAATGTGAAACATTAGGTACTAAAGCATTCCAATTATTGACAAACTTGTGAATATACCTGCTTTATTTTGTTCGTAATCATCATCATTATTAATTTCAATACTCGTTAGTGTTTGCCCATATCTTTTCCAAACTTCAATTTTAAAGAAATCGTACATCGCTCACATTTTGGGAGAAAAGAGGCAGCTGGAAATGTGCTCTTTACACATTGATCTTCAAGCAGCCATTCATTTTCTCTGGGAATTTTTATGTAAGCTCCCTTATTGGGAATATGCTAATGACATCCGCCATGATTACTGATTTTCTTTGAATCGTTATTCCTCTGTGGGCAAAGTAATCAGAAAGGGAGAACAGGAGATTTCCTTCTTGCTTGTGCGCCTTCTTCAACCATCTGCTCTATCCTGATTCATTTGAATAAGATCTGCAGTGTTCACATTCTTTGCTCTGGCATTCTGAGGCATTTGAAAGCTTAAAAGGAGTTAATAGTTCTCTATCTATGTCACAAATAGGGTTCTCTGATGCATTCTAAGTGCAAACTTGCCTACCCCAGGGTTGCATGGACAAGTTAATTTTATTAGGTAAAAGTTGGAAATGTAGGTGAGCAGCTTCATCATTTGGGATGTTGTCAGTTCAGAACACCTTTTTAGTAATGGCCTGGAGCACAGACATCGCAAAAGAAATGGGTAAGGCAGGTGGAGAGGGCACCTGCTGTATATTTTTACAACAAAATATCCCAGGGTAAAGAGGAAGTTTTAAAGCGAGAGCGAGAGAGTCCTTTCCCAGTAACAATTGTAGGTGTTCTGTCCTGACAACAATGGCTGAGGTACTCATCAAAACTTCTGGTTGGCAGCCCCACAGTTTGCTATGAAAAGTGCTGTGTGCTCCCCAGGAAGTTAATTTCTCAGAGCTCGGTTTTCTCGGTGGTGACACGAAATGAATGTCATAGGTGAAGTTTTAAGATGTTCCCCCTCAGTAAAACTGTGTGACTGCTGTATTTATTCCCATGAAACAGACCGCAGATGATGCCAAAATTGCTTTAATAGATTGCCTTGTGCACAGGCATTTGATCTGGCCCAGGGAAAAGCCACTGCCAAATAAATCGTCCACCTTCCAAAGAGAGACTCAAAGCCTCCCAAGTACACCTTTAAAAAAAAGAGGAGTATAGACTAGATTGTAAAAAGGGACCCCACCTCTTGCTTCCGTTCACATGCACTGGATACATTGCTAAGGATGTTGCTGATGGTATGAAGCAAGCCAGGGAGTGAAAATCAGCAAGACCGACACCTAGCAGGAAACAGTCACCTTACTATGCAGCACTGGCCTTCAGGAAAAGAGTTTGCAAAACTCGATGCCGTTGGGTCACTGAACATTCTCAAAACACGAAGGAGACAGAAGTTTGGGAATGTCGACATTCTGGTATTCAGCTGATTTCAAAGGCAAGAGAGCTATAGATGGTGACGTTATTTCAGAAAATGCTTCTCTCTTGTCCAGCTCACCCAATGAGGCCTCTGATTTTTTCCCCACGTGGAGTGAGAATCAGACTGAGCACAAGCCCACTGCCCACATGATAAATGACTAGCAAGGCATCTCAAACAAGCTCCCGGATGGTAGAAGGAGAGCACTGGGTCTACCAACCCAGGCTTCTGATGTCAATGTCGCCTTGTGCTGGGAATGACCACTGACCCCCGCCCTCCCGCCTTCCCCATGCAATTCCTCTAATTCTCTGCATTTTCTCTGGAAACCATTGCAGATTTGTGTTCTGATTTCTGTTTGATAATTCTGGCTTATTATAAACTGAATGACAAAGCCAAGACTTAAATAGAAATTACTTCACTGATGTGTTTCAGCTGACCAGAGACAAACTCTTGCCCAAAATAACCTCCACTCCCTTCCTTCCACATATCCCAACAAAGGGAAGAAACATACAGCCACTCTGTCTTCTTTTTTGATGTCTTATACAAATAGAACACTTTTGAGAAATAGGACTAAAAATAGGACAGCACAAACATATCTTAATATTTCATGAGATAAAATTTCAAGGGCTTGAAATTAAAGATAGGCAGGTAGCCAGTGATATATGGAGAGAAATATCTATTGCAATCATCGGCCTTATGTTTGATAGACAGCAAAGAGCCTTTTCCCAGGAGTTTGTCTTTCACTACTGTATGACACTGCCTTATAATTGTGACACGCAGGGCAATCTGATACTGTATTTCTGGAGCTATCATGCTATGACATTTAGTTTTTTAGACTCTTTCATTTGTCTGTTTATTTTGCTTAGGAAATATGTTTCACAAAACTCCTTAAGGGTGATTGACCTTGTTTCTTATAAAGAAGAAAACTGGGTAACATTCAGATGCAAGTTCTTCTTCCTATCACTATGATTATATATATACATATATACACACACATATATGTATATATTAAAAAACAATAAAAACTGAATTTTATTCCTTTCTTGTGGGCTTTTTCTATCACTTACCTATATCTTTATATTTCTATTTCTAGGTTAAAATATATACATTTCATATTAGATGTCAGTGAAGGTCATAATACAAGGTCATTTTCTATGACTCAAATATTCTTCTATTCCCAAAACAACAATCTTGCCATTCTGCTGCTGGAGAGAGGAACAAATCCAGAAAGGAAGTGTATTCATCAGTCCCTACACAGGGAAGTTTCTGATTGACGTCAGTAATATACTCTACATTAGCAGATCAGAATAGTATCTGGATGGCGGTATTAAATGCCTTGCTGTTTAAAACTTCTCTCTGAACTCAGAATATTGAACACTAAATCCAATTTAGAAGAGGATTTTATTCACTTGAAATCAGTTTTTCTGTCTTTAGAAATGAAGCATTCTTAGTTTAAGCTTAAACATTGCACAGCGATGATTTTCAGCAATTAGAAACACATTTGCACTCTAGTATGTCTAGGCACAAGTATTTCTAATTTAAAAATGCATCCTATTCTAGCAATAACCTAAGTATTTCTACATTTCATTACATTTCTCACTTTCATGCAATTTCAGTCAATATGCTGTCATTATCAGGATAAAGTTCTGTATGTGTAACTGAGTATTGAATATTGAACTCATGAAATATACAAAACTGCTTGAAAATTGATATTTAAAAGCTGCATAGAATTTAAATTGTTCTTTATTTCTTTGGCCATTTTTACAAAGATACTTATGTAAAAACACCTTCGGTATTGACCTCTTGAATTTCTTCTTTTTATTAATTCAAACCACATACACAAAGTCATGAGAGTTTCAACATAGATCAAAATATTGCATTAGATAAAGGATGAAAGAAGTACTACTGGAGAAGTGACAGTGTTAATCTCTTACTAGAGGGAGACAAAAACCCTTATAATTAGTGCATATTTTTCTTTTTTAATAAAAGAGAGATTTACTTTCCTTCGTGTGAAATGGTATAGGCAAGAAGTCCAGGCTGCATACAGCACCCTCTCTGGTCATCAAAGACTCAGTCTTTTGTGTTCCACTATGTTTTAGTCCCAGCCTCCATCCTCAAGTTCACCTCACATCGCATGGTGACTACTGAAATACTAGCTTCCACGTCCAGTTTGCATCGGACAACCCCTCCATGAGAGGGGTTAGAAAATGTAGTGTTTTGTGAGCACATTTTTGCATAGAATGAACTTGAAATTCTGTTAGTTCAGGAAGAATGAGAGGAAGGGCTAAGAAGTGTGTAACTAGCGGTGCCTAACAGAGAAGTCCTTTTACCTGCCGGTCCTAGGTTAATTTTTCTCTTTCAGTTTCCTTTCTTTCTTTTTTTCTCAGCTTTGCCACTTCTCCTTCTGCCATCTTTTGTTCTAACAGAGCTCAGCTTTCATCCAATTTGAGATGTTGCATCCTTTTCTGTTCATATTTTTAAAGCTTTCTTCATATTCTAGAATTATGCTTCTCTTCATTTCTAGGTTCACAGATACCTACTCTTAAGCAACCTTTTTTGTTTTATTTTAGCAGAGTATATATGACAAAATGATAAGGGAATAACAGTGAATTTTCACAAAGTGTACACACCCGTGTATGCATTAATGATCTACATTAGGATCTATAGAGACTATCAACAGGAGACTATATCCTATATTCCCCTCCTAGCCATTGCTCTCTCAAAAGTTAGAAAATTCCATCATCATATAGATTAACTTGTTTTAGAACCTTCTTTAAATGAAATGATATAGCATTTATTCATTTATATCTAGCTTTTTCAGACAACAGTATATATTTTTCTACCATTTTCCATGTAACAGAGGCTGGCTTATTTTTTAGAGCAGTTATCTCAGAGATGTTCGTGGTGGTGCGGGTGGTGGTGGAGAGGATATGTAGTCCCTCAAGGAAACATGGGGCAGTGTTTGGAGTTGGAGACATTTCTGGTTATCACAACTAGGGTAGGGCTACTGGCATCTAGTGGGTACAGGCCACAGGCTCTGCAAAATACCCCATTCAATTTCTCATGACAAAGAATTTCCTGCTCCAAATGCCTATAAAAGTCCTACTTTACCATGCTTTAGTGTTTTATTTATTCATCTATTATTAATGGTTGTTTGTGTTGCTTCCTTTCTGGCTTCTGATGGATGAGGTCGCTGTGTACATTTTCATACATGTTCTTCAGCATACTTACATATGTGTTTAAGTGAAGTATAGCATACCTAGGACTAAACTTACAGAGATATTCAACTTTAGAAAATTCTACCAGTGTTTCCAAAATGATTGTATTTATGCTTTCACCAGATGTGTGTGTTTTTTAGTTGCCCCACATTCTTGTAAATCCTCCATATTGTCATTAAAAACTCCCTGAGACATTTTGTATCTCACTGTTTTTAAATTTTTTAAAATTAATTAGTTAATTATTTGACGAAGAAAGAGACAGAGAGAGATGAGGAGAGTGCCCATCTACTGATTTACTGCCCAAATTTCTGCAGCAGCCAGGCCAGACGAAGCTGAAACTGGAAACTAGGAACCCACTCCAGGTCTCCTAGGGGGTGCATTATTAGGAAGTTGGAACTGGGAACAGAACCAGGTCTCAAACCCAGGCACTTCCTTAAAGGAAACAGGAATCTCAACCAGTGGCTTCACTCTAATCAACTGTCCACTCCTCATTATTTCAATTTGCTGATTCTTGAAGACTAATATTTTCATATGCTTTTGCCCCTTTTGGAATACTATTTTGTGAATTGTTTCTTTAAATTTTTGTTCATTTTTACATGATATTCTTGGCTTTCTCTACGTCTTCCTTTAGTTCTTTGAATATCTTTAAGACAGTTGTTTTAAATATCTGCTAACGGATCTTTTTTAAAAAAAGATTTATTTATTTATTTGCAAGTCAGATTTACATAGAGAGAGGAGAGACAGAAGAGAATCTTCCATCTGCTTGGTCACTCCCCAAGTGGCTGCAACCTCTGGGGCTGGGCCCTCCTGAAGCCAGGAGCTAGGAGCATCTCCCAGGTCTCCACATGGGTGCAGGGTCCCAAGCACTTGGGCCATCTTCCTGCACTTTCCCAGGCCATTAGCAGAAAGATGGATTGGAAGTGGGGCAGCCAGGACTCAAACTGGTGCCCATTTGGGAGGCCAGCACTACAGATAGCGGTTTACCCTGCTGCGCCATGGCACCATCCCCTATGAGATCTCTTTCAGGGATTGTTTCTGTTGACTCAGTATTTTCCTTTGATCTGTTATATTTTACTTTTTAGTTTGCATGCTTTATGATATTTTGTTGAAAATTCTGAATCTAACAGCATAGTAACTCTTGACATCCGATTCTCCCCTTAACATCCCCTAGAAGTCACTCCAGCCAGGGTGGCACAGCAACAATGGTTGCTTGCCTCTTTGTCCTCACTTTTATGATTATAAGTATCAATCAGCAATCAGAGAACAACCATATATTTTGAAGACATAATGCAATGTCCACATTATTTACTAAGCTAACAACCTATGTCACCTAATCGAATACATTAATAGATATACCTAAGAAACTGTAAGTTTCTAAATATTTGTGAGGAAAATGCACCTTAGATTGACAAATATGTATGTGTATATATTTCTACATCTCCTCCTCAGCTGTTTATTTTTCAAGTTAATGAGTATTCAGAGAAACTCTGTCTCAAACTCCGCTGAAAATAACCTTGAAATGGTTACATAAGTTGACAGTGTTGTTGACTACACAATTTTAGCTTTTTAATTTTTCTGCAGTATCTTCATTTTCTATTGTATCTTTCAATTATTTCACATCATTTGAAATTGAGGTGTGATTTGGTCCCTTTTGTATTTATTTCTTTTAAAATCATTCAACAATTAGCCTTCATATTACTTCCCTCTGGTAGTCTTATCACTTCCTGCTACCTTTGTAAAGTCTTACACATTTTCAAAGGGTATACCATGTTGAAGTTATTTTTTTCCTGCTTAATCAACAATGACAAGTTAGAATTATAAATGAAAATACTCAATCGTCTGGCAATCTGCCAAACAGGAGACAAGTTTTCTAACCTCATGTCCAGAATAGGAAAAAAAAAAAAAAAAACACTTCCATGTGCTGTGCAAAAGGACAAAGGTCACGTTGGAAGATTTCTGTAGCTTTGGAGGCAAAATATAAATTCAGAGTCCAGGGGTTTGTATTGTGGTGGTTCAATGAGCTAAGCTGCTTACACCACGGACAGCCCACATCTGAATACCAGCTCAAGTCCCTTCTGCTCTGCTTTTGATCCAGCTCCATGTCAATGTACCCAGAAGAGCAACAGAAGATGGTCCAGGTAGATGGACTCTGCCACTCTTGTGGGAGACCCAAATAGAGTTCCAGGCTATTGGCTTTGGCCTGGCCCAGCCCTGGCGGTTGTCTCCCTTTTGGGAAGTGAACCAGTGGATGGAAAATTTCTCTGTCTCTCCATCTCTATCTCTCACTCTGTCTTTCAACTAAATAAAGCATAAAATTGCAAAAGAATTAGAATCCATACATGACATTTTGGGAGAAAAGCAGAAAAAATATATACACATAATATATACAGCTTGATATCAATTTTAAATAATCCCTATCTACCTAATAATGTCACATATTTTATTCAAGTTTTGTCAATATGTAGTAGATATTCTGCATTGGCCTATAAATAATTGGACGTAGCATCTCAGCAAGTGTGTCTGTTTTTCTCCAAATCAGTTACTACTTGCTACAAAATTGTCAATGCCTCACAATTCTCTTTTGGTTCACTCTCCAGATATAATTTAAGAGCCCTGTGTAAACATTAACCCTTTTCAACCAATAGACAATGTGTTAGGAGTGAAAATACAGAGACAAAATTGCTTGGTTCCTTATTTTGAGGAACCCTTTGCTGAGTGAGAATATTGACTTTGTAAAGAGATGATAGCAATAAAATATACCAAGGGCCACAGAGATCCATGTGCAGATATGGAGTTTGAGCACATCTTCATTGTCTGGCTTGGTAGTCATTTGATTTGCTAAACGAGGCTACAAAGCTTGTCTGTTATCATAATCAAGTTCCTCTCCCAAATTACAATCTGCTGTTATGGGGGATATTCAAAGAAAAACTTTAGGCATGCTTGTATAAGAAAGCAATACAGTGGCTTGTATAAGGAGGGATCAGAAAGACTGTTGAGGCTGTAGATGCTCACGGGCACGAGAAGGTGTATATTAGGCAGCAGTGTTAGCACAGTAGGCATCGTATCTCCTGTGGAGGCTCACTCTGCGTCTTTACTTTTCTGTGCTCATGGTCTTTGATCTTCAGTCCTTCGCTTGACTCATCATTTATACATGATTCATTGATAGGTGAATCAGGCTGGACTGCTAATCAATGTTTACTTGAGTGGATCTGGTTCTCTCCCTCCTAAATGTTTGTTTATTCATTGTACAGACAGGGGCAGTGTTCCTTAGCCACCTTCCCAGCGCAGAAAGGTCACCAACTCGCACTTGGGTCTGCCCTACAGCAGTGATGCTTAAGAAGTGATTATTTCCCCGTGAGGTTTGGGTTCATTGTTTTTGAAGTGTCTAGAACACCTTTTAAGAAATAAAACATTGCATACTGAACCAATGCACAGATATACCAGTTAGGCCAGATAAAGGAACATTCTGATATTCATGTTTTTATTCTGCTTCACTATAAAAAAACACATCAAAGTAAGCCAATATAATATGTGACAGAAAACTTTCATTATAAACATTTTGCTAAAATCACTCAAAATCTTAAAACAAGAGCAACATATAGTTTCTGGGTTTTTTTATTTGAGTAATTAAGCCTTTCCTCTCATAAACTTCTAGATTTTTTCCTCTAAATTATTTGATATTAAAAATTTCCTAATGATTTTGATTTAGTTTTAAAGCTGTACACTACTCAGACAGGTAAACTTATTTCTGTTTTTCAAACACATATTTTATTTCTCTTCAATTCCTTCTTTTCTTCTATAGACCTAGTTTTTCAGACTATCTTAAATTAACACCATTCTATTGAGGGTCATTTGAATATACTAGTTTGCCATAGCATTCAGGAATACTATATATTTATTGTTCTATAAAACTTTTTGTTTTTCCTCTGAATTTGCCTTCTGACTCTGGTCTCTGGCCCCATTACTGAGAAACAACAAAGTAACAAAATTAAAACAAATTAGTTTTTTGAGATATTTTATGGTTAAGACCTCTCATTTGTTTATGCTAACTTCACTCAAACTTCACATGTGGGATGGGTACCTCAGATACATAATCCCTCTAAGAATAAGTACATATTACATGTTTTACATGTTTCAAAACTGTTTTCTTAAGATAGCGGATAAAAAGGTGGAAAATTGCTTTGCCAAAGTGCATTTTTCACTTTTGAGATAGCTACTTTTTCCTTTTAAGAGGCTGTACCTGGTGCCAAGTTGTCCTGTTTAGAAAGCAAAAAAAAAAAAAAAAAAAAAAACCACAACCAAAAAACAAAATTCTGCCTATGTTGTATACATGATAACCTAACATACATAGCTCATAACTGAAGTAAAACTGGATTATGTCATAATCAGGAAGACAGCTGGAAGTGCCTCTTTCTGCTACTGGTTTTTACTTAGCAGTAAAGAGAAATCCTTGAAAGTGTTTCTTGCACAGCACGAAATCCTTGTAAAGTCATGGCAGAACAAGTCCGCTATCTGGCTCAACCATTAGGGCTACTTAAACACCTGTGGATTTATGGAGTTCACATGCCTGCAAGAATCTGTGTTGAAGTTCATTAATAAAACTGGAGTCCAAATAAAGAAATCTGTTGATATGGATAAGCTGTTTTACTCCTTGGTAGTCTACTTGGTTGTTTAGAACAGAAAAGATTTAGATTTAAGAACATACTGTTGGAATAGTTAGACTTAATAAGGAAAGGTAGTTGTATTTTTTTTTTACTCATTGTGTGATTTTGATCAATTAATATTTGAATTTCATTTATAAAAAAATCCAGATCAACAGGAGATTTATTCTCCCTTATGATGTGTATATAAGTAGCCCCAAGCAGTTATACATACCCTAAGACATCTGGTAAGGGGAGCTGACCTCTGTATATGGAAGGCTTACACAATTTAAAACATGAAAACCTGTGCCCTTTAGAAATGCACACTCTTTAAAAATTATCAAATACAGCCACAAAATTGTCCTAATTAACTCAGCATAATGGCTCTCATTGGGAGATTTGGTTTAGTCTTTTGAAAATCAGAGACTCCATGATTTAGGGAACCTTCAGGCTTATTCAGGAGAGTTTCAAATGAGCTTATCTTATAATGGTTCAACATGTGTCTTCCATTTCCACATGTCTATTAAAAGTTTTATAAAAGGAAATACACTTGAAAACACCTTGTATAAGCTAAAACATCATCACGTGCACTGTAGAAAATGACCTGGGCAACATCTCTTGCATTCTTCTAACCTAATCCTCCTAGGACTGGCTGTATGTGGAAGTGTGGGTAAGACTTCACCTAGACTAGCTTCTTGATTCTGCTTACTTATTGCTGAAACATTTTTAAAATTACTTCTGGGAGAGCCATATCTATGTTTCTATGCTATTTGGGGTTTTACATTGTTCTATTATTGAGAGAATGAATATTCCTGAAATAGAAATAGTTGTTTATCAGATAATGGTTAGCTCACGTGTGCACTGTTCTGTTCTCTTTTGTTTTTATTTACCTCAAGAATAAAATATTCCATTGTTTGTCAGTACATGTTTATGCTGCTAAGTGTGCATAGGTACATGAGCATTCATCTGGATTAGCTCACCTCTTTCATCTCACCAGAATATAGCAACCATAACTTTTTTAAATCCGGGTAAGGTAAACCTTAAATGAAAGATATTTATCACCATAAAATTGAACTTAAAATTTTAAGAAGTGTCCACTGGAGACACAACAGAAACACATACCGTTAGAAATAATCCGTAGACACTTCCATTAGGCTTTTAATCAGATTTTATCAACACTTGATGGCATCATTTTATTGGTGAGCCCAGACATGAGGATAACTGTTCCCACTGTGGGGTCACCCAGTTAGTTTAGAGACAGATTCTGTTAGAAAGTAACTACCCAAGCTTGAATCAGTTGCTACCTCAATAGATTGGAGAGAGCAGCAGGAGTGAAGCAGGAGATGTGACCATTTTAAATAAAATTAGAGTTGTTTATCATGAGTTTCTATGTGCTTATGGTAAAATGCAAGACTATATGTATCTGTAATACAAAAATAATGTGTATAATAGGTATATATGTAAAAAGAATGTAACAAAATGTAAGGATATGTGTAAGGTAAGGCTTAAAATGATAATCTATGAGAAGGAATTATTTATATCACATTTACAAACAGAACTTAATGTCTCCTGTGTTCATAAACACAAAGTAAAGATGTATCCATGCTGTGATATATTTTAATGGCTTTATAATTTCTGTTATTTTAGCATAATGCATTGATAGTGATGGAGACACAAGTAAAGGACAAACACTTGTTGAGTTTTGAAAATGTTAAGTGGAAATTTATGGCAATTATTATATAATGTCACTAATTCAGACGTTTTGGTTTCACCTTCAGAATTACATAGGCACAATGAAGTATAAATGGCATTTGCCTGATTTTAAAATCATAGTTAAGCTGTGTGGGTTTAGGACAAGAAAAAAAAAGTGATATGTTAATTAAAATTTTTTCTACAATGAATATGTATTCTTGGGTAACAAAAGGAAAAATATATATAGACAATTTTTTCTAACATAAATCAACACAAAAACATACAATGCTTTATTCAAACTTGGTCTTTTTTCTCCACAATCTACATTGGATCCCCTATTCAGAATTAACCAATATGTGATTCTACTAAACTCAAATAACTAACTAATACAGTCCTAGCAGTGTGTTTTTTTTTTTTTTTAAGATTTATTTTATTTATTTGAAAGAGAGTTACAGAGAGACAGAGAAAGAGGTCTGGTTCACTCCCCAGATGGCCACAATGGCCGGAGCCGCGCCGATCTGAAGCCAGGAGCCAGGAGCTTCTTCTGGGTCTCCTACGTGGGTACAGGGGCCCAAGGACTTGGGCCATCTTCTACTGCTATCCCAGGCCATAGCAGAGAGCTAAATTGGAAGAGGAGTAGCTGGGACTAGAACTGGTGCCCATATGGGTTGCCGGGGCTTCAGGCCAGGGCTTAAACCCACTGCACCACAGTGCCGGCCCCAAGCAGTGTGAAACTACTATGCTGTGAGATGTTTAAGAGAGATTCAAGCAGTTGGGGCATTGGGTTTTAATCTTTCGAGGCCCTTTTAACTTTGTTCAGAAACAGTCTTTTCAGGCTGAGAGAAAGGTTAGTGAGGGCTGTTGAAGCAGAGGGGCAGAGAGTGGTGGCGGACATATGGCATGGGGAGACATCCACAGAGCTCCCTGGTGGGGTGGGAAGATCCAAGGATCTGATGGTCAATGGCTGGACAAACGGGATGTGGATCCATGTGAGACAAAGAGGAAGAAATGGGGAAAGACAATATTTAGGAAGAGGTGGTCCTACGGAGCAGGATGACAAGAAGTCTACACAGGGGTAGATTTGTACTGGCATGCAATCTGCTGTTTTCTAAGTGTTTTCTGACTCTCTTTGAAAGATCGGCCCATACAGTAAATGGGGCCAAAAGTGGGTTAGGGAACACTGTAACCTCATTTCACCTTATTTAGCTATGTGCCAGAGATCTCAGCAGGTAGTTCAATTAACTTCCACCAGTTAAATGAGATGAAAATGAGGTTACCCAGATTAACAAAACACCGGATCCTCCTCCATTCAGGGGGAGGAAGGCTTGCAGCTGTAGCTGTCTGGCCCCAGGCAGTTGCCCATGTGCCCCTGAGCATTGAACAGAGTTCAGAATGTCTCTCTGTGAGCAGGACACAGACCCAGCAGAGGCGATATTTCCCATGTGATTGTACATCGGGGGGGAATTTGAACAGGAAAGCCTAGTTTCGAAGGCTTAGAGTTTCTGGAATTATTTTCCTAATGACAGTTTTTGGGGCTTCCTATTTTAGAAATCTCAAGTAGCTCCTCATTTATTTTCACAAAAAATGCCCCAGTGTCTGCAGTTATTTTTAATACATTTAAAAGGATTGTTGCTAGACACCAATAGGAAATATTTAAAAACATTTAATAAAAAGCTGTTTCTAGTATAATGCAAAATTCAAATTAAAAATTTAAACTTTATATCAGTTTTCAACTTTCATGAGTGGTTCTATAGACAATGAATAGTTTTAATAGATAAAGAAATAACAAAAATGCCCATATGTGTGTGTATTTATATATATATACATATATGATTGTGTGTATGTGTGTGCAGCCTATACGTGCACATTTGTAAATATATATGTATATATATGCATGTATGTATATATAAAATATGTATTTTTGCTACTTCTCTTGGGGAAACAGAAGTTTAAGCGCATCTCTTCATGACTGTAGGATATACACTGGTTAAAATTACCATTATAAGTAATAAATTATTTTAAGGTAGTGTATTGGGAATGGATTAATGTGGGTGCTTTCATCAGACTAACTCACATAAATTTCCACACTAGATGAAGTTGCTTTTTTCTGCATCCTTATCTTCATCTGCAAAATGGGTTTCTAGATATCCGATAATTTTGTTGTAAGGGTAAAATGAGTTGGAAAAAGCACTCATTAATTATATGATAAATGTTAGGTATTTCTATTTGTCTATTATTACAACTCAAAATTTAATGAAAGTATACTCTCTTCCCCCAATATACTTATCTATATCTTACACTATTTAAAAATATTTTGCATCTGTTTTATACTGAGGGAGGGTAGACTTATGCTATATGCTGCAAGATAAAATTCATAGTGTGAAATATTACTTTGCTTCAGGAGAAATTTTCAAGATAAAATCATATGGTTCTTAACTGACACAGAATAATTCAGTTTCACCTGACAATGCTAAATTTTTGCTACAAAGAATATAACTAATATTTACTGTGCTAAATCTTGAACTTCACCTTAAATAGTCTTTACAGTAATTGTTATGACTTGAACATGAATTGGTCCCTAACTCATGTGAGACTTTAAACCCCAAAGCTATAAGCTGATGGTACTAAAAAGGTGAAAACTTAATTCAATTATGGTGATTAAAAGGTGGTCCTAGTGCGAAATCCTTTGGTCATGGGGGACTTGGCTCTAAGAACATTACTGTAAAAGCCTGAGTTTGTGCCCAGCCTCTCTCTCTGCTTCCTGCCTTACCATATGATCCTTTCTTCACATGCACTCTGTCCAGATATTGCCATCTGCTGCCTTCACAGAATCCTAACCAATGGGGCTACCCAATTTATACTGTGACCCTCCAAAACCATGAGTTAAATAAACCTTTTGTCTTCGTAAAGTGAGTTGCTTTGTATATTTCATTATAACAAAGAAAAGCTGGCTGACAGAATAATCACATGAATTTGGTATGATTTTATGTACTTTACAAATGATAACTGATCTTTGAGAAGTTCATCTAGCTGGCCGAGGAAGCATGGCTAATGATGCCTCAGGCTAATGCTGAGCCAGGTCTGCCGGCTGCCCTTGTGTGTTATTTATTAGACCAGGGATTCTAGCCCAAGCCAAGTCAGCCTTGAGCCACTCAACTGGTTTCTAGCTTTGTGCTGTGTGCAATAGACTGGGCCTGGGACCTGCCTTAGCTATCATCAGCCATCTGACTCCAGTCCATGACTTAGCTTGTCTGAATTTAAATTCTCTTACCTACAAAATCAGCATTTTTATGAGAACCACATTAGATAATGTTCACAAAAAATTTTGTGTACAATTTATATATTCTATGATTCATTAATAAAATGGTTTTGAAGCTGAGAAAATAAATGAAGATGTCTAGTATGTTGCTTTGAACATTACTCAAAAATGAAGTAATTTTGAGTTATTTCATTCCCTACCTCCAAATTGTAGGACCTAAAGTCTAGACAGTACATAAAGACATTTAAGGAGAAAAAAATAAAAGGAGGTATTTTAATTGGCTCTGACAATCTTGGGGACAAAATCCAAGAGATAAATAAATTATCATACATAGATTAAAATGTTATTTCATATACTATATTCAAGTAGAATGTATAATATGATATTTTATAAAGAAATAAATACTGATAGTTCAACACTATAAAGAAAAACAGAAGACTATTAAGCTCTTAAATGAGGTTAATTGTAAGATCTTGAATATTAGCAACCTGTGGTATTGAGAAAGAACTGCAGTAAAGAGAATGTATCCAGTAAGCATCTCATCTTTTTGTTACAATGAAACAAGGAAAAATAACTTCAAATAAATGCATACAAATGCCAGGATTTTGCTTATAACTTTCTCTGATCAATAAGCATCACCAAAAATACAAAAGCAACCAGCACCAACTTTAAACCACAGAGAAATAGTGATGCCCATGTAGAGAACTTCTTTAGTGTGAATAGCATTAAGGAGAATCTAACACTGCTGCCATTAACAAGACTACTACAAATTGTAGCCGATCAAACCAGAAGGAGCCTTGAATGTATTTGCTGGGAACTGCTTAAGGCTTAAACACCAGGGACTTGAAACAAACTGTTCTTATCACCTTTTTCCAAACAGAGATTTAAATTTACAATGAAAGTGCCAGCACCAGCTGCACTTAAAGAAAGCACCACATGTCCCGATAAGCTCCGAGAAAATGGAACGGAGCCCAGTTCAAGCTGGAGGTGTCGTCTTGCTCCAGCCAGCTGGGTGACACCAAGTTGAAAGTGATGAGGTGCTAATTAAAGTGGATGAACAGAGTCTCCTTGCAGGCACCTGCCAGTGGCCTTAGCAAAATCAGCTAGAGCCCTGGGCAAGTCGCCCATCTTGTCCAGCCACAGGACTGGAGAGTGAATTCCAGCATCTTCTCTGTAGCTTACCTTTCAGATTTTCCCCACTGTGGTTTTAGTTGGAGAAGATGGCTCCTCCCAGCCCTTGCACCTGTTTGTCAGTTCTCCTGAGGAATGATGACTTCATGAGGCAAAGTATTGAGCACAGGTCTTTTCTGAAAAAAATTTTTTAAGAACAACAACGGGGCAGGCCATTTGTTAAGGCAGTTAAGTCACCTTGTGGGATGCCAACATCCAATATTGAAGTGTCTGGGTTCAAGTTCTGGTTCTTTATTCATCTTTCTATTAATACATACTCCGAGAAGCAACGGGTACTGACTCAGGTGCTTCGGTCCCTGCCACTCACTGGAGGGACCCAGACTAGTCCATAACCTGGTCTAGCCTTGAATGTTTTGGATATCTAGGAATTGAACCAGCTCTCTCTTGCTCTCTCTCTCTCTCTCTCCCTTTCAAATAAATAAATTTTAAACCTTAAAAAAAAAAAACAGATTAAAGTCTTTAAAAAAATGCAAGGGGCTGGTGTTGTGACTTAATGGGTAAATGGGTAACTCCCTGCCTGTGATGCCAGCATCCCACATGGGTGCCAGTTCAAGTCCTGGCTGCTTTACTTCCAGTCCAGCTCTCTGCTATGTCCTGGGAAAGCAGTAGAAGATGGCCCAAGTCCTTGGGCCCCTGCACCCACATGGGGAATCCAGAAAAAGCTTCTGGCTCCTGGCTTTGGATCTGCTCAGCTCTGTCCATTGCGGTCATTTGGGAAGTGAACCAGTGGATGGAAGACTTTGTCTCTCTGTCTCTCTGTCTCTCTGTCTTTCTCTCTCTATCTCTCTCTGCCTCCTTGTAACTCTACCTTTCAAATAAATAAAATAAATCTTTATTTTTTAAATGCAAGCATCATCTTCTAAATAGCCAAAAAAGACTCTTTTTAGTTTTGGGATACAGTGTCAGTTTCTATTCACACTTTGACTCCTCTTCTCACCAGAACCCTGTGAGACCATGCAGTGGCCAGCACTGTATAACAGTGCAGTGTCATTTAAAAAGGTTTGCAGCAAGTGTGGTGGCTGCTTGTCAAAGCAGAGAACACTGTGTGGCCTGAAAGAGCTGATTCACTAAAATGAAGGAAAAACACTTTCTCCCTATTTAAAATGACAACCGTAGGGAACCTAAGTATGCAGGATTTTAGACTGTTAGCACACTAGTACATTAATTATCTATTATGCAGTATATTTACTAAGTGCTGAAGTGCATCTGTTTTGTTTGTCACACGCTCGGGAACAGACTACTGAAGCAATCATGGAGATGCTGGTGCCAGGCAATATTATTCCGTTGTGAACTTTAGGAGTCTGCACAGTCTGAACTTCCTCTCCATCCAAAAGATGGTTTTACAACTGCCTGAGTCTCAAGCTATTATTTTCCAAGAAACTTGTTTCTTTGGTGTATAACTTGAAAACTTTTCTACGTTTAAAATTTTCATTTACTTGTGAGTCAGAGAGAGAGACAGAAAGAATTAGAGAGACAAACAGAGGGTTCTGAACCACTGGCTTACTCCCCAAATGCCCACAAGGGCTAAGGCTTAGTTAGCTGAGGCCAAATCTAGAAGCTGGGAACTCGACTCAGGTTTCCCATGTGGTTGGCAGGGACCCAGTCACTGGAACCATTATTACCACCGCCTGGGGTCTGCATTAGCAGGAAGCTGGACTCAAGAGCCAGTACCAGGTACTGAACTCGGGAACTCCAATGTGGGGTGGGTGTGGCTTAACTGGTAGAGCAACGGTTGCCCAAGTTTTATAACTTTCTGGAAAATAATTTGACAAATTGTCAGCATACTCATTAATTTCACTGAAACAGCTCTGTCCTCTATAGAAACAGAATTAAGTATACTTTCTATTATATACGTGTCCTTTAGGTTGGCTTAAAATGCTGCTGACTCTCAGGATCGAGGTCAGTAGGAATCACAGCTCCAGTGAATTATCAGCCAAGTATTCTTCTGGGCAATTTTTCTCAACCACTTAGTGCCTCCATTTCTTCATCTGTAGATGGGCACAATAATGAATCTCAGGGCTTTTGTGTGTCTCATATGATATGATTCATGTAAACTGAAGCACAGTACATTGTGGGTGTGGAGTGTTGGTTCAAGAATGGGTCAGTAACAATGTCAACGGTCTGGAGAATGGAGGGAAAATCAAGGCTGTGAACAGAGATGAGTGTTATTTTGGACAAGCTGGACACAGGTACTTGTGGAACATCCATGGGTATGTGCACTGGGCAGGAAGAGTGCAAAGCCAATAGTGTTTAGGAGACATGGCCTAGGCAGGTGGCTGTGGGTATCTGGGATTTTGTTTATTACTTTTAAGTTTTATTTTCATTTTATCTGAGAGGCAGAGAGAAAGATAGACAGACAGACTGAGCTCTTTCTTGTGCTGGTTCATTTCCCCTAAATGCCTGTGATAGCCAGAGCCAGGCCAGAGAGAAGTCAGAAGACTGGAACTCAAATGGTCACCCACATGGGTAGAAGGAACCCTACTACTTTAGCCATCACATACTGCCTCCAATGGTGTGCAGTAACAGGAAGCTGGCACTCAAACCAGGCACTTCGAATGGGGTGCAAGGGTCCCAAGGAGCATCTTGACCATTATCCCAAACCCCCAACCCTCGGCCTTTTTAAAAACACATTTAAGCTACGTATGTTGATAAAACTGCAGAGATCAAGCACTGAAAATGAGAAGGCTGAGGACAGAGCCTGAGTGACTACCTACAGTCAAAACTGGAGGGACCAGTAGAGGCTCTCCAGAAACAGGTAGGTTGACTTCAGAAAGACCAGAGGATCCAGTACATTAGAATAACACAGTGTTAATGAAAGGAGAAATGTTTAAGCATGCACTAAGAAGTAGACACTTTGGGATCTTTTCAATAGTAACTTGGTGAGTTTTCTGCGGAAGAGAATGGAATCCACTGTAAGGAGTTGAGTGGACAGCTAGAGAAGAAAGATGCGTGGCAACCAGGGACTGCCTTTCAGCAAATTTGTCTAGAAAGAGGAGGAATGATCTTGGCACCAGAGGAGAGGGAGCACGGGGGAGGGGTCTGCTTTGGAAAGGTGGAAGGACATTGTTTCCTTTGCAAACATCCTTCATCTTTTTCTCCTTTTTTTTTTTTTTTTTTTTGAGCAGTTGGAGAATTTTTGCCTCACACCCAACTTTCTGATACATTTCCTAATCCTCACAATTCTTGTGCCTTTACTTAGAGTGGCCCACATATCATGTTCTTGAGTTCTTTCAGTATTTTAAAAGACATGATAATGGAGACTTGAGATGTGGTCTAGTCAATGGGCTTTACTCTCCTTCTTTCTCTCCGTTTATGCAATTTCCTAATCATATATTTGTTTTAAATGTCTAGCATGAAGAGTCTTATCCTTGGTGGAAAAAAAAATAAATTCAGAATTAGTTTCTCAATGCTGAGAGGCCTAGATCCTCTGATGCCCACCGAGGTTCTGCTTTCTTTTAACACTTGTTGGTATGCTTGTTGTGCCAGAGAACTTTAGCTTTCAGGATAGAGATGGAAACGTGGTGCTTGTGCCCCAACTCCTGCTTCTTGCACCTGTGGCAGAGTAAGCTAATTAATCATGATAATCTTTCCCACCTAGGTGATCATAGGTTCAAAATCTTCTGAATATCTCCTTCAGGAAACTCACTATTTCCATAAGTTGACACTTGAGTTGACAGAAATTCAATATCCTGAGTCATTGTTCTTTTTTTGCCATCTTGACCTACTTGCCACAGTCTTTATCCCTTACTGCCTTCTCTGGGCTAAAGCCTGGAGGTGGGACCTCAATCCAGGTTGCCCACATGAATAGAGGAACCCAGTTACTGGAGCCATCACTGCTGTATCCCAGGGTCTGCACTGCAGGAAGCTGGAGTCAGGAGCTAGATCTGGGAGTCAAACCCAAAGACCTGAATACGGAATGTGAGTATTTTAACCAGTAGGCTGAATGTTCACTCCTGTGTTCTTTTTAAGAAAGATTAAATCATTTATAAAATTAGTAAAGGTTGTAACGGTCCTTTCCAACATCTATCAAATGATGGAACATTTTAGACTAAAATTGAACAAATCTTGAAGTATAAAACAGAGTCTTCTAATTCCTTTTCATAAAATGTTCTAAAATATGCATGTATACTTTTAAGAAAAATCTCATTTTTTTGCCTAAAGGCTAGCTGAACCTTTGAGCATGGATGTCAGGCAGGAATACAGAGGTAGAGTTCTCTGCACATAGACCACAGTAATGGAAACTGAAGTAGTCTGTGCTCAGGAGAGAAGCTAATGATACATACACATGTTTTCAACCAAGTTCGTACGACCAGGTAAGAACATTTTGACCATCTTATATTTTGAAAGGACTTACATCCCGAGTATCATTCTCAAAAATGTTCAGGCATAAACTTATTTTACAAGATGCTTGACATTTTTTTTTAATCCCTATCATTGTGAAGTACAACTGATGTTTGGGAGCTCCAGAAAGACAGAGAGACAGAATGCTAATCACTTAAGAGCCTAATGAACTAACGATGCCAACTCTGATTACTTTGAGGTCCTGGGTTTTAATTTAGGGGTTGCATACTACCTCATAAGGTGTTTTACTAACAAGGGTTAGAAACTATATGGCTGGTGGCACACATCTTCGTCAAAGTTATGATCATTCTCACTGTGCCTTGAATCTACATAAAATAATGATGAAAGCTGTTCATCATACTCAAAACTCAATCTCACACAAAATGACCAGTAATTGAAAAAACAAAGGTAATTGGCCATGAATGATGGAAGAAATTTCACTAAGGATCTTACTGACTGAAAAAAGGTTCAATAACTCTAAAGCACGGGAAATATTTTAAGCTCCACAAGCCGTAATATGAGTCTGTTGGCAAGGAAAATTTAAAAGAGTTCTTGATAGTAGAGCATCATGCAGTGATCTGACTGCACTCTATAATTTCTAAAATGGCCTGCATTTGCTGGACTGACCAGCAATGCCTCCCCTGTGCTCATTACATGACACGGGCATTTCTTTTCTTAACACAAGTGTCCACTTTATTGTAATGCTACACTCTACACACAAAAGGAAGCATTTTTCCCCTCCAACTGCTGCCATCAATGTCAGATTCATTTAATCATCCATTCATCCAACATCTCTTGCACATGTGCTCTGTGCCACATACTATTTTAGGCCCCTGATAAGGAAAGTGAAGTCAAAACAAAGCAGACAAAACAAGTCTACCCTCCTGGGGCTTCCGTTCTAATGGGAGAGACAAATAATCAGCATAGTAGATTTTTCCTTGCCCCTGAACTCAGGCTTATTCCATAGTTCCTTGAGGGTTTCTTTTTTTTTTCCCCATATATTTGAAATGTCAGCCATTACAAAATCCAGTTTTGATCAAACTCAAATGTGTGTTTCTTATTCACTCAAAGCTCCCTTCTCTTTCCCAACCTCACCTGTTCACACTAGGAGAGCGTCAAAGAGAGAGGAAGGGCTCTCTTTTCTATGTCATGGTTCTTCCTTAATTCCCTCTCATTTATTCTTGCTTCTGACTCCCTCCAATGCAAGAAGCTCAGGTCACTTTATTTATTTTATTTTACTTTATTTTATTTATTTGAGAAGCAGGGTTACAGAGAGAGAAAGTCAAGTCTTCCATCTGCTGATTCATTCCCTAAATGGCCACAATGGCTGACGCTGGGCTGATCCAAAGCCATGAGCCAGGAGCTTCTTCCGGGTCTCCCATGTAGATGTAGCGGCCCAAGCACTTGGGCCATCGTTTGCTGCTTTCCCAGGCTGTTGCACAGAACTGGATCGGAAGTGGAGTAGCCAGGACGTCAATCAGTGCCCATATAGGCTGCCAGCTTCACAGGGGAAGGCTTAACCTACTCTGCACAGCAGCGGCCCTCAGGTCAAATTATTCTAAGAGCTCTCTGAGAACATTCAACTTCACCTTCTAGAGAGAAAATTCACTTAAGACTGTCTGCAATCCCCTGGACATCCTGCATCTCAGTCTGAACAAATGCCTCTTTTTTGGACATCCTCTTCGCTGGACCTGAAGCAAGGAGAAAGCACATCCTTGCCCAATGCAAGGAAGATGCAATCACGCTTCCCTTGAGAAATCTTCGTTTTTCTTTTACAAAGCATTCTTCATTCTCTAACGAGTCTAAATATTAAGCTGGAGGTGCTTGATGAGGTTTTGAGCCAATTTTGCTATTAGCAAGACCATTCTATTGCAGTCCAGTAGAAATATAATGCAGGCTGCACAGAGTTTTGAATTTTCTGGTGGCTCTTTTCAGTAAGTTAAAATAGGAGCCAGTGTTGTGGCACAGCAGGTTAAGCGCTGCCTAGGATGCCAGCATCCCAAATGAGCAGTGGTTCAAATTCTGGCAGGTCTACTTTCAATCAAGCTCCTTGCTAATGTGCCTGCCTGGAAAAGTAGCAAAAGATGGCCCAAGTGCTTGGGCCCCTGCCACCCATATGGGAGACACAGATTGAGTTCTAGGCTCCCAGCTTCAGCATGACCCATCCCTGATCACTGTGGCCATTTGGGGAGTCAATCAGCAGATGGAAAACCTACCTCTTTCTCTGTCTCTGTCTCTCTCCTTCTTTCCCTGTAACTCCGCCTTTCAAACAAATAAATAAATAAGTTTTTTTTTTAAAAAAAAGTCAAAAGAGACAAGTTAAATAAACATTAATAATATATTTTATTTAAATAATTCATCCAAAATTTTATTTCAATTGTAAACAAGGTTTAAAAATGAGATATTTTACCTTCTTTTTTTTTTTTTCTTGTTACAGCTTTAAAATCCAGTGTGTGTTTAACACTTCCAACACGTATCATTTTTGCTGGCCACATTTCAAACGGTCAACAGCCTCATGGGCTCCATGCTTGCTATGTTGCACGCAGGGCTAGTTCTTCGTTTGAATGTTGGGATAGCAGTCGCATTTTATTCTCACCTTTTGGGACTCTACTGAATCTCTGAGACAACTGCAAAAGTCACTTTAACACCCTGAGTGTGCACAAACTTTCTTGCCTATCACAGCATGCCCTCTGCCAGTCCCACACACTCTCAATCATTGTCTCCTGCTTCTTCTCCTGTGGCCCTTCTTCCTCCCCTACTTCTCTGTCTCTCCTCCCTGCCTGGTCTCTGGTTTGCCTACTTTGACGCATCCAGTTCACCACCAAGCAGGCACTGGACTCCTAACCATGAAGAAAATTTCCATGCAGTGTTTGGGAAAGAAAGAGATGGACCCATGCCTTCATTTTCCTTCCTCCTTCTCTATTCTTTTTACTCTTTCTGCCTTCCTTAAATATTTAATGTGTTAAATGTAATCTCATGTAAAATATTACCAACATAGAGTGTGAACACTGAAAGTAAAGAAAAAAAAAACTTCCTGAAAACATCCCAAAATTTCCTTTTCTGTCCTTCAATTTTACTCAGAACTCATTAGAGCTCTATAGGATTGCAACATGGCTATCCAGACTACAGATGAGACTGAAGATTTTTTTTTAGGCTAGTGGATTGCCCAAATTTTCTTGCTAGCTTATTCTACTGAAATGAATGGACAAGTTTAAAGGGTACATATTCAGAGGGGGAAAAATGGAAAGCTAGGATTAAGAAAAAAGCATTTAAGACATCTCCAGACAAAGATAATTTGGGTGTTTTTTTCCTTATTTTATTTGGTTGTTTATTTTTAAGTTCCTTTTCTCCCTACTTTTCATGCCAGTTATGGCCCTCTATTTTAAAAGGAAAGGAGATTTGAATTATATGTCTCTGAATCAATATAGTGCTTCAAAAATAATAAAGTTGTTTAGTATGTTTAGGAAAAGATATTGGCCGGAATTTGAAACCAAGCATTGAGTAGTAGGCATGGGGTTGTGGTATAATAGGTTGAGCTACTGTTTAAGATACCCAGGTATCTATCTGAGCACCTAGTTCAAGTTATGGCTACTCCATACATCCTTTTTTTTTTTTTTTTTTTTTTTTTTGACAGGCAGAGTGGATAGTGAGAGAGAGACAGAGAGAAAGGTCTTCCTTTGCCATTGGTTCACCCTCCACTCCATACTTCTGACCAGCTTCCTGCTAATGCACCTAGGAGACAGTGGATGATGACCCAAGGACTTGGGTTCCTGCCCCCATATGGGAAATCCTCATGGAGTTCTCAGCTCCTGAGAGCATGTAGGCAATGAATGAGCAAACAAAAAGCTCCCTCTGGCTTTGTCACTATGTCTTTCAAATAAATCAATCTTTAAAAGGAAAAAATAAAGCTCGAGTCTCTCTTCAAAGCCAAGACACTGTGGCAAAAAAATGTCCTACATGAAGGATGTCTGTGGATGAGATCCCAGTGGAAAGAAAAAGTCATCAAAGAAGAATATACTTTTCTCTGAAGGGAGGAGAGAACTTCCACTTTGCTTACAGCCTTGTATCTAAATACTGATGGAGTTTATGGATTCAAAAGGCTTCCTTGGCCTTGGCAGCTTATGTCAAGAGCCTTGGGTGGTCACTGACGTCTACATATGAGTGTGAATTGTTAAATTGACAACAATAATTACTGTGTACTAACTTCCCATGCAGGATCTCTGTCCTCAAAGAGTTGTATTATGTCTAATTGCTGGCAAAGATGTATTATTCTTGTGTGCTTCTTTAAAATTAAACAAGTTTCTAAAAAATAAAAAAAGGGAAATTAACTTCAAGATGCAATGATAGGGGGAAAACCACTATAATTCAAAAGTTGTACTTTGTAAATTAATATTTATTAAATAAAAATAAAAAGATGCAATGACTTTGAACAGCCTTTGTCTCAACTTTTGAGGAACAGTTTTGTTGTTGTTGTTTTGTTTTGTTTTGTTTTTTTTTTTTTCTGGGCAAATTGTTGAATCTTTTACTTAGTATAGAGTTGGTCTTCTGTGTATAAAGTTAATTGAAAATGGATCTGAGTGGAGAATGGGACTGAAAATGAGAGAGAAAAGAGGAGGAGGGGTGGGAGAGGCGGTTATGGTGAGAAGAATTACCATATTCCTAAAGTTATACTTATGAAATGCATGAAGTCTGTATTACTTAAATAAAATGTTTCTTTTGGTGGGGGAATAAACTTTAAAAAAGCCTGCCTTCATTCACCTCTTAAAAAAACTGAAGAGTAAATACTTAACCCTCAGGCCCATGCTGTGTTATAGTAGGTTAAGCCTGTACCTGCAGCACAGGCATCCCATCGGGGCGCCAGCTCTAGTTCCGGCTGCTCCAATTCTGATCCAGCTCTCTGCTGATAGCCTGGGAAAGCAGTAGAAAATGGCTCAAGCACTTAGGCCCCTGCATGCACGTGGGAGACCTGGAAGAAGTTGCTGGCTCCTGGCTTTGAATTGGATCAGCTTTGGCCGTTGCGGCCTTTTGGGGAGTGAATACAGCATATGGAAGACCTTTTGCTCTGTCTCTTCCTCTCTCTGTGACTCAATCTCTCAAATAAATAAATAAATCTTTAAAAAATACTTAAACTTCCTAAAGTAGAGATTTGACATGAATTTAAATAATTTTGGCCAAATCACTAATAAGGAGTCAATATCCTGAAGGAAATGAATTTAGAAATACCACAGATGTGTGGCTGGTGCTGTGGCATAGCAGGTACAGCTGCCACCTGTGATGCCAGCATCCCATGTGGGTGCCAGTTTAAGTCCCAGTTGCTCCACTTCCCATCCAGCTCTCTGCTAACAGCTGGGGAAAGCACCAGAGGACAGCCCAAGTGCTTGGGCTGCTGCACACATGTGGGAGACCTGGATAAATCCCCGGGCTCCTGGCTTTGGCCTGGCCCAGCCCTGGCCATTGTGGTCATTTGGGGAGTGAACCAGTGGATGGAAGCTCTCTCTCTCTCTCTCTCTGTCTCTCCTTCTCTCTCTGTAACTCTTTCAAATAAAATAAATAAATCTTAAATAAAAAATAAATATCTTAGATGACTTATCTCTGAAGATCAATAAATAAATTATAAAGTATTAAATAAATAAATATAAAATTCAGATTTTATTCAGTTTTGAATAATAAAGAGCTCATTGCTGTTTCTACAAATAAAGTAACTGCAGAAAATCAAATTAGGGCAATTATATTCTGCCCAAATATGTTTGTCTTAGCAATTTTGATTTGACTTAAAACTATTTCTACTCAACAGTTGTTCATATCTAGACAAAGTGCGGGGCTTCCATTGTTAGTAGAATGAATTCCATACTTGTGCCTGTAATATTACAATGAAATCTCAGAGAGCTTTTAGTATTGAAATGTCTTGTGAAAGGCATACATTATTTAATTATTAAGTAGTACCCTAATGAGTCTTTATTAAACCCTTCAGATCAAAGTTGCATTGACATCTAGTGGCTATAGAAGCTGATAACAGATATACCACGTTGAAAGCATGCAGCACATCTTATAGTCTCTTGAATTAAAACTGGGCAAAGTACATGTAGACCGAGTAATGCTAATGCATTAATAAGAAAGTCTAAAATCTCTTTGTATTAATATGTTAAGTGCCAGGGATGGATTTGGAGTCTTCTGAATGAAGGTTCAAAGTCGAGTTCCCCAAGTTCTTGTGTGAAAAATACCCCAGTCCTTGATGGTGGGTTCAGTCAGGTATGTAAGTGGTAATAGCATCAACCACCATCTACAATTCCCCCTATATTTCATCTTACAATGTGCTGAATGGATCTTGTCTTATTTAGATCTCAAAAGTATCTTTCAAATAAGGTATTCTTCATACCTTAAGACTAAGAGTTTACAAACAGAGCAGGAGAGGTTAAATTATTTGCTGAGTGTGTCACAAGCATCCAAACCATGGTCTGGGAGTGAGTATGGTGGTGCAGTTGGTTAGATTGCTGTATTGGACTGCCTGAGATTGAGTTCCACTCTACCTTCTGATTCAGCTTTCTGCTAATGTGCACCCCTAGGAGGCACCAGGTGATGGCTTGAGTGGTTGGGTTCCTGGCTTTGATCTGCATCCAGGCATAGCTGTTGTGGGCAGGCTTTTGAAAAGTGAACCAGTAGATGGAATATCTCTCTCTGTCTCTGTCTCTGTCTCTGTCTTTTGCTCTCTCTGTCAGTCTTTCAGGTAAATAAAAAAAAGGAAAGAAAACCTGAAAAAAGAAAATGTAGCCATATTAAAAAAAGAAAGAAACAACTGTCATCAGGATTTGAAACTAGATCTATCCAAATCCCAAGCTGAGATTCAAATGAGCTATTCATTTGTCTGTGAATACACAAATAACTCTTTATATAAATGACTTCATTTGAAGTTAATAAATTAGATGTGGGCATTTGACCTACCATTGAGGTGCCCACATTCCACATCAGAGTATCTGGGTGCCCATCTCTGGTTCTGGATTTCAGTTTCCTCCTAATGAAGATACTGGGAGGCAGGAGGTGATGGCTCAAGTAATTGGGTCCTTGCCACACACCCATCTGGGAGACCTGGACTGGATTGCTGGCTCCTTGTTTTGTCCTGCCTATTCTTGCTCATTGTGAGTATTGGCATAATGAACCATAGATGGGAGCTCTCTCTCTATTTCTGTCTCTGCCTTCCAAAGAAATAAAAAATTTTAAAATAAAATTAACAAAATAAGTATTAATCATTTATACTTACTTCATTAAACTGGCTCTGTAACAACTGAATCTTGCTTTTTGATTCTTGAATACTTATTGTTGTTACATGTGCATATGACCTTGTTTCTAATCCAGGATGTAACATGCACACTATAACACATGGGTATATTCGACAGCTCAGAAATATAACACATCCACAAAGAAGACAAGTTCTCTCAATGATGTATTATCCTTTGACTTAAAATACACCTTCTTTGTTTGTTTCTTTTCTCTAAAAGGAAATTTATTGGAAGAGCTGCATGGAAAACTGCCATGCAAGAAGGAAATTTACAAGAAGTTGAGAAAATGCAAGGTGGTGACTTGGTAAATAAGAATGTAAAGTAACCTGAGAGAGGGCTGCAGACAAGGAAGGCAAGGGGTGCAAAGAGCAGGGAAGGGTAGAATCATGTGAAAGGAGAACTGATGGCTGGAGTATAGGGGGACTGAGGCAGAGATGATGGTGGATTTTACAAAATTCAGTTTATAGAGAAAACAGGCCCTTCGGGGGCAGGCCAAAAGTCAGTCTTTTTTTTTTTTTTTTTTAATTTGAGAGGCTGAGAGACAGTGAGAGAGAGAGAGCAGCAGAAAGTTAGAGTTCCATATCCACTGGTTTAATCCGTGATTTCCTACAGCATCTGGGACTGGACCTCAGCCTAACCCAGGAATAGGGAATTCAGTCCAAATCTCCCCCCAATTACTTGATCCTCCCAGGATCTGCACTAGCAGTAAACTGGAGCAGGCGCTAGAACTGGGCCTCAAACCCATAGACTACGCTGTGGAATGGGGGCATCTTAAACCACTAGGCTAAAAGCCTGCTCCAGCCATTTTTTTAAAAAATAAATCTTCTAAGAGGGGCATGATTTGCATAATCTGACAAAGAATAGAACACAAATATAAACATAAAAACTTTCAGTTCTCCGTCTTCCTTCCTGGATCTTGAGCTGACGCTTGGAGCCATGTTAGCTGTATGCATCTGGGTAAAATGGATTGCAAAAAAAGAAGAACAAAGTTAGGAAAGGAACACACGTTTTTCTAAGCTCTGTGGTAATTCCAGGAACTCTGGAGAGATTCTTGGCCATCCATGCTGTGGAAACTGCCCTAAGCACACATCCCTTGGTGCAGAATCACTAAGTAAATACTGTTATCAATCCTCAGGCTCATTCTCATCCAGACCTAGGATTCTAGGATTGGCTTGGGAATGAAGAAGGCTTTGGGAAAAGAGAATAAGGTGATGAATTGGATAGGCTCTATTTAAGAAATACACCAATGAGGTGTTCTATATGAGCAAGGAATAAGACAAGAAGTCTCATAGTAACAGCCTTTTTATACAGCAAAGTGATGAGCGTTTGGGGAGAACAGAGATAGAAAAACCAGAGTTTGAAACAGAGAAGTCCACCATAATGAGATAAAAAATCACTAAGGATCTAAACTTAGCTCTTGGATGAAGATTGAAAAGAGAAATAGAGCCTGCCTGTGGATTTTTGGATAAAAGGAAAGAAATAGGTAACATTGAACACGAAACTTTCTCATGCTTAAACCGATGATAAGATACCAAAGATAGCTAAAGATGGGAAATTGAATAAGAGCTGAAAACTCAGAGGGATAACAGTTGATCTGGAGTAATTTAGGGGATGAAAGAGTATAAAGGGGAAATAAGATGGGAGTTGAGAGCAGATGAGAGTCTGCAAGCGAGTTTAACAGAAGCACCAGTATGTTGATGGGATCCTTTTCCAAAAAAAAAGGTTTAGGAGTCATGCGCCTAAAATCAGCTGCAAGATGGAGAAGTATTTCTCTCAACTCTGTGCAGGAGAGGATGCAAGTGTCTTTTTAGACCAAATTTTAGGAAACAGAGGCAGAAAGCATTTACAACCCTGCTTCCTGTTTTACTGCTCATTAGAATTTCCTAGAGAGCTTACAAAAATCGTCCACGCCTGGGTTGCCTCTCACACCAAGAAAACAGAAGGTGTGGGTGGGAGCCAAACTTGATAACTGTTTAAAGATTCCCTGAGTTCTCACTAGTGATAGGCATGCTTTGAAATTTTGGAAGCAGCCTGAAGAGAAGGCCAGTGGGTTGATTGGTTTAAAAAAAAAAAAAAAAAAAAAGACCAGAAATGATCCAATGGGGGAAGTGTGGTTTATGAATGACCCACTCAAATCCCAACAGCAGCAAACCACTGGATTGCATTGAATTTCTGGTCCCTTTAGTTCTGCCAAGGCTCCCTTGCAGTTTATTTTTGTTATTGTGATGCACTGGATTTTCTCTTACCATTTCGGTATATTAACATACTGAGCACACAAATTACAGAACTTTGTATGTCAATTGAAAAATGAAAAATGCTAGGTTGATGAAAACTTGGCATAAATTAGTCACAACATATTCAAAAATGCAACTTGAATGCTGAGCTACACACTGGATATGAATAAAAATCTGATGCGGTGATTATTTTGTGCATGGGGTATTGGATTTATGCTATCATCCTTTAAATATTAACAACTTACGAGGTGTGGGAAAAGCCTCCACTCAGATGTCTGAGGGGGAAAAGTAACACATATTCCTCTGCTTTCGTTTTGCTTCCTTAAAACAGATTTGTGTTCGTTGTTGTCACAGAAAACTTCTTTCCCCATAAGAAGTCAATTCTTATTTAAAATTTCTGACAAGTGATGAGGTGCATCTTCTTTTTCTTCTTTGATTAGGCTTGTTTAATTCTGCATTATCTGCCTTTGCTTTGATGCAAACAAGATTAAATTTTCAAATATAGTGTGCTAAATTCATAATGTGAATTTAAAACAAAATTACTTATAAGAAACCAACATCAGCACCTAGGGACAAGACTGCACTATTAGCATAATTTACACCAGTGAAGATATTCTACCCTAATTATTTGTGGCCAATTATCAATTACTGGACAATGCTAGAATCATTCACCATAATTATTTCCCCAAGGTGCCTTCCCTGGATAAAACGGAATGCTTCAACATATTTCTTGTCTTCAAAAAACAATACTTATTTTTTTCTACAAGACTTTCAATCTCTGATACCATCAAATCTAAGCCTTTACTACTGAGGATTTCTCTGAGGTCTTAACTCTTGGGATTCTCAAATACCTAAAACAAAGAGCTGAAAGTGTGGTTCATATGGGAAGTTTCTAGAAAGAATACCTAAAATCTTGTTACTTCAAATCCCTGTTATTTTTGATAATTCCCAATTCTGAAATTTTTTTTTAATTTCAAAAGATTAATTGTGCCTTATATGCTCACATTTTTAACATTAATTCATTTTCTTACATATATAGTTCCTTGCTATTAAAATCAATCCCAAAGCCTGCAAACACCAACCTTACATTTGAATTCCTAATGACTCCTCCTATTGTCTCATTTCTGTTTGAACCTGTCAATCAATGGTGAAAAGTGCTAATCACTCCCAGAAACCCCAGTCTTGCTCACAAAAGTACCAGTCAAGGAAAAAATAATACCGATTGGTCATGGATGGGCAGGAAATCTCACCAGGGATCTCACCGCACAATGGAGTTTATTAAGTCCATTTTGCTCAAGTCCAGCTCTCCTTGCATGTGAGGGTTCGGGACTTAAATTTCAAAGTCAGCTAAAACCAGCTAAGGTAACTTATATTCATTAGCTAGGTTCTGACTGAAGCGCTGTGAAATCTCTTGGTTAGTGCTTTTGGCTTTCGATAATAGCAGCAGCATTTATTTTTATGCTTTCTTTTCGTCCCTATCTTTTTAAATGGGGGGAGGAGATTTAGTTGGATGCCAGTTGTTTTAAATTCTTAATTGGTTGAGGTTCTTTTCCAGCTGCTTATTATTTTCCAACTTTATTCTTCTAAATGACTAAACATCCACAAGAAAGATACTTCCCATTAGTTCTCCCTGTGTAGCAGTGCCCCCTCTCAAAACCATGGCTGCACTTATTCCTGAAAAGCAGTTATGATGTGTAGATACAGCACGGGCCATCAATATTGTAGTCTCGGGTCACAGAGGGTATGGAGTTCACATTCTTATGGTCCACATTATGCAGAACATCAACTTTCTTCCAATCTATTTTTTCCCCCAGAAAACTGTAGCCTATTTGCTTTCTTTGAGGTGACAGCTGCAAAGAGTTGGTGTGAAGGAAGGAAGGAAGACAGTACTATCATTAGAGAATAAACAGTAATTACCTTGTACAAATCTCTAGAGTGATTGATTACCTCTCTGGTTTATAAGAACAGGACTGGGAATATACAATAATTGATTTCTATTACTTATGTGTATTTTCCTTTTAGCTTTCTGGAGAAGCAACGTAGTTTAATTGACTTTAATTTCAGATTACATATTTTTATGACTTTGGAAGTTGGCTAGGAATTAAAATGCAGAATCACTAGCCCCAGGAGCCATGTTATCAATTAAAAGCAGAAAAACATGGTGTGTGTGTATGTGTGTGTGTGTGTGTGTGTGTGATATCATATGTTAGATGTCATCACCTATTTTGCACTTGTCATTGGATTGCCTTTTTTTTTTAAATAGGTCATTGTTAGGCTTAGATTGAGTTAGAGGAACTCCAGGGTTTATCAAAACGTGAGAAGAGAAATGATTATAGCAAGTTCTGGCATGGGCACAATGGCAATGAAACGTCTCCAATGTAAGCGTGACAGATTTGTGCAGGACCAGCACTGGAGCAGAGACAAGCTGGGCATCATCAGACATCAAATTGTGCTGTCCAGGCTGTGATGCCATGGTCCACTCAAGTTCCTGTGAAATTGTGGGGAACAGAATTTATTTAACCTACACTTTCAACTTACACTCTTACATCATGAGAATCAGACATGTTTTAAAACAGCTGTATGTCTTTCACTGGCTGGGAAATTGAGGCAAGGATTGCTACATAAGGTTTGTAAAAGAAAATGAATCAAATAGAGAAAACAGATCCTTGATCCTTGCACTTGACAACATTCACAATGGCCTTAGGCTATGACAACAAGATTTTATCATTAGGCAAAATAGAGATCAGAAGATTCCTTTTGGAAGGCTTTTCTGACACTTCAATATTTGGAACTCTACATATTCCTCAATTGTAAGAACTTTCACAGACATTACAAACATGGATAACTGGTCTTGCTCCCCTGCTTTAAAGCTATTGCTCCCTTTTTAAATTTTCACTTCTCCTGCTTAGCTCAGCGTCAGACACATTTTAGGTGATGAAAATGTGTGTGTAATGAGTCTATAATGACTGATTCCTGCAGGATTGATTATATCATTCAGGCAGATGCTGAGATTTCCATTTTTCTTTGTTTGGCCAAAAGTGATTAGGATACCATTTCTTTTTTTGGTTCTATAAACAAAGCAATGGTGCAGAATTAAAACAATGAAACAGAACGTCTCTAATTTCAGTGTTACAAAGGAACTGTGGATGCCAAAATATACAGAGATCTGAAACTTGCCAGGAGTTACCGCAGCAACATTTTGAGGGGTCTAGAAAGTTTTTAATTTTTGATATGAATTTGTGGTTTGATTCCAATAATAAAAAGTTTAATAGATTAAGCAAGAATCTAATTACTAGCACCTGTAGCTTAAAAGACAGTTTTTCTGAACGCAGAACTTTTCCCCCCTTTTCCAAACTTGAAACAAAATCAACCATTTAATGTTGCGCACATATCCAAAATAGGAGTTAACTTCTGTTACCTAATTTATATATTGCCTCATAAAGGGAGAAAATCAGGTTCCAAACACCCAAAATACTAATTATGTTCTGCAATCTAATTTCTATATTTCCTCCAAAATAATATAGGTCTATCCTCACAATTCAAATCTAAAGATCCCAGCCCAATCAGTTCTCAATGAGTTGACACTACCAAATAGCCTTCTATTGAAAAAGTTATTTCTTCTGGGCTGTACAAAATATTTTTAACTATGGGAAATCAGATTGTAGAATTTGAAGTAGTCGGCTTAGGAGTGAATGATTTTCCAAACAAAACAGTGGATCTAAACAATGTGGCTGAAATATGTGGCCACTGACATCAGGGTATCCCTTGGACAATGCCACCAATTGCATGAGTGACACTTGATGGTAGAACAGTGGATGACTGGAACTTACTTCGTGTTCTTGTGCTTTGTCAACTATGCCTTTTTCTTTTCTTTTTTTTTCTCTCCCTGGTGACTATTTGTCATTCTCAGAAGACTACAGACTTCCCTTCCCTTGGACCTTTTTGAACTCTGCTGTCTTCGAACATCATGGATATTGCAAAAGAAACTATTTACTAGGCAGTAATTATATGCCACCCCTCATGTAAAGGTAAATGATAATGAGGTATGTGCAAAGAATAGGCAGCCCTGTCAATGAGGGGAAAAGAGCAGCTTTTAAAACTCAGAGCCATACAAATGCCTTATAGACTTGTTCTGGAGTAACTGTATCAATTAACCACGCTAAAAGCTCTAACTCAGATGGGCACTGCACACAGCATGTCTACTAGTGTTTTATTATCAAGTCCATTATGATGAGTTCTTGTCCTAGACAAAGGGAGAACAGAAAAAGAATTCAGGCTGACAAATTAGACTTGAAATCAGTTTCATTTACATAACGACTGGAAGTTCATTAATAACAGAGTTTTAATTATTCATGCTCTTGTTTCACTAGATACAGCAGTTTTCTCCCTGCTGTGCGGGATGTCTGGATTAGCTAAAATGAACCCTAGCACAGGGATAGGCTGCCCAGAGACTCAGAGAGTTTTCTATTTTCACACTACTAGAAAAGGGTGGGGGATGGGCTTTGATTGTGTGTGCACACTGAGGTCAGGAGAGGAAGAGGAAGGCAGACTGAACAAGGAGAAAGGCAGCTGGCTCGCCTGATTCTGTAGGGCTTCATTGTATGTTTGTGGAAAGGAAAGAACAGAAAACAAATGCAACTCAACATTTGTCTTTGAATGGAGCTTCTGCTTGAGATGATAACCCTTTAAATATCAGTATTTCAAGGTTTTCTGATGGGGCATACCACTAATATGATTATGTATATGTCTGAGGAGTCTTCAAAAAGCTCAATGAAAAATGCATATTATAAAAAAAACTATGCATGGAATTGAAAGTTTTTTGCACCAAAATAAACATTTTTTACATTCCATTTTCCATAAACTTTTTGAAGTCCCTTGTATGTAATTGTTTTTCTTTGCATATGGGAGCACTAATAGGATTTATTACGGTTTTGTTGTGTTTGTAAAAAGAGGTGAAAAGAAACTTATTTTTCCCCTCCTTTATTTTCTAGGAAAACCTGACAAACAGGTTCAAAGAAGGTTTTAACACAATTTTCTTTTAATGAGTACAGTGTTGATATTTTCATATTACTGGTAATAAGTACACTAAGGACTCTTTCTGGCAAAGAATGTCAACTGACTTCCCACACATCAATTCACTGATCCGGCCTCTGACTGCCTTGCGAAGTAAGCAGCTGAAGGCTGATCACTCAGGGGTACTAGTATATTTCTGGCTCATTTGCTGGCTATTTACTTTATTAATTTGGTAACTATCTCACAAAAAAAGAATTCATGACAAATAAAACAAGACTGAATTGTTATCAACATCTTTGTAGCTCAGTGAGGTGTGAAAAGAGGCCAGAGGAAACTTCTTCATATTTTTAAAATATTTATTTATTGAGTTATTTGAAAAGCACAGTTATGGGGGGAGGGAGGGAGGGAGAGAGAGAGAAATTCCTTGTGCTGGTTCAACTCCCACAGGGCTGGGCCAGGAGCCTGGAACTCCATCTGGGTCTCCCACATGAGTGTCAGGGGACCAAAACCTTGGGCCATCTTCTGTTGCTTTCCCAGGTGCATTAGCAGGGAGCTGGATTTGAAGCAGAGAAGCTGGGGCCCAGGCCACAATACCAGACCCTCATTCTGAAATTAGAAGACAGCCTGTAGCCTGGAGTTTCCAGGACTTAAAACTTGGAGTTTGCAGGGCTCCTGAGGAACAGCTTTGGAACCAACAAGCTCTCAGTTTAAGAAACTATCATCTACAATAAATACTAGATATGTTCAGAAGAAATTCATTTGAAATCACATTGAGCAAGAGCTGACCAAACAACAAATACTTTGCATTCTCTGACTTGGTTTAAACTTCACAAAAACTATTATATCCATTTCACCAAGGAGGAATCTGGGCCTCAGAAAGACTAAGAGCTCAGCCAGTAAGGAGAACGAGAACTCCAACCCGGCCTGCGTGGCTCTTGCTCTCCCGGTGCTCCCTATGTGCTTGGAGACAACGACCATTTATATTTTTCTACGAAGTTTATGCAGGGTGCTTTATTATTTCTGTCTTAATTTCCTTTACCATCCCACTGATAAATGATTTTCTACAGGATAAATACAGAATCTCTTTTCAGAATATGGATAGCTTTCTTAGCTATTGACTGACCAGGAAGTCATAAAAGTCAAATATTTAAACGGTTTGTAATATATTTGGAAATCCTCAGGAGCAAGGTATTAATGTGAAGGGGACCAAGTTACAGAGTAATTGAGAAAAATTAGACAGACTACTGATAACTTTATGTCAAATGCTGCATTTGGAGATCATGTAGGAGAAAAATTAATCACTGACATCTACCATCTCTCATTAATTTGTTTGCTTCTATGTGAGCATTTGTCCACGTACTGTGAAAGACAATCAAGAACCAATGAAAACTCTTCTTTCTTTATCTTTCCCTTCCTTCTTCCTCCCTCTATCTTTCTCTCACTCTCGCTCACTCTCTCTCTCTGGCTATCAGTTATTCTTTTCTGTTTAGAAATATTCATAGTCGGAGCCCGTGATGTGGCACAGTTGGTTGAGCCTCCTCCGACAACATAGGTATCCCTTATGAGCGCTGGTTCATGTCCCAGCTGCTCCGCTTCCGATCCAGCTCCCTGCTAATGTGCCTGGGAAGGCAGTGGAGAGTAGCCAAAGGGTTTGGGCCCCTGCCACCCATGTGGGAGATCCAGAAGGAGTTCCAGGCTCCCCAGCCATGGCTGTTGCAGCCATTTGAGGAGTGAACCAAGATCTCTCTCTCTCTGTCTTTCACTTTCTCTCTCTGTAACTATGCCATTCAAATAAATAACCTTAAAAAAGAAATATTCATGTTTACTGGCTAGTTTTAATTTTCAATTTCATCTCATTCCTTCATTTCTGAACAGGTTTCCCCACATCCTCCCCCCTACCACTGCCATTTGGGCTTGTTTTATAAATATCTTTATATGGGAGGATTTGAATGATTAATTACTACTTCAGAGTGATCAGAAAGTATCAGCATATTTACAACATTTTATCTTTTCATCTCTCTGAAGTATATATAGATATTAAAGTACAAAGTGGTTGCATGACACGCCTAAGGGGAAATACAGTGTTTTGAAGAGATAAAACAAGATCTTGTACTAGTGAACTACCCCAAGCAACACACCAGATTTGAGTATGGAATGCAATAAATGGACAGTTAACATCATGTAAAAGTCAGAAATAGTGCAGGCAGCTGGGCATGGTTGACACATGGTGACATCTGGGATAGCACTTTCTCAAAAACTGCCTTTGTTAATCTGAAAATTAAAGTAAAAAGGGACACTCTTTTAAATCTTTGACCAAGGATCAAAAAATGGTGTAGGAGCACCATTCAGAAGCAATTTGATAGGAGCCAGAAGAGCAAAAGGTTTTAGTCTTATTTCTGACCATTTTGCTTGTTGTTAGTAAAGTAAATGGGGTGGCTCTTGGATGCCCTTAGAGGTATACTCTGTCAATAGCGAAACACTAAATACACAAGTTCTGCAAGGCAAGTTGCCTAAGGTTCTGACTTTGGTTCTGATCTGAGCCCAGGAAAACTGGTAAAGGAAAGTTTTAGGAGATCATAGTATAATCTGCCAAAGGAAAGCATTGGGAGTAATCATTTATTTAAGATATGTAACTTTTGTTTTAAGACAGGATCAATCCACGAATTTTTCTTGAATAGTATAAATTAGCATTTGTAATTTTTGATTTTTTGAAAAATAAAATAAAACAAACATCTACTTTAGTTCTGTGGTACAAAAAGTAATGGACAGGCCGGCGCCGCGGCTCACTAGGCTAATCCTCCGCCTTGCAGCGCCGGCACACCGGGTTCTAGTCCCGGTCGGGGCGCCGGATTCTGTCCCGGTTGCCCCTCTTCCAGGCCAGCTCTCTGCTGTGGCCAGGGAGTGCAGTGGAGGATGGCCCAGGTGCCTGGGCCCTGCACCCCATGGGAGACCAGGAAAAGCACCTGGCTCCTGGCTCCTGCCATCGGATCAGCGCGGTGCGCCGGCCGCAGCGCGCCAGCCGCGGCGGCCATTGGAGGGTGAACCAACGGCAAAGGAAGACCTTTCTCTCTGTCTCTCTCTCTCTCACTGTCCACTCTGCCTGTCAAAAATAAAAAAAAATAAAAAAAAAAAAAGTAATGGACAGAAAATAATAGTCTGGACACGTTATCCCAATTATAGATGCAGCATTCCAACCAATATATACTTTTAAACATTATTAATACAAGAAAGTTTACACAACAAAGCTAAAAATGGGCAAGTAAGTGAATATCAAACTATTAAGCTTCTGTAGAGCAAAGGAAATAATCAACAGAGTGGAAATGGTAGATGGTATTCAAATGGCCAACAGGTATGTGAAAATGTTCAATACCATTAATCATCAGGGAAATGAAGGTCAAACCACAGTGAGATATCCCCTCACACCTCTTAGGCTGGCCATTATCAAAATAACAAAAGACAAGCATTGGTGAGGATGTGGAAAAATTGGAACCATTTCACACCGAAGGATGGGATTGCAAAATGGGGCAATTGCTATTGAAAATAGCATGGGCGCCAGCGCTATGCTGTGGGGATTAAAACCCCAGCATAAAGCACTGGCATCCCATATGGGTGCTGGTTTGAGTCCCAGCTGCTCCTCTTCCAATCCAGATCTCTGCTATGGCCTAGGAAAGCAGTAAAAGATGGCTCAAGTCGTTGGGCCCCTGCACCTGCATGGGAGACCTGGAAGAAGCTCCTGGCTCCTGCCTCTGAATCAGCTCAGCTCCGGCCATTGCGGCCATCTGGGAGGATGGAGGACTTCTCTTTGTCTCTGTCTCTATCTCTCTCTCTGTAACCCTTTCAAATAAATAAAATAAATTAAAAAAAAAAGTATGATGATGCCTCAACAAAATTAGAAATAGAACAATCATATCATACAGTAAGCCCACTACTGGGTATTTATCCAAAACACTTAAAACTAGGATCTCAGAGAGATCTTAGCACTTCTGTGTACATTGTGGCCTTATTCACAGTAATCAACATGTGAAAACCATGCAAATGTCTACATTTATATGGATAAAGAAAATGGAACACACATACATTGGAATATTATTTATCCTCAAAAATGGAAGGAAATCCTGCGACACATTCCATAGATGAACCATGAAGACCTTATGTCAAGAGAAATAAGCCAGTTACAGGACAAGCACTGCGTGATTCCACTTAGACGAAGTATCTAAAACAGTCAAAACACACATGTAGAGAGTACAAAGGTGGTTTCCAGGGCTTGAAGGAAGGGAGAATGGAAGAACAATGGGATATAAAATTTCCATTATACAAGATGAATAAATTCTGGAGATAGGCATTGTGCCTATATAGATAACAAGCTATTATATAATTAAAGATCTATTAACAGGGTAGATCTTACTACTAAAAACAAAAGAAAGCAAATGATTTTACTAATGGTAATTTTTTATAGCATTGCTATTGCCAAACAGAGCAGAAAGACTCTATTGTATAGTTAATTATTAATAATAGAAATTGGGGAAACACTACTTAAATTCTCTGATTCTCATTTTCTCATCTGTAAAATGACAATGACATTACTTTTCCTATTGGGTCTTTGTAAGGATTCAAGATAATTTGTGTGGAGACACCATAACTGCTTAAAACTTGGCAACTGTGGCGTAGTGGGTAATGCCACCACCTGCAGTTCTGGGATCCCATATGGATGCTGGTTTGAATCCCCACTGCTCTTCTTCCTATCCAGCTCTCTGCTGTGGCCTGGGAAAGTAGTAGAAGATGACCCAAGTGCTTGGGTCCCTGCACCCACGTGGGAGAAGCTCCAGGCTCCTGGCTTTGGATTAGTCCAGCTCAGGTCATTGTGGCTATTTGGGGAGTGAACCTATGGATAGAAGACCTCTCTTGGTCTCTGCTTCTCTGTAACTCTGCCTTTCAAGTAATTAATCAAATCTTTAAAAAAAGAAAAAAGGGAAAAGAGAAAAAAAAAAAGAATGGGATCAGTGATGATTCCCAAAGTGGCTCCCACTTTCGAATGAAGTGGAGTCTCTGCCAGGGCAGTGACAGGTACCAAGCTGTTCCCAGGAGAAAGCCTAAAGCAGTGAAAACTTTGACAATATCAAAACATATTTTGTGGGGCCAGCACTGTGATGCAACGGGTTAACGCCCTGGCCCTGGGCACCAGTTTGGGATCTGGCTGTTCCACTTCCGATCCAGCTCTCTGCTATGGCCTGGGAAAGCAGTAGAAGATGCCCCACCAAGTCCTTGGCCCCTGCACCTATGTGGGAGACCTGGAGAAAGCTCCTGGCTCCTGGCTTTGGATCAGCGCATCTCCAGCCATTGCATCCAATTGGGGAGTGAACCAGTGAATGGAAGACCTCTCTGTCTCTGTCTCTGACTTTCAAATAAATAAATAAATCTAAAAAAATTTCACTTTGACCAGAGTTTACATATAAACTCAATATTAAAAAATTTCATTTGGCTGGAAATCTTTGTCAGTTCTCACTTTTGTAATTTTTGCAGCTATTAAAGAAGAATTTAATGATGAGTAATAATTAAAATTGTAAATATTTATGTTAGTGGTATTTCCCCATATTTCAATCTTTTGGTTATTGGTAAGTAATCAAATATTGTTAATAGTATTACTGTGCTACAGGTTAAAAACAATTCCCTGATAATGATAAAGAACATGCAATACTATTTTTTAAAGTAAATATTTCAGAATCAATAGGCTGGTTGGTATTGAATCTCCAACTTTTTCCTAGTGTATTAAAAGTGAAGATTTATATTTTCTTTCAATAACATTTAAAAATTTTTTAAAAACAGAAAATGAAAACTTAAGGGCCTGCATGTGGCATAGCAGGTTAAGCTGCCATCTGCAACGCTGGCATCCCATATGGAACCAGTTCATACTCTGGCTGCTTCACTTTCTATCCAGCTCCTTGCTAATGGCCTGGGAAAGCAGCAGAAGATGGTACTAGTGCTTGAGCCCACATGGGAGACTCGAATGAAGTTCCTGGCTCCTGGCTTCAGCCTGGCCCAGCCGCACCTATTGTGGCCATCTGGGGAGTGAACCAGTGCATGGGAGATTCTCTCTCTCTTTCTCTCTCTCTCTCTCTACCTATCTATCTCCCCACCTCCTCTCTCTCTCTCTCTCTCTCTCTATTTATCTCCCCACCTCCCCCCTCTCTCCCTCTCTCTCTCTAGCCCTGTCAAATAAATAAATCTTTTTTTTTTAAAGAAATAAAATGAAAACGTAATGTAATGTTTCATATTAACTTAATATAGAGCAAAAATCCTTTTTTCTAGATGGAAGACCACAGGAATCTTCAATAGTTTCTTCTGTAGAGCAGGGTGGGAAGGCAAAGGTTAATGGGAAAAAAAATTCTCAGTAGCTGGAAAACTATCTGCACTGCATTTTGCAACATCTGGATTTGGTAGAACTTTTGTTTCCTTTCATGAGATATGCCTTTCTAATAAAAGATTAAAAGCAAATTTAGCATCATATTGGGGGACTCCTTGGGTTGTTATTTAAAATATCCAAAAGGTGCTGGTGCTGTGGCATAGCCAATAAAGCCGCCGCCTCCAGTGCTGGCATCCCATATGGGCGCCAGTTCAAGTTTCAGCTGCTCCACTTCTGATCCAGCTCTCTGCTATGGTCTGAGAAAGCAGTAGAAGGTGGCCCAAGTCCTTGGGCCCCTGCACCCACGTGGGAGACCCGGAAGAAGCTCCTGGCTCCTGGCTTCGGATCGGCGCAGCTCTGGTCATTGCGGCCATTTGGGGAGTGAACCAGTGGATGGAAGATTCTCTCTCTCTCTCTCTGCCTCTCTGTAACTCTGCCTTTCAAATAAATAAATAAATCTTCAAAGTAAAAAATGAAATATCTGAAAGAGAAATCCTAGTTAAATTCGCAGCTCTGACATTGGTTTTCAATTCAGGTCATAATGTGATAAGGAAAAGAGGAAGGTGGGACAAGAAAAGAGTTGCGGAAATAAAGTTCAAGCATTGCAGGTAGCAACTTGACCCTCTGGTCTGCTTCTGATCCAGCTCCCTGCTAATGCTCTTGTAAAGGCACAACAAGTGCTTGGGCCCCTGCCGCCTATGTGGGAGACCCAGATGGAGTTGCAGGCTCCTGGCTCCAGTCTGGCCCAGCTCTAGCCATTGCCGCTATGTGAGGACTTAACCTGCAAATGGAAGATCTCAATCTCTCTCCATCTCTCTTTCTCTCTCTCTCTCTCTCTCTCTCTCTCTCTCTCTGTAACACTGCCTTTCAAATAAAAATAAATAAAATGAAAGAAGGAAAAGGGAGGAAGAAAGCAAAAGAAGAAACTAGAAAACAAAAGAAGGAAGCAGAAGTAGAATGACAAGTTCTTTGAGAAGATGCAGTAAAATAGGAACTATTTTGTAGGTAATAGCTCAAGAAGCAGTAGTACTTGAACAAGGCATATGAAAATGTTGGGGCCGGTACTGTGGCATAGCAGGCTAAGCCTCCACCTATGGTGTCGGCTTCTCATATGGATGCCGGTTCATATCCCAGCTGCTCCATTTCTGATCCAGTTCTCTGTTATTGCCTGAAAAAGCTGTAGAAGATGACCCAAGTGCTTGGGCCCCTGTACCCACATGGGAGACCCAGAAGAAGATCCTGGCTCCTAGCTTTGGATTGAGGCCATTTGGGGAGTGAACCAGAACAGAAGACCTTTCTCTCTCTCTCTCCCTCCTTCTCTCTGTCTGTAACTCTACCTCTCAAATAAATAAATCTTTATTAAAAAAAAAAAAAAAGAAAGTAAATGTATTGCTCCCATAGTGGAAAGTTATACTCTGATTAGGGAAGGAAAATACAATGAAATTATAACGGAAATTTTCTCAGCAAACGGATATTTATGGATCAGATACCTGACTAAATTCTGTGAAGCAAACATTAAGTAATGGTAATAATGACTCAAATAGAGAAATACTGTGTTATTTTAAAAGCACATTTGAAAGGCAGAAAGAGAGAAAGTGAGAGAGGGAGAGATACAGAAATAGACAGATTAGAAATATCTTATCTGCTGGTTCATTTCTCACATGCCCATACATCCCTGGTTGGGCCAGGCCAAAGCCAGGAATCAGCAGATCACTCCTGGTCTCCCACATGAGTATCAGGGACCCACGTACTTCAGCCATGACCTGCTACCTCCTAGAATGCACATTAGCAGGAATCTGGAACTGGAAGTGGAGCCAGGACTCCAACACAGGCTCTCCAGGACGGAGTGTGTGCAACCCAAGGCACGTCTTACCACTAGCCAAATGCCAGTGAAATGGAAAAATAGTTCCCATAATACAAACCCTTGACATTTCTTTACATATCATCTCTTAGGTAAACTGAAACTCACACTTCTATTGTGACATTCTTAAATAACTTTTTTTTTTTTTTTTTGACAGGTAGAGTTAGACAGTGAGAGACAGACAGAGAGAAAGGTCTTCCTTCTGTTGGCCACCACGGCCAGAGCTATGCCGATCCAAAGCCAGGAGCCAGGTTCTTCTCCTGGTCTCCCATGGGGTGCAGGGCCCAAGGACTTGGGCCATCATCCACTGCACTCCCGGGCCACAGCAGAGAGCTGGCCTGGAAGAGGGGAGACCGGGACAGAATCAGGCGCCCCAACCAGGACTAGAACCCGGTGTGCCGGTGCCGCAGGTGGAGGATTAGCCTAGTGAGCTGCGGCGCCGGCCAAATAACTTTTTTTTTTTTTTTAAGATTTTATTTATTTGATAGACAGAGTTACAGACAAAGAGAGGGAGAGACAGAGAGAAAGGTCTCCCATCTGCTGGTTTACTGCCCAAAGGGCCACAATGGCCAAAGCTAGGCTGATCCAAAGCCAGAAGCCTGGAGCTTCTTCTAGGTCTCCCACGTGGGTGCAGGGGCACAAGGACATGGGCCATTCTCCTTTCTTTCCCAGGCCATAAGCAGAGAACTGGATTGAAGAGGAGTAGCCGGGACACAAACCAGTGCCCATATAGGATGCCGGCGCTTCAGGCGAAGGCCTAGCCTACTACACCACAGCATATTGTGACATTTTGAAGATCAACTCAGCAATAAATTCTAGAAGTGAATTGATGTCTAAATTAATTGCCTAGGCCTTGATATATTTGTTATTCTTTTGTTTATAAGGTTATCACATCTCATTTTAAAATCAAAAAAATTTAAATTTATGGCTGTAATGGCTGGAAATTTAAAAATGTTTTGAATCTCAAGATTCAATCATCTAAATACTGTATATCAAAAATTCATCTAGCCATTAATTTCATACTGTGGACTTTCTGCTTGGTTCATCCCTTCCTATTTCTAGTCTTTCTAAGATCTTTGACTCCAAATGTCTTTAAATGCTTCTCAGTGTCTGACGCTACTTCAGCAACATTGCTGAACTAGACAGACATTTAGTTCTTTGTTTTTACACCCTGCCAAGAAAGAAAAGAATACATACAAATTGTCATTTAGGGTCTCCCTTTTCCTCATGCTCATAAATGGCTTTTTGTTGCTCCCATGAGGAGGAAACAAAACAAAACATGTGATTTCCTCCTTTATGGTCTTCTAATGTGCGTAATGCTTCTATGGAGCCCAGGTAGCATGCCCAACACCTGACATTCGTGCATTCATATACTTTATTCTCACAAAAGGAGAAACTGTTAACTGTTGCCATTTTTCAAGAGGACAGTGATCTGCCAAATGCCGCCAGATCTGGAGATGGAATCAAACTCAGGTCCAGCCAAGTCCACTGCCCACCTCTTCATGTGCCCTGCCTCCTGTTAATGACTGGTGTCTCCTAGTCTCCTTTCCACATCTGCCCACAAGCTCCTGAAAGGAGGAGCCTCTAGGGCATATCCCATGTTATGTACTCCTATGCTTTGGTACAGTGACTGGCAGGAGGCACGAAAATTGTTTGAAAAGATAAAATAAGTCAAAATCTCAACTTCATGTCCAAGTTATTCTGAAGCATGGCAGAATGTACTTACTTCTCCCTCTTGGTTAGGTTTTTGACTACCACAGCAGATCCATATGCTCTTAGAACAGGGTGGTGGGGAAGGAAGACAGTGAGATGTCTGGACTAGTTGACTTTACACCAAGCTTCTTAAATGTATTGTTTAAAGCCATCTACACACACAGGATGGTTCACTCTGTGTTTCTACAGAAGAATCCCCCTTATCGCTAAGTGGAGAAATTTTCAAACCTCATGGTAGTCCTTGCTTTAGAATGCTGGGGACAAACCTGTGAGAAAACCTGGCCTGGTGGAGCCACATGTTTATAGAAAAGCAAAGCCAAGAACATTTCAGATGTGGAGCCCTGGTGAAAAGACTGCTCTGGGTATTTGCATGTTTTTATGTGACACTATCAAGTCTGAAGGCCGTGCAATGTTCTTGCATGCTCTCACCAGGTGTTTTTCAATGAAGCACTAAATTCCCCCTGGTTGATTCCAAGAGGAAACCTTCAGGTACATTTAATGCAGAAGATTAAGACTGCATTAAGATTAAGTCTAAAATGTTCTGCTACCAATTAGCCCTCTAGTATTTCTGTAAGCCTTGAATTTTTGATGCGATCAATGACACCAGTGGAGCCATCTTCTGTGGAGTGGTTATTAAAGATATAAAAATCAATACAAAGATGATACTTGGAAATCTATATCACAAGATAATGAATCACCATGAGAACATAGAAGAATGTCAGCAAACCAAACAGAAGGTTTGTACATAATAAAGTATTTCATGCCAGTAGAATTCAAGCTAAATTTTGCATGAGACAGAAATATACATGCTACACTTATGATACATCTGCATGACAAGGTTTTAATAAGATTATGACACAAGATCAACCAGGCAAAGGATTCCTAGTGCTTTAAGAAAAAAAAAATGTAAAAAAAGAGAAAGATTGAGATGTTCAAGACTGAGCCAATAATGCCATGATTTAACTTTAACTAATGACAAAATAGCATCAAAACTTTCTCTGTCGGTAATCCTCATTCAATTTCTTTTAAATGAAACATTATTTGCTTGCACCTTAAGTCCGTAAGTACTGATTGTTATTGGAGCTGTGTATTGGAGCTTCACAGAATAGTTCAAATTTAATTTGAACTGGGGATTGATTTCGTTTCCTTCAAAGGAAATTTTTTTTTCCCTCCAAAATTGAGCTGGTGCATGACTTTGCAAGTTCATTTTGGTTTCCTTCTTGACACAACTGTAAGTGACATGAGAACATTTATGTGTTTTGTTCTTAAGGGACATCACAATGTTGCTAATGATGCCAAAAAATGACTAGGACTTACTTTGTAACTTTAGAGATATGGATTCCTTATAATTCCTTATCATTTGCTGTCAAGAAAAGCCAAAATAAGCAGTCTGCTACAGTCTCCAGTCCACTAAAACCTTTGTATATTTAATAGACGTACAGTTTTATGCTTGAGATTTCCCAAATTATAATTACATAAATAAAGTTTTATAGACAGGGATTAAGAGAGGATGTGTTTTTGTGTATGTTGGGTGATGCAAAAGTCATAAATGTTTCTATTTCAGTCTTCCTCTAGGCACATCCATGAGTCCCCCATTGGAACGCTAAGTGACTGATGCTATGGGGGCACATGCTCATAATCACTGCACATTAAGCCCTTAACAGCAAAGTCTGGCTCTTCATTAATCTGTAAATGCACTGATTTACTGAGAGATACCTTTGCTTTTCTTGGAGTTTTTCATCTACGTCTCACCCTGGTGCCAACACAAATTCCAGAAAATGAAACAATAAGTTTATGCTATTGCATATTAAGTTTGGTTTCCTCTGTATTTTCATTGCATGTTTCAGAGGTTGACTTAATCAGCTGTGAATTGTTATGGAGTCAGTCGGGCTGGAATTCCCACAGAATTTTTTTTTCTTCCCGTGTATCATATAACAATAAGAGAGCTAGACACACCTTGTGTAGTTTTAACAAGTCTTTGCAGTTTTGACTTAATTTGCTTCCCTCCCCTTTACCCCCTGAGGCTCCCAAAGCAAATGAACCATTCAGTAGCATAAAACAAGGGGAATTAGTTTAGACTTCAATAAAACACAGACCTCTTGCTCACAATATCTGCCTTGATGCAGAATGTCTGCAGTTTAAAATATTGCCGTATCTTGATTGTCCTGACACCTCATGGTTTTTCTCTTGAACCCCCATCGCCTGGGGAACCTCAACACTCTCGCTGCTGTTCAGTTCTCATGCTCTGCCTCAACGGTGCTCCTATATTAGCCCCTTTATTTTCATCTGTGAAATCTACACTACAGACGCATGAACGTATGTAGCGGTTTTCCAATAGTTCTAGAATCTGGGTTTAATTGTGCAGTCTCAATATCTCTTTGAAGTAGTGTGAAAAGGAAATGAGGTACAGGAATGCTATTCTCATGGGCCGGAGAGTCATAGGTAACATTTAAAGAAATATCTTCGTAGAGTGAAATGTTTTTGCCTCTTATTCGAACCATGAAAACCTTCAGCTTTCACAGGTCTGTCCTCCTATTTCGTTAGGGATAGATTTCTATGCCTTGAAAGATTTAATTTATTTATTTACTTATTTACAAATAAGTAATGATGCTAGCCTATGTGCTAGCATAGGGGAAGTTAGAGAGATGTTCAGCAGGTCAGTGCAACACTGTTTCTCCTGTGGCTGATGCTGTGGTGTAGTGGGCTAAGCCTCTGCCTGCGGCGCCAGTTTGAGTCCCATCTGTCCTTCTTTCGATCTCTCTGCTATGGCCTGGAAAAGCAATAGAAGATGGTCCAGGTGCTTGGGCCCTGCACCCACGTGGGAGACCCAAAAGAATTCCTGGCTTCAGATCTGCCCAGCTCCAGCTGTTGTGGCCATTTGGTGAGTGAATCAGCAGATTAAAGATCTCTCTGTCTCTGTCTCTCTCTCTCTCTGTTACTCTACCACCTCTCGAATACATAAATAAAAAGAGTTTCTCTGGCAAAGGTCACATTTTAATTTCTACTTGAGGAAATACTGGTATTTTAAAAGTTTTGATTAGTGGGATGGGTATTTTTTGATGACTTGTTAAACTTTTATTTAATAAATATAAATTTCCAAAGTACAACTTTTGGATTACAGTGGCTTTTTCCCCCCATAACCTCCCTCCCACCTGCAACTCTCCCATCTCCCGCCCCCTCTCCCATCCCATTCACATCAAGATTCATTTTCAATTATCTTTATATATAGAAGATCAATTGAGTATCTACTAAATAAAGATTTCAATAGTTTGCACCCACACAGAAACACAAAGTATAAAGTACTGTTTGAGTACTAATTATACCGTTAATTCACATAGTACAACACATTAAGGACAGAGGTCCTACATGGGGAGTAAGTGCACAGTGACTCCTGTTGTTGATTTAACAATTGACACTGTTCTTTATGACATCAGTAATCACTCGAGGCTCTTGTCATGAGTTGCCAAGGCTATGGAAGCCTTTTGAGTTCACCAACTCTGATCTTATTTAGACAAGGTCATAGTCAAAGTGGAAGTTTTCTCCTCCCTTCAGAGAAAGGTACCTCCTTCTTTGATGGCCTGTTCTTTCCACTTGGATCTCACTTGCAGAGATCTTTCATTTAGGTGGGTTTTTTTGTTTTGTTTTGTTTTGTTTTTGTTTTTGCCACAGTGTCTTGGCTTTCCATGCCTGAAATACTCTCATGGGTTTTTTAGCCACATCCGAATGCCCTAATGGATGATTCTGAGGCCAATGTGCTGTTTATGACATCTGCCATTCTGAGTCTGCTGTGTATCCCACTTCCCATGTTGGATTGTTCTCTCCTTTTTAATTCTATCAGTTAGTATTAGCAGACACTAGTCTTGTTTATGTGGTCCCTTTGACTCTTAATCCTATCATTATGATCAACTGTGAACTGAAACTGATCACTTTGACTACTGAGATGGCATTGGTACATGCCACCTTGATGGGATTGAATTGGAATCCCTTGGCACGTTTCTAACTCTACAGTTTGAGGCAAGTCCAATTGAGCATGTCCCAGACTGTACATCTCCTCCCTCTCTTGTTCCCACTCTTATATTTAACAGAGATTACTTTCCGGTTAAATTTAAACACCTAAGAATAATTGTGTGTTAATTACAGAGTTCAACCAATAGTATTAAGTAGAACAAAAAATATACTAAAAGGGATAAAGTATTAAGTTGTTCCTCAACAGTCAGGACAAGGGCTAATCAAGTCATTGTTTCTCATAGTGTCCATTTCATTTCAACAGGTTTCTTTTTAGGTGCACAGTTAGTTGTCACAGATCAGGGAGAACATATGATATTTGTCCCTTTGGGACTGGCTTATTTCACTCAGCATGATGCTTTCTAGATTCCTCCATTTTGTTGCAAATGATCAGATTTCTTTCTTTTTTTTTTTTTTTGCTGCTGTGTGGTATTCTATAGAGTACATGCCCCATCATTTCTTTATCCAGTCTACTGTTGATGGGCATTTGGGTTGATTCCAGGTCTTAGCTATTGTGAATTGAGCTGCAATAACCATTGAAGTGCAGACAGCTTTTTTGTTTGTCAATTTAATTTCCTTTGGGTAAATTCCAAGGAGTGGGATGGCTGCGTTGTATGGTAGGGTTATATTCAGGTTTCTGAGGAATCTCCAAACTGACTTCCATAGTGGCTTTATCAGTTTGCATTCCCACCAACAGTGGGTCAGTGTCCCTTTTTCCAGTGGGGTGGGTATTGTGGTATGATAGGTTAAGCTGCTGCTTGAGATGCCCACATCCCATATTGGAGTGCTGGCTCGAGTCCTGGATTCTGTGTTGCTGATCCAGCATCCTGCTAATGTGCCTGGAAAGGCAGAAGGTGTCCCAAGTAGTTTGGTTCTTGCCACCCACAAAAAAGACCTGGGTAGAGTTCCTAGCTCCTGGCTTCAGTCTGGACCAGTCCAAGCTGTTATGGCCATTTGTGGAATGAACCAGTGGATGGAAGATCTCTGCGTGTGTGTGTCACTCTACCTTTCAGATGAGTAAGTAAATCTTTTTTAAAATTGAGAAATAGAAGCTTGAATATCGAATGAATCCAAACTGGATAAATATCTAAACATTGGTGGAATATTCAAATGGTATTTTATTTATTTATTTAAGATTATTATTTATTTGAAAGTCAGAGTTACACAGAGAGAGGAGAAGCAGAGAAAGAGAGAGGTCTTCCATCTGATGGTTCACTCCCCAATTGGCCACCAATGGCTGGAGCTGTGCCAATCCAAAGCCAGAAGCCAGGAGCTTCTTCCAAGTCTCCCACATGGGTACAGGGGCCCAAGGACTTGGGCCATCTTCTAATGCATTCCCAGGCCATAGTAAAGAGCTGGATCGGAATTGGAGCAGCCAGGTCTCAAACTGGCTCCCATATGGGATGCCGGCACTTCAGGCCAGGGCATTAACCCTCTATGCCATAGTGCCGACCCCTCAAACTGTATTTTAAATAGGTGGAAAAACTGAGATATATAACAATTTTCTAAGAGTAAAGTGCTGTATTTTGGGTTAACTGATGAAAATTTGAATTCAAAAATTAGGCAGGTAAGTCACATGGAGAATTTTAAATTTTTAGACAATTTATGTTCACCAGATTAAAAACTGATGCATTCTTGATAAATAAGGATGAGGAAGGAGAGGATGGCATAGATACTCAGAAGTTAAAAGCTGAACAAGAATTTGTCATCTTTCACACAGTTAACATGGGCCCACCCAGAGGAGTAAGAACCCACAAGAAGGCATTTACAACCTTATCTGAACATAAAATAGTTTTATAGAACTACAATTTAATTTAGAAGTCAAGAAGACAGATATATTATTTTATAATTCATGTCTTATTCCGTCACCTAATACTGATATATTTTTTAGCTTCTGTGAAATAAGAGTTGTTTAATTAACAGAAAAGTACCACATTATGGAGAAATAAAGAATTACTCAGGAGTTGCACATTAAGACCTTATAGGTGTGATATATTTGTAAACAATCTCATAAATATGACTACTTCCGGGTATTAATGAATCGATGGTTTCCCAGGCTTTTTAACTGTCAAATCTCTTTCCTACAAATTCTTGGTTCTTACGAATCCAGCGAACTGGGTGAAACCAAATCTTAGAGAATCTAATTTTAAGAGAAAGAAAGCAGGATAAAAATATATTAAGGCAGAGAGAGTATAAGTTAAAACAGAACAAAAATGTGTTGATAATAAGAACTGGACTAGAAAGAAATATAACAAAATGTTAATGATACTTTTCTTTGGGTGTCGACATAAATAATGGCTTTTACTTTCCCACTTGTGTGTTTTGATATTTACAAATTTTCTGTAATAGTGTTTCTACTATAACCAGAAAAAAAAATAGATCAATGAAATGTGCAGTCTAAGGGTTGAAATTCCTGCTGTATACAAAGTGAACACATTTTACCACAGGTAATGCCCTTGGCTATTGAGGAAGGATGATTTCCATAGAAGGACTATAGTATTTTATATCTAATTAATGGGGAAGGCTTTGGGCAAAATCAGAACTTTAGATCCTGGAAGCTGAGTACAGTGAGGATTTAAGAGGCACAAGGAAGAAAAGGCAAAATCAATGGGAGCTCCTCAAGACAGTGAGAGCGTGTTTTAGTGAGTGTGTAAGAACACGAGGAGCTGGCGCCACGGCTCAATAGGCTAATCCTCTGCCTTGTGGCGCCGGCACACCGGGTTCTAGTCCCAGTCGGGGCGCCGGATTCTGTCCCGGTTGCCCCTCTTCCAGGCCAGCTCTCTGCTGTGGCCAGGGAGTGCAGTGGATGATGGCCCAAGTGCTTGGGCCCTGCACCCCATGGGAGACCAGGAGAAGCACCTGGCTCCTGCCATCGGATCAGCGTGGTGCGCCAGCCGCAGTGCACTGGCAACAGCGGCCATTGGAGGGTGAAGCAACGGCAAAGGAAGACCTTTCTCTCTCTCTCACTGTCCACTCTGCCTGTCAAAAAAAAAAAAAAAAAAAAAAAAAAAAAAAAAAAAAAGAACACGAGGAAAGTGAAAACAAGGCAATGCGGGCCTTAATGAAAGTGAATAATAAATGAGATGGAATTAGGAAGTAAACTGGTCTTGAATGTAAAAGTAGAGACATGAACAGGATTCTGTATATTGATGTCAAAATCCAGACATTCCATTGGGAAATAAGGTTATGGAATGTGCTGTATCAACCTAACTTAGAGTCAGACTGATTCCTACTTTGGGGGTGCGCTAAGTCATTAGCTTTGGGTCTGTGTTATTAACACTACAGCTTTTCCTTTACTTCCAAGCAAAAGCACATACAATGCTTTTACTCTTCATAATTCACTTGCTTACTCAAATATTCATTGATTTTTCTGAATCTGTGGCCCATTTGCTTGCAAAATATTCATTGACTTCATGGGACTAAATAATAAGTATTGGTTGATGTTAATGTACATACATGCAATAAAACTGTCAACTCAGTCATCTTCCTGGTACCTGAGTATATAACAAAAGCATTCATTAGACAGGGAGGCAGCACTGTCTGACAGGGTGCATGTAAAGGAAAAGAGGAGTTGTTTTTTTTTTTTTTTAAACCTCAGAGAGATCTGGGTTCAAATCCTGGTTCTGTCACTTGCTATTTGTTAAATCTGATCATAGTAAGTTTCTGAACTTTATTTCTTTATCCTTAAACTGGAGATAATATCTTAATTCTAATATACATTTTATGAGAATTAAATAAGACATACATAAATTAAAGCATATAATAGAGGAGCAGGCATACAACATCCTCTGAAGAACGGTAGGTCTTATTGTTGTCAGCATACAGTTCAATTTCACAACACAGTGCAACTGGAAGTTTCAAGATCAGTACAGGGGCTGGCACTGTGATGCAGTAGGTAAAGCTGTCGCCTGCAGTGCAGGCATTCCATATGGGTGCCAGTTGGAGACCCGGCTGCTCGACTTCTGATCCAGCTCTCTGCTATGGCCTGGGAAAGCAGTAGAAGACGGCTCAAATCCTTGGGTCCCTGCACCCACGTGGGAGACCCGGAAGAAGTGTCTGGCTTCGGATCAGCGTGGCTCCAAACATTGTAGTCATTTGGAGTGTGAACCAGCAAATGGAAGATCTCTCTCTGCCTCTGCCTTTCTGTAACTCTGCCTTTCAAATCAATAAATAAATCTTTACAAAAAATCAGTATAAAACTCCAACTTTCTTTACATGAGTCAAATTTTAGATTTTAATATGAAAATAATCTCATTTTTTCCTTAGGTCAATTCACAGAGCTTTAAGGGTGCTGGAAGCAGCTTTCTCAGCTGCTTCATAGTGGGGCTCATCATAAGCCCGAAGAGATCGGCTGATGGACCAGCAGGTAGAACTAAGGTAACTGAGACCTTAGTGGGAGAATTCTGCTGGGTGAGCTTCAGAGACTGTTTCAGAGAGATGACGTTACTCAGTGAGTTTTGTTCATGAGATCAAAGGTTGGATCTTTATTTATTTTTCTAGTCTTTCTGGTACTTATTATTTTAAAGGAACTTACTAATACATCATTAGATTCTCAGGGTTACAGCAAATACATGATAATTATTACAACACAATTCTCATGTTAATGTGATATTAATACAAAGAGAACAGATTCCATGTATTTCATAGACACAATTCTTAGAATGATACTTCCCCTCCTCCTTCTTTTTCTTTTTTCTTTTTTTTTAGGTTTTGAGGTAACATTTTTAATTTATAGTCAAAGGGTTAATGCTCCACTAAAGTAAAAAGTAAAAAGAACCTAATTCACTGGGAATATAGGCAAAATCTATAAACAATAATCAAATGAAAAAATGTCCAATTCACCCAAATAGAGTAAACTTTAAAATAATCACAGATCATTAAAACTATGGTAGTATATCATTCTTAACCACTGGTTTGACAACAATATAAAACAAAGTTTCACAGAACTATATTTGCAGTGGTATTGTTACACATAGGCATTTTTCTTTTTTGTTTTTTAATTTTTTTCCACAACTTATTTGGCCCAAAAAACCACTATGTATCCAAACTCTCTTTACTATCAAAAGTATATCTTGGGGGCCGGCGCCGCGGCTCAATAGGCTAATCCTCCGCCTTGTGGCGCCGGCACACCGGGTTCTAGTCCCGGTTGGGGCGCCGGATTCTGTCCCGGTTGCCCCTCTTCCAGGCCAGCCCTCTGCTGTGGCCAGGGAGTGCAGTGGAGGATGGCCCAGGTGCTTGGGCCCTGCACCCCATGGGAGACCAGGAAAAGCACCTGGCTCCTGGCTCCTGCCATCGGATCAGCGCGGTGCGCCGGCCGCAGCGCGCCGGCCGCGGCGGCCATTGGAGGGTGAACCAACGGTAAAGGAAGACCTTTCTCTCTGTCTCTCTCTCTCACTGTCCACTCTGCCTATCAAAAAATTAAAAAAAGAAAAAAAGAAAAAAAAAAAAGTATATCTTGGGTCCCATTTCTTCATCCCAACTCCTATGAAATTCATAATGTATTATCCTGAGATGAGCATATACATATTTTTTTTCTGGTGTTAATATTTATTTTGTATTGATTTTACTTCTATAAACAAAATAAAGAAAGCAGAGGCCATGCTTTGAATTCTTTTTATACTTCTTAATTGTGGAAAAGTTTTGGCATAACTCCCTCTCACTTCCAGTAAACTGAGTTAGGTGAATTAAAAAAAAAAAGGGTCCCCAAATTTCTGGTGAGTGAGACTAAAAGGTAAATTTAGCTCATGCTTTTATGTGACTTAGAAATTTTCAGTTGGCTGGCGCTGTGGCTCACTTGGCTAATCCTCTGCCTGCGGTGCTGGTACCCGGGGTTCTAGTCCCGGTTGAGCCGCCGGGTACTGGTCCCGGTTGCTCCTCTTCCAGTCCAGCTCTCTGCTGTGGCCCGGGAGGGTAATGGAGGATGGCCCAAGTGCTTGGGTCCCTGCACCCTCATGGGAGACCGGGAGGAAGTACGTGGCTCCTGGCTTCGGATCAGTACAGCGCAGGCCATAGCGGCCATTAGGGGAGTAAACCAATGGAAGGAAGACCTTTCTCTCTGTCTCTCTCTCTCTGTCTATAACTCTCTCTCTCTCTGTTTCTCTCTCTCACTGTCTAACTCTGCCTAGCAAAAAATAAAAAAAAAATTTTTTTCAGTGACTATGCAGATTTTAAACTGACCCTTCCATTCTTAAGATGCTGGGCGGAGTTGGGTGGGAGGAGAAGGTGGGTGAGTCTAAGGAAAGATAGATGGCAGAATGTGCATCTGATGAATGTTATAAGCAGCTGAATATTTTTGTTGCTTCGGAGTTTTCCCTAAAAAATCAGCCTTCAACCTTGAAGTCCGTTTATTCATTTCTTCAAATTTGATCTCAAAAATTTTAATCAGATAGATGCTAATTACTCAAGATCACTCAGAAAGTTAGAAGCAGATTTGGGACTAGCGCCCAAAAATGTTATCCTTGCCATGTATTTTTAACAATGACATTTTCCTGCAATGCTGGTCATGGGAAATAGACACTATCCACTCCTGTTTCTTACATTACCATAGCAATCTAAGTTTATTATAGCATAAAGACCCCAGAAAACTAATGCTAACATATTTTAACATAAAACAATTTAGAATCTCTGAAATATTATACTAAAGCATTGTGTTAATATCTAATGTTTTCCTTTTCATAGTAATTAGTACTTGCCTTGTTTTCAATAAATTGTATGTTTTTAAGATCTACAAATTTATTATCTACTATAGTTTGAAAGAAGGAAAATGAAAGAAATATTCACATAAGAATCATGATGTCAGAGATGGAATCATTGAGATGAGAAACATTTTCTTTAAATAATCTATTAACAACTGTTCTCAGAAGAGATCATCAGTTCTGCTTCACCAACTTTCACCCTTTTAAATGATTTTAACAGTAAATATTACTGTTGACTAATATCACATAAATATTATAATAGCATGGTTAATACAACAATGATCTTAACTTTGGTTATGTCTTATTTTTCATGTTAATTAATAGTATTTAATGGCTCAGTAGATTACTTGTGTAAATCTTATAATCCCACTTAGCATTTGGGTTATTAAAGTAAAAATATAGCTATAATAAATAATAGCACTTGCAATTAATACCTGAACAAAATAAATGATATCTCACTTATGCTAAAATATCAGTTTCACATATTTTTATCTTTAGTAGTATCTTTGGAAAAAAGATAGTGATATATCACTATGTAAATGTATAAAGGCTAGCTACTATTTGGAGAGGGAAGAACTAGGTCAGAGAGTAGTTAATAGCTAGTTTTGGATTGACCCCATGTGTTCCAACATTCTCTACAGCACACCCTGGTGTTACTTCCTTTTCTCTGATCTGCTGCTACCTTCAGTTCTGAAAGAAAATAGGGGGAGGATCGAATTGAGAAATGTGATTTTGCTCATGGCTGGGATGGGGGTGACATCCAATGATTAGTTTTCTGACCAGTTAGCTCCATGGTTAGGCTTCTTAGAAGAGAAGGATGAATGTGAGTGGAAACACGGACCATTAGCCAGCATATTGGAGAGAAGAAGTCATCAGCCATAGACAGGCTCGTTAACGCTCTAGTTGTGATAATAATCACAAATTTGTGCTTTGGAAGGATTGTGTGCCTTGACCCCCCAAAAGGTGTTTTGCTTTGTGAATTCCTTTTCATGTGCTTCCTAAAACTCTACTTGCCAATGAATGTGCATTTCTGAGATGTTGAGGAGCCTTCTAGCGATTCTTCCACTCTGCCATGTGTTACACTGGCAGGCACCCACTTCCAGGTCATCTGACACGTGGCACTACCTAGCACTAGCCGGAAATGCATTCAAAGGGCAGTAGCATGCCAGTGATTTTCTTTCCTTGCATATACATGAAGGGATAATATATCTCCTTTAGAAGAAATGCTGCCAAAGGAGAACCGAGAGTTTGATTCCCTTAGTAATAATTCCCACAAGCAGCAAGTTCTTGGACTACAGAACTGAGAAACAAACCAAGTGCGGAGGGAGAATGGCAGCATTTCAGTCCCTCAGTGAAGTTAGTGCTTACTACAGGACAGGCAGTATTTAACTGCCTTACTTCTACTAATTTGTTTCTACTGTGCCATTGCTCTTGGAAGCAAGCAGTGTTATTTCTCCCACTTTATAGATGGGAAATTTGAGGCCCACAGTCACAGAGCTGATAAATAGCACATCCACAGTTTGAATTTATGTGGGCTCTGGATCCTAGGCTTTTAATCATTTTGCTATCAGTGGAATGAAAAAGATCCTCTACAATACAGAGTTGATTGCTTAATACAGAGTTGATCACTTCCAGGATTATACAAGTAGTTAATCAGGAAAGTAAACTATGACCATGACAGAGACAGACACATGCCACTATCCTCTATAAATTTCTTTATCGCATAGCTTCTCATCTAATACCACTTATCGTAGAGACAGTTGTGCTAGGCTGCTTTGTGCTCTACTTCCATGAAGAAATGCATCCTAACAATATCTGGATTCCTTTACGAAAACAACAGTTCTACTTGATCTCAACTTGATGATATGATGTGTGAAGACCAGGTATACTCCAGAGCACGAGCTTACTAGACTCACAACAATACTTCAGTCAGAAACTTAGGGAGGCATCCAGTCTAAGGCAACAAGCAACAGAGAACCTGATTTGGGAAGACAGGTGACCCACACATGGGGTCCCTTCTTTCCCCAGTTGTACGCTGGATTATGAGTCTACTGTCCACTATAAAATAGCCCATATAATACCTTAGAAAACCACTAATAGATAAAGTGCAACACATTTAAATAATGCCCAAATTAATCCATTCCATGTCTTATTTTGGAGGTTAATCACTTACTTTATGTAGGTTCCATAGTCTTCAGAGTGAGTTCTGAGGTTTAGAGTAAGTGGTCCGTGACCTAAGAGAAAGACAAATAAACCCTCAGTTCAAATTCGGCATGAAAATAGTATCAACAGGATTGAACACACGTTTGTTTTGTATCAGATTCAAATTATGAAGGCATTTACCAGTTTGGAGGTTCAGAGGGGATAGAAGTTAGTTGAGACTAACTTCTATGCTTTAAGTATCAACTCCTTGCTTCAAGTATCAACTCAGACAAAAAAGCAAAAGGGTCTAAAATGATTCCTGGAACTGAACAATGTAACTGAACCCAGGAGGGAGGAGCAGGCTGCCACCCACCTAGGGAGACAGGTTAATAAAAAGATCAATTGCACTCTTATCTTGTTAGTCATTAGACAGCCCATTGATGCCACCTGCTTACTTTAAGTGTAAAAGTACATTGGAAAGCTGCCACCCTCACTTGCGAACCCCCTTTCTTTCAGCTCTAGTGATGGGAGGGAAAGGGCAAACTCTGACCCTTAAAAGCTGAGCATCTGTTCCTTCAGTGAACACAGATGTGAGGGCAAATCAGAAAGCAAGCCTCTACCAGCGGGGAAGGGAGCATGAATGCTCCAGAATGTGAGGAGGGAATAAAGTGAGTAGCAACATGAACTCAAGAAACATGTTAAATCTCAAAAGCACAATGGCTCCAGGGATCTTCTCTTCTCGGAGGTAATTACATCCCTCAGATCTGAAGTGACCATATGCTAAGAACACACCGATGAGACAAACTGTTGGCCTGATTTAATGGTTTTTGGAAATCACTGACTTTTTCATTTGTCAATTACTCTTTGTCAAAGCAGGAGAGGTTTACCCGTCTTGCTCTAGCATCAGTTACCAAGGATTACAGCTTCAAAAGAAATGTTGCATATTTCCTAGAGCAAAGCAAGTGCCTGCTCACCATTGGTAGAAAAGGAAGGGATTTATTTTTGGCATATTTGTAATAGTACCTTTTTTTAATATTTATTTTATTTATTTGAAAGGCAGAGTTACAGAGAGAGGTAGAGACAGAGAGAGGTCTTCCATCCACTGGTTCACTCCCCAAATGGCTGCAACAGCCGGAGCTGCGCCGATCCAAAGCCAGGAGCCAGGAACCTCTTCTAGGTCTCCCACATGGGTGCGGGGGCCCAAGGACTTGGGCCATCTTCCACTGCTTTTCCAGGCCATAGCAGAGAGCTGGATCAGAAGAGGAGCAGCCAGGTCTCTAACTGGCGCCCATATTGGATGCCAGCACTTCAGGCCAGGGTGTTAACCCGCTGCACCACAGCGCCAGCCCCTGTAATAGCACCTTTTTCCATGGTTGCTATTGTCTACTTTTCTCACTTCTGCAAACTCCAGGGTCAGATGGGCCTCGAAGACTTTTCTTACCCTGGAACTCTGACTTTTCTAGGATATCAGATAGATGAGAGGATTCCAGAGTACCTTTCCTTTGTGGAAGAGAAGCATTTGCTCTCTTTCTAATAAAATGAATTTATTTATTTCTTTTATTTTTGATAGAATACATATTTATTATTTATGATTATTGTTTGAGCAGTTAGTATTTGTTCGGCTACCCAGGGACATCTTCCTCTCCGCTTTGAGCACTCCTATTAAAAGCACTTTGCAAGCAGTGAAATGCTAACTTAGGATAGGAATGGCACGATGAGCAGTTAGTGACAATTTCTCAAGACAGCGAGATGGTGAGGCCAGCTTGTGGCCTACGAACTCATTACTGCTCTCCTTCCTCATTTGAGTCTCTAAAAGTCACAGCATTACATGTAAGTTCTGAATACTTAAAATTAATTCCTAATTAAGCAGTGTGCAGATGGATGGATTTTTTACCAAGTGGGTCTCAGTCCTGCAAAGGAAAATCAAGTACTGTCTCTGGCCTAAAATGGAAATAAGGTTCATCAAGATTCCTGACCAAGAAATAACTGCTTGTTAAAAGTGTTTATGACTACAGAACTCCAAGATGGGCTAACAATTTATTCACTTAGAGGTTAGACTGGTTATTAGTCATATTTTGAATTCAAAGGAGCTAATAAATATCCCCCGTATCCTAGATTGAAGTGTGTGATAAAGAACATAGATCTCTTAGACTTTGTTATTTGCATTAGTTCTGAGGGAGCAAGAGAGTAAGTTTCTGGAAATCAATAATTTTTAGTTCACCAACGTGTGATAAGTTTGACATGAGTTAAAATAAGGTAAAAAAAATTTCTTTTAAAGTTTTTTGTATTCTGGCAAAAAAAATTATCTAAATGAAAGATCTCTGTGAGTGAGATCCCAGTAGAAAGAACAGGCCATCAAAGAAGGAGGTACCTTTCTCTGAAGGGAGGAGAAAACTTCTACTTTGACTATGGCCTTGTCTAAATATGATCAGAGTTGCCAAACTCAAGAGGCTTCCATAGCCTTGGCAACTCATGACAAGAGCCTCGGGTGATTACTGACTTCGTAAATAAGAGTGTCAATTATTAAATCAACAACAGGAGTCACTGTGCACTTACTCCCCATGTAGGACCTCTGTCCTTAATGTGTTGTACTATGTGAATTAATTAGTACTCAAACAGTACTTTATACTTTGTGTTTCTGTGTGGTTGCAAACTATTGAAATCTTTACTTAGTAGATATTCAATTAATCTCCTATATATAAAGATAATTGAAAATGAATCTTGATGAAGAATGTGATGGGAGAGGGAGTGGGAGATGGGATGGTTGTGGGTAGGAGGGTGGTTATGGGGGAAAAAAGCCACTGTAATCCAAAAGTTGTACTTTGGAAATTTACATTTACTAAATAAAAGTTTAAAAAAATTGTATTTATTTGAAAGACAACAAGAGAGTGAGAGAGAGACAGAAAGGTGAGAAGTTGGCAGACACAGAAAGAGAGACATCTTCCATTTGCTGGTTCACTTCCCATATGCCTGCAACAGCATGGGCTGGCCCAGACCATAGCCATAAGCCAGACCCAAGTACTTTAGTCATCACCTGCTGTCTTCTAGGGCATGCAATAGCAGGATGCTGAAACTTGAAGTGGAGCTGGTACTCAAACCTAGGCACTCTGATATGAAAGGCGGACATCCCAAGTGGCTTCCTCACTGCTGCTCCGATACTCACTCCAAAGGTACTTTGGGGATGCAGAGCCTGATCAGATCGCCGAGGGAGGTTCCTGCACTGGACGTTACCATGGTGGATGAGGAATGGATATACTTTCTATTGCAATGTGACCTTGCTGAGACACTCTACAGAGGTTCATCAATAGGACCTTGTTTTGGCAAAACAGTATTAAAATGGCAATCCTGGGACATAGTCCAAGGCAAACCTTTTATTGAATTTTGCTCCTAGCCCCATGTTTTATAGTGAGTACTCAACATAACTGGCAAAGTTGTGTGACAAATCACAAAGGAAAATTTCCTAGCTAGACTCATCATTAGACTTCATACTGCCCCTGACTAACTACATTTACAGATGAGAATAAAATTATAGGCTACAGTTGAAAATACTAAAAGAGCAAAGTTGCACGGAAGTTGTTTCCTTGCCAATTTCTTCATTTCATGGTTCGGTAATAGACATAAGATTAACATTTCAAAAAATGATAGACATTTGAGTGCAAAATTTTTTGAAAGAGGAATATTTTCATCTATAAAAAAAGCTCATCTTTGTAGGAAGAATTAACATTGGCTATCTAACTGTGCCACCTTTACTGGGACAAAGGTAATTGAATAATTGTTGATATTTGTATAGTGGGTGTAGCTTTTGAACGGATAGCCAGACTTCTATTTTTTTAATAGGATTTTACTACAAGGGTAGTTCACAAAGCCTATAAAAAATACTTAAAAGATTAGTTTATTTTGATGCAAAAATTTTTGAAATGTTTATGCATAATTTTCATAATGTTCATTTTCCATGACGTGTTTGAAGACCCTTCATATGCTTGGATTTAAAATTTTTGTATCAAAATAAACTTATCTTTCAAGACAATTTTCCATAAACTTTTGATGTATACTATATTGACAATGCAGCATTCAGAACATTCTTAGGAGTTTAGGTGTATAGTATAAGGTTCTATTGAATACCATATTGTATCATGTAGGTATTAACACAAAACAACTAATTCCTATATGTATCTTTACTATACAGAACACAGACACTAGCGTTGTGAGTGAATCTAATGAAGGTGTAATTAATCAAATGCAGTCAAATCCATGAAAAAAGCTATTTTTGCTAAAATGTGAAATTGCCTTGCTTGTCTGAACGGGACTTACTAGTCTCTTTTGAACTCCACCCTTCTTAATAGCTACTGAATAAAACTCTTCTAAAAGAGAGTTGCTGTTTGTAATGTCCTCAAAGTTTCAAATCATTTTCTCTGGGAAAATTTCCAGATGCAAAGCAATAGCATCTTAATAAACAATTCAGATGATTTAGTAACTCTTACTACTCATGTACTGGTAGTATTACTGTTAACAATATAAGATCAGGACTTTTAAAACAAGATTTATTTTATTAATTTAAAAGGCTGAGTTAGGCTGGTGCCGCGGCTCACTAGGCTAATCCTCCCCCTTGCGGCGCCGGCACACCAGGTTCTAGTCCCGGTCGGGGCGCCAGATTCTGTCCCGTTGCCCCTCTTCCAGGCCAGCTCTCTGCTGTGGCCCGGGAAGGCAGTGGAGGATGGCCCAGGTGCTTGGGCCCTGCACCCCATGGGAGACCAGGATAAGTACCTGGCTCCTGCCATCGGATCAGCGTGGTACGCCGGCCACAGCACGCTGGCCACGCGGCCATTGGAGGGTGAACCAATGGCAAAGGAAGACCTTTCTCTCTGTCTCTCTCTCTCACTGTCCACTCTGCCTGTCAAAAAAAATAATAAAATAAAAATAAAAAAGGCTGAGTTAGAGAGAGAGAGGTATCTTCCATCCACTGGTTCACTCCCCAGATGGCCACAGCGGCCAGGGCTGGGCCAGACCAAAGCCAGGCGCTTCTTCTGGGTCTCCAAGACTTGACTCATCCTTTGCTGATCTCTTAGGAGCATTAGCAGGGAGCCAGATGGGCAGTGACGCATGTGGGACTTGAATCAGTGCCCATATGGGATGGCAGCTTTATCCACTATGCCACAACGCCAGCTCCAAGATCAGGACGTTTAAAATCTATTAAGAGGGGCTGGTGCTATGGCGTAGTGAGCTAAGCCACTGCCTGTGGTGCTGGCATTCCATATGGGCATCCAGTCCAGCTCTCTGCTGTGGCCTGGGAAAGCAGTGGAGGATGGCCCAAGTCCTTGGGCCCCTGCACCCATGTGGGAGACACGGAAGAAACCCCTGGCTCCTAACTTCAGATTGTCTCAGCTTAATTATGGCCATTTGAGGAGTGAACCAGCAGATGAAAGATATCCCCCTCTGTCTGTAACTCTGCCTCTCAAATAAATAAATAAATCTTAGAAAAAAAATATTAAGAAAGAGTATCAGGACAGGCAGTTGGTATAGTGGTTAAGATAAGAGGTGAGGTGAAATGAGCTTAAATAGAGTAGAGGAAAATTATACTATTATCTTGGATTCTATTTTACACCTGAAAAAGAAAATTTTCATTTTAAAGCATTCAAGTTTGGGGCCAGTACCATGGCATAGCGAGTTAAGTGGCCTCCTGTAGCACCAACATCCCATGTGGGTACCGGTTTGAGTCCCAGCTGCTCTACTTCCCATCTATTTCCCTGCTAATGTGCCTGGGGAAACACTGGAAGCTGGCCCAAATGCTTGGACCCCTGCCACTCATGTGGGAGACACAGATAAAATTTCTCGCTCCTGGCTTCAGCCTGGCCCAGCCCTGTCCATTGCAGCCGTTAGCAGATGGGAGATCTCTCTGTCTCTGTCTCTTCCTCTCTCTTTCTGTAACTCCGCCCTTAAATAAATAAAATAAATCTTTACAACAAAAGTACTGAAGAAACTGTACAACTTCAGCATGTTTATTTAAATGCAAGCAACTCTTGGAGGCAGGAGTATGCCACAGCAGTTTAGCTGTCATTTGGGATACCTGCATCTCATATCAGAGTGCCTGAGTGGAGTCCTGGCTACCCTGCTTCCAATACAGCACATCCTGGGAGGTTTCAGATGATGGCTCAAGTACTGGGGTTCCTGCCACCCACAGAGCAGACCCAGGCTAAGTTTCAGGCTGCTGGCTTTGGTTTGGCCCCACTTCATTTTTTACAGGCATTTGGGGAGTGAACCACAGATGGAAGGTTTCTCTTTTCTCTGTCTCTCTGCCACTCAGACAAAATGAAACTAAATAAAAATTTGTTGAATGAGCATATGCTTCTCTTTTCCTTAACTAATATCCTCATGCCTGGAGTATGTTGATATAACTGCATCTTCTGGTTTAGAAGCAGGTATAACAAGGAAAGATTAGGTCATCTGTTTTCTCTATTGATCTGCATGATATAGCCTGAGGAAGCTTTTTTCTTTTCTTTTCTTTTCTTTTAAGATTTATTTATTTATTTATTTGAAAGGCATGGCTACAGAGAGGCAGAGGCAGAAGAGAGAGAGAGAGAAAGAGAGATACAGGTCTTCCATCCACTGGTTCACTCCCCAAATATCCGCAATGGCCAAAGCTGCGCCTATTAGAAGCCAGAGGCCAGGAGCTTCCTTTAGGTCTCCCACATAGGTGCAGAGGCCCAAGCACTTGGGCCATCTTCTACTGCTTTCCCAGGACATAGCAGAGAGCCGGATCAGAAGTGGAGCTGCTGGGACTTGAACCGGCGCCCATATGGGATGCCGACACTGCAGGTGGCGGCTTTACCTGCTATGTCACAGTGCCAGCCCCCTGAGGAAGCTTTTAAAATCATAACTTACATTGTCATTTTCCTGACTAAAAGAGCAACTCCTAGAGCATTCTGTGTGGAATGGCGTTTTCATAGAAGTCAGTGTGGATTCTCATTTGGGGCTTCATTTTCTACAGTGAAGCCATCAGGCAGTAGGCAATCAATTGAGAGCAATGGTGATGTGTGCAGGGAGTGAATTAACCAGAAATCCAATTTAGGTAGATGAAGTATGCATACCACAGATCAGAGCGAGGACAGAAGATGGACTTATTCAATAATTAATTGAACAAATACTTGTGGCAATATTTAAAATTTGATAGTACTATTTCAATAACAACAAACCACATTAATCATAAACTACTGTAATAATGATATTTAATATTAATACTGAACGTGATATCTAATAGGACATCTAGGTGCTGAGGATATAGACATGAACTGGTTGGTTATAGTATTTGATGTCATGAGGGAAGGCATGGATAGAACTTCACACAACAGGGAGAGAGAGGGAGAGGTGGGGGGGGACAGAGAAAGAGCGGAAAGAGGGATGTGTTGTGAGAGTGTCTGCCTCTGAAGGAATTCTTGTTACGTTTAAGCTGAGTCTGAAGTTGTGAAGATCAGATGGTAGGCTATTGTTACAGTCCAGACGAGAAAGAGATTAATGAGAACCTAGACTAGGTGGTAGCAGTGGGAATTAAAAGGAAGAAAAAGATGCAAGAGGTATTTCAGAAGCAATCAATAGGGATTGGCAACAGCTGAGCCACGCAGTAAGCGAGAAGGAAGAGACATAGATAAATTAGAAACTTGGCCCTCGCTGAAGGAATTGGGATGCAACTAACAGAAATACAGATGTCAAAAGAAAGAACTAGTTTGATAGGGTAATGATGAATGTGGGTGCGCTACACCGTGTTTGATGTGTCAAAAACTCTCAAGAGAAACTACAGCTAGAGATTTCAGTGCCCTTCCAATGGATGAGATACTTAAAGCTGTGGATTTGTCTGAAATCATCAAAGGTAAGGGAAACAGAGAGACTCCTCTATGGCAGTGGGGATTCTGGGAAATGATATAATTACAGGAAAACCCTACGACAGTGGAGGCAGGCAGGACATCTTCAGATACTGATTCCCACGTGACCAACACCACTCTAAGCAGTTTTCTAGAGGGTAGTCTACTTTATTTTCTCAACAACCCTTAGGCAGTAGGTTTTGTCATTAATTCTACTCCATAGATTAGGAAATGGAAGGTTGGCGAGGTTGCTAAGGCCACACAACAGAGAAGTAGAGAAGAGAGTTCAGTCTCAGAGTCCCTGCCCTTTAACAGCTCTGCTATCTAGACTTCCTCTTGGGTGGAGTGACTGATTAAGAAAAGAGAGTTTGTTCTTAATAAGATATATTTAAAAAATTTATCTTAATAAGATAAATTTAAATGGTTAGGTTAGCAAATTGGGTGGCCATAGGCATAGTGTTAAACTTGACAGTGAAAACAGCAGGCCTGAGAAACATAGGTGAGAGAGGAAGCTTTGATACTGAGCAAACAGCTACCTGCAAAATAACTTTGTTACACTTTTGACAAATGCCAAGTTTTATGTGGGTTCCGTTATGGCGGTTAGGTCTTCTTCTAAGGGAGGTATGTAGGGGGTTGCCGTCAGGGACGTCCACCTTGAATCAGTGACTCTTTTTTTTTTTTTTTTTTTTGATAGGCAGAGTGGACAGTGAGAGAGAGAGACAGAGATAAAGGTCTTCCTTTACCGTTGGTTCACCCTCCAATGGCTGCCGCGGCCGGCGCGCTGCGGCCGGCGCACCGCGCTGATCCGATGGCAGGAGCCAGGAGCCAGGTGCTTTTCCTGGTCTCCCATGGGGTGCAGGGCCCAAGCACCTGGGCCATCCTCCACTGCACTCCCTGGCCACAGCAGAGAGCTGGCCTGCAAGAGGGGCAACCGGGACAGAATCCGGTGCCCCGACCGGGACTAGAACCCGGTGTGCCAGTGCCGCTAGGTGGAGGGAATCAGTGACTCTTAAACAGACCTAAGTGCAGAGTAGAGGTTTGCAGGACAGAGAACAAAGGAAGAGCAGTCCAGATTTGAGGGCCTTGTAGGTACAGAGATGTGGAGATTGAAGGAGTTTCAAGAAATCTGGGGCAACAATAAGGGGGGAAAGACCCTAAGGATTTTGGACTTTATCCTCAGAGTAACAGTGAGATTTCGAAGGGTATTTAGCAGGAGGAGAGTGAACCAAACCACGGAGTTTAATTCAACTGCCCAAGTCCATACAACTACGAATTGAGGCAAACAGAAACTCAGGTCATCCTGCTCCCAAGTCCTTTCTTGTAAAAACTGGATTACCACCCAGGGGTGTGTAACAAACTGCTGTCTAGGGGGAAGCACTGACTTGTAGCATTTTCTGATGAGTAGTAAAAATACCATCTGTAATAGTAGTTACTAATATTCGCCATATTAGCTACTAACATAATGTCATAGAATGCAGAGTTGGGAAGAGACGACCCAAATCACACCACTGTATACCATTTCTCATGTGAAAACACAGTAGACATCAAGAACACAGAAAATGGGCTGGGTACAGTGGCCCAGCAGGCTAGGCTGCTACTTGGGATGACTACCTGCCGTATCAGAATGCCTGGGATGTAGTTTCACGGCCCCTTCCAATCCAGCTTGCTAAAACCATGCACCCTGGGAAAAAGAAGATGATGGCTAAGTACTTCGGTCCCTGGTACCCTTGTAGGACACCCAGATGGGATCCACGGCTCCTGGCTTTGACTTGGCCTAGTCCCAGCTGTTGAGGGTATTTGGTAAGTGAGTCAGTGCATGGAAGATTCTCTCTCTCTCTTTCTGTTATTCTGCCATTCAAACATATAAAATAATACAATGTACCACAACAATTAGAAAGTGATGAGTTTTGTGTATTTATTGCCTTGTGTTTAATAGGATGTATTTAATTCTAAATTTATGCAATTTAATTTTTAACAACGGCTCTCTGGGAGAAACAAACTGCTTGCCAAATTCCTGAAAATTTAATAAAGGAATCTCTTGAGCAGGTACAAGCTGGCACGAGAACACCACTGTTGCCATCTCAAAGAGCCATTCTTGGTTGTACATTTTTATTTTCTTTGTTTTGTTTGGGATGGCTCCTGCAGTCTTAGATAAAAGCTCACTCATGTCTTTTCACACAGCTCATTGTGTTGATCATGGAGCATATTCAGCGAGAAGAATGCAGTTTTCTCCCAAACAGGCAAAGAGGAGAAAGAGAGGGGAGCTCCTGGGAGGCAGGACTGTGTAATGTCCTCCTTGGGGACACCGGTGACTAGCAGCAAACATTTGCTGCTGATTCCTTACCTTTGCTTTCGAACAGTCAGGAGAGCAAGATTCTGATTTCAAATACAAGATCCTAACTTCAACCAAAGCTAAATTTATATTCTCTGTACACATTATCATTCAGTCCTATTATTGTCATGCAACATCCTCTTTAGGAAAACCATTGGACCCTAAAATAAAATGTTCAGAAACATGCAAATGAAAATAGCTTAAGCTCCCAGACTTTGGCAGTGTTACTTGAGTTTGCTGTGGCCTCAGAAGGGACAATCATAATATTTTTCTGGCTGTCTTGCCTTGATTTATAATTTGAATCTCCATAAATGATAATAGAGAGGGCAATTATCAAAGAAATGGAAAGGGCAATTATCATTAAATTGAAAACACATCACACATCCAAGAGGATGAATGACTGAGCTAAAAACAGATTTTGTGGATCTTGCAACTGTTCCAAAAGAACTTAATGGAAGCAACTTCATCTCCCCACCTCCTCCAATTAACCAGATGACTTTTGATATATTTTTCTTTTTTTCCCTTGGATAGTAACACAAGGCCTGTTAATCTAATCTGCCTGAATACTGACACTACTTACTTAGGATATGTAAATTTATGAGACTAAACCAGTTGTGTTTGCCTAGTGTGACAAAAAGCTTTCGCTTTTTCTGGTAAAAACAGTAGAGAAAAATTAGTTCTCTTGTTTGTACGTCAGTGATTTTGGGAGACTGTAGGAACCCTTCTCATGTGTCCTTGAACCCTTGCAATAAATTTTTTTTAAGTGAGGCAGCAAAAATATTTTTGTTCTGAGGTCAAATAATAGAGGGGACATTGAAATTCCCTTAAAAGGCTTTTGTCTTCTTTGGATAAATTGAAAACAACATAACCCAAAGCAAAGGCATTAGTTATCATTAATATGAATGAAACAATCAATATGAAAGGAACAGGTAAATGTTTATGAATACATTTCATTGAGAACTCTTATCATCTGGGTTTACTATTTTAAGGTGTGAAATTATAGACTTTGTTTGAGGGGGTAAAGTGTAGAAGGAGAAGAAAAAAAAAACAGAATTATTTTGGTTAATACCTTTGAATGGGAAAAATAGCCACGGCATGAATGCCCCTATCTGCTAACCAATGAAGCCTTGCATAATTGGATCCAATCAGATGCTAATAGGGAACCACAGCCCTTTTCACAGAAGTGGGGCTCACTAGCAGACCACCCTCTGGCATGCTGACCTGCCCAATAGGTGAATTTGGAAGATACTAGAAGAAGGGTGGAAACTCAGAGGAATTTATTTTATAGTTATTTCATCTGAGTCTCTGCTTTTCCCATACTGCTTTGTGACAGAGACTATCCCCTGCCATTGGTTAATGAATAACCAGAGGGGGATTGTTTACTTGGTAACAAAGGAGTGTAAAGAGATCTCAGCACACGAGGCTATACTCTGAGTTACAAAGCCTGGACATTATGATAATAGACAAAAAAAGAAAAAAAAAGTGAGAAAAATGGTTCAAAAGAAAGAAGGAAAGAAAGCCAGAATTTACTTAGCAACTTTTATTTGTCATGGACTTTAGTGCTGTCACCTATCTGGTATCAACCCTGTTAGTGAGCCTTGCATTTGTAAGTAACCCCAAAGCATATCAATCACATTTTCTTATACTCCACTGTAAGGATTTCTTCATTCTCCTTCGTGAAGAAGAGTTGAGTTGTGCCTGCCTGTGCCGAAAATGGTGCACTGTCTACTCACCAGCAATATGCAACATTAGTACTGAATCCTTTCCTTGAGAAGATGTATGATTCTCTTTTGTAGCATCTTTTTTTAAAAAACAAACAAACAAAAACTTCCATCTTCCCCATGTTCTGGAGCATTCTTACAGTGTAAGAAATATTTGACAGCTTTTCCAAAGCAAGAAAACAGATAAAAATTTCTGTCCAATGCACCCACTCTGAATTTATAGAAATGTGTGTCTGTCTACCTATAAATTGACCACCTTCAATTAAATATGTTTTTCTTAATGCTTTGAAGGAATAAGTTGCTATAATTGTCATTTCATTTTGATCAATAAATATATTTTAAAATAGCAGCTCGAAAGAAAAAGTGGTGATTTCCCTTGTAAGAAATCCCCAAATTTCTGAGTGCCTTGCATTCATTGTATTCTCAACAGCTACCAGCTGGTTAAGTAATTTATGTTGGAACATCCTTGCTGAGGCGACCAGGGCTAGGGGATTTTCCTTTGAATGCTAGGAAGTTGTTCTTTGGACATGATGTTTACTTCCTTTGATGTCACAATTTCTCTTGATAAATGTAAACATTTATTTTAACATGGTTGCTAAAACTTATTCAATATTCGGTTTTAGTTCATGAGTCAAATACTAGTGGATTGGAAAGGTCAGTTTGTGGGACAGTATGCTCAGAGATTGAATGTTGAGTCAGTAAAAATGCACGTGATATTATTTCAATGTATTTCTTTTAATTCATCTTTGAGCGACAGGAGCGAGCTGTTCCCATTTATTGGTCCACTTTCCAAATGCCTGCAAGGCCTTGAGCTGTGCTGAGTTGAAGCTGGGAGCAGGGAACTTAGTCCAGATCTCCCATATGGGTGGCAAGGATCCAATGGCTTGAGCCATCACCTGCTGCCACCTAGGGACTGTATTAGCAGGAAGCTGGAGGCTGGAGGCAGAACCGGGAATTGAACCCTGGTACTCCAATGTGGGACATGAGTGTCTTACCTGCTAGGCTAAATGCTAACCTGTATTTTAATGTTTTGAATGTGTTTGGAGACATAAGAGGAGTTTTTGAAACACAAAAGCTGAAAAGCCACCTGACCTAGTATAAAATATAAGCACAGTAAAATGAGTGACAATAAAGATCCTTATTAGGAATGCTTTTGAGGATCAGTGCATCTTTATAAAATGTATCCAGTACTCTGGTTGGAATCCTTTGGCAGCTGTATTTAATTCTCCCAGGAATTCTATGAGGTGTGCCTTGCTGTCTGATTTTACATATTTTTATAACTCAGAGAAGCTAGACAAACTGATCACATCACACAGCAAGCAAGCGACGGAACAGGAGCAGGCCTGTCACGTCCCAAGACCTAGGAGAGACAACTCGCAATTTCTGATTGTGAAATCAAGCCCCTTGGATGTGCCTTGCATGCAGATGCCAGACACCATCACATCCCAGTCTCCCAGGGTTTCCCCAGGCTCTCTCCCTTAGCTGAAAGTTTCCTTGTACTGTTTTATGTAAATCAGCCTCCAGCTAAAATTAGCTCACTGGATTGAAGGAGTGGTGCATCCCCCCTCCCTCTACCCACTCCCTATAAGGTCCCTAATCCCTGGACTCCTGTGGGCATTTATTTCCCCTAGAGATGACATCTTGATGTTCCATCCTGTGTAGAGTGGTTTCTTTTCCAGGAAATCCAGGCCTAGAGCAAAAAGTAGCCACCATCTGTATGCAGCCCCCAAACTGCTGAAGCCCACTTTTCCATCATTAATATCCCCTAAAGGACACAGTATTGATGACTAATCAAAGCAGGATCACAAGCATAAGATCAATCAGGAACTTGGCCTAATGCTGAGTGCATATAAGAACTGTCACTCCTAAGCCCTCAAGGAGCCTGGAAGTTAGCCACAGCAGCCCAGCTCCCTGCTCTGCGCTTTGCAATAAACACCTACTTTCTTCCATCAGCCCAATGTTAAGAGATTAGCTTTCTGCACATTGGGCAAGTGAACACAGCTTTGGGGATTCTATAGCAAAACAGATTTGGGGGTTGTTCTATATCAATAGTGCCAATTTTGGAGGTCAGTTAGGCCTGGGGCATGATGTTCTGTTCCTAGGACACTTTCAGCTAAAAATTACTTCATATGAGATGATACTCATTCTAATTTTTAATCCATTTCAATATATCATAATGTCAGCCTCTCTGTTCTTAATTCTATATCACTCCTGCTTCCCACAATGAAAAACCCAAAATGCTTGTTTCCTTCAGCTCTGTCTTCATTCACTTACTCACTCATTCCACAAACATTTGTGGTGCTCTCCTTATGTATGAGACAGTCTTGTAGTCCCTGGAAGGAAATTAAGGTTCTATAGTTGTGAAGTTCTTATCTGAGTAGGAAAGAAAGACAACAAATACACACATACAGACCTACATCAATAACCTACAAGGTCAGATAGTGATAAATGCAATGAAGAACAACAAAACAGGAGAAGGGCTTAGAAAATAATATTAAACTTTTGTTGAGGATGTTTTACTTTTGTGAAGACACTGGTCAAAGTACGCTACATAGATTAATTAGTTTAATTCTCACATAACTCTATGTGGTTGATATATTTGCACTGGATTGAGGAAGGCAGTAAATTATTTGCTACTAATTGAGATGTGGAGTCTAATTCCTCCTCCCTTTGAATCCCGACTGGCCTTATTGACTTGCTTGATGGATAGAGTGGGGCAGGAGAGACCATAAAGCAGATCCTGGCCTTGCCTTCAGGTTGACTGGCAGCTTCTGCTCTGTTACCCTGGAGCCCTGAGCTGCCATGTAGGAAGTCAGATCATCAGACTGAGGCTTCCAGGCTGCGAGTCCGGGTATAAACAGAGTCCCCACCAAGCTACCAGCCTACGATCAGCTTGTGAACGACTCCTGGTGGGTGGCCAGCTCCCTCAGCCTTCACCTGACTGCAGGTCACGCTGCTTTCTGACGGCAGCAGAATGATGAGAACCTCCCAGCAGGACCCAGCCGATCCACAGAAACGTGAAAGATACTAATAAATAGTTCTTTTAGGCCATGAAATTTCGGAGTGTAATGTTATGCACCAATGAGTAACTGGAACAATTATAGTCTTCCTTTTATAGATGAAAAATCAAGGAGAAGAAGGATTACATAATTTGCTCAACAAATGGTAGAATATGGGTTCAAATCCCAGCAGGCCGACCCCCAGGCACAATTTCAGAGTACTCTACACAGCCCTAGAGGAAGAGCCACAGTCACAGGTGCCCCACACTTACTTTGGTGGTTGTTGACTAGCTTACGTTTCATTTGCTCTACTGAATCACAGTGGTTGACACTCAGGGACATCTTCCACTGGAACAGGGCCTCAGGGACCTTGAGGTGTCCTTGGCCCACAAGTATTATGGTGCCTGTGACCTTCTGTGGACTGCAATCTCAAGAAAAATAAGGAGGGGATGGAGGAGATTGACCTGCACTAATCTATAATCCTTTCATTGTGTTGTAAAATTATAAGAATTACTCAAGTGAAGTCAGAAATTCCAAGACATTTTGATTAAATAAAAGAAAAGAAGCACAAAGTAATTTTCTTAAACAGCAAGTAATTGTCACAAAATCAAATTTCATGGAGTACAAATATGTTCTATCCCTTGTCTAATGCACAGAGCTGATACGAGGATGGGGAAGGAGTGACCGGATGTGTGTCGCCTGATAGCATTAACCAGCAGGTTGCTGAGCCAGATGTCCCTTCCTCAGCAAGGAAGCTCAGATAAAAGTACAATGCGCCTGGCAAGCCCAGGGTACATGTGTCCCAAGATGTTTTTCCCTTGAGTATTTACAGTTTATTTGAGCTGTTTCCATTCTGCAGACTTTGTATACACAACAATAGGACAGCTCATGATGTCTGAAAGGAAAAAAAAGGTTTATAGACCATGCACATCCCCTACCCTAAAGCCTTCCAGGGGAAACTCCCAGTACCCTTGGAACTTTCCTGTCAGACTATTATCCAATCCAGTGCTGTTTCCAAGCAGGAAATATGATGTTCCAAAGACAACTTGACCTCCTGTTTGAAAATGGGCCAGGGTGGGGGGTAAGGAGAAGGGAAGACAAAAGCAGCACAATCCAAGTCTATTTAATTCATAGACCCAATCACAAACACAAACAAGTTAATTTTGTTAAGAATGCACAGGAACATTTCACTTAAGACAAAAATCCCAATTATTTATTCTCTTCTGGAGTGCTTCTTATGCATCCTTGAGTTTTTAAAAGTTCAAGTGTTGCATTAAAAAAAATCAACATAATTACAGACAGCAGTCCTTAAACAAGAATATCCTGTTTTGTTTCCTGCATACTCACTGGGGTGGCTCATCTGAATCCTTGACAACATCCAACTCCAAGAGGAAAACATCAAGACTGCTTGCTGAGCCTGGATTTTACAGACAGCGCCTCCGCGGTGGGGCTGTGGGCCCCAACGTGTACCACCACAATCGGCCTATTGTTTACTTTCTAGTCAGAAAAGCGACCCTGCTTTTCTTCACTGGGTATGGTCTCCATAATCCTAACCGTCATGTTCACTCAGCAGTAAGCCCAAATATATGCTTCCCCGAGGAGTCCCAAATACATGAGATAGATTAGCATCTCTGTGGCTTGATGCGATCTGTGACAGATTCCACAGCAATAAACATTTTAAAGTGTGGTCAGTTCTAAATTATTTGCTGAAGAACAATTTTTGTTCCTGAGGTGGAGAAAAATCTGCATTAACTTCTGAGTAGTCAACACCCTAGCTCAGAGATAATACAACACCCCCAAGCCCCAGCCCCTCTACATTTCATTCTCTTTAAAGAGAGGGGGGAAAAAAAGCCCAATTGTGTGCTGATGAATTAGAGAACTTCGTGAGCATTCAAGAAATACACATGCCACTACAAATTAACCATTAGCCGGGCAAGGTATTCATCCTTTCTGTCAGATTCTGTGGGAAGTACGCCTTATTAGCATTGAAGCCAGAGAAGTCATATATCAGTCCACATTCACTTATCCTACAGAAACGAACAGGCGATCTCAGTTCTGCAAAAATAAATCGCGTCGTTCTTCTCTTGTCCCCGTTGCAATCCTAAAATTGAAAATCACCCAATGAAATCCTGTTTCCTCCCTGCTTCCAGTTGGTCTCCGTGTTGACAATGAAACGCGGTTTTGCATTTTAAATCAGTTCCATCATAACCCTGACACTGATCACAGGGCTGCTAATTCGCGCCGGCTCCCGGCGCCGCCCCGCCCCCACTGCACCACTTTGAATTTGAATGGCACCGGGAGAATCTCTGGGGCCACGTTTGTGGCCCCTCAGAGGCAGCCTCTCCCCCGCTTTCAGCTGGTTTCCTGGCAGGTTTCACGGGGATTTGTGGTGAGTGGCAGCTCTGGAACCACTTTTCATCCTGTCAGGTTGTGGTCAGGCTTAGTGGGGTTTCTTTGTTACGCTGGCCACTAGTAGTCAACTCCCTTGAAAATATCTGGTTTTCTCTTTTTCCCTTAAAGAAAGAAAAGGCAGCTCCTGACTCCCTTCCCTACCCTTAAAACAAACACAGCACAAACAGGGATGACCCTTTGAAAACTTGGGGTGCGGGGAGAAGAGGGAGAACCCCAGATGTTCTCCATATCCACATTTAGTTTTGATGTGAGGCTATAGAAGGTCTTGGGAGAGCCCCGTTTCCCATACCTGTGCGGCCGGCACGCTGTTTTATGAAGGAATCAGGGATAAATGTTACTAGCACCTTTTCATGTTAAAATATAACAGGCCAACAAGTAACATGTGAATTCTAGAGCATAGTGTCTCCTTTCTTTCAGAATAAACTCGGAAAAATAAGGAGTGCCAAAATTAGTAAAATTAAACAAACAAATCCTGCGGAGGGGGTGAAGATGGAGTTTTCTGTGGACCCAGAGGGAGATCTGGCGCTTGCTGCAGGTCTTAAGCTAGCGCTTAGCTGCATTTTGTGTTTCAAGAATCGGTTTGGAGGAAAAAAAAATAAGGTTGCCAACATTTTATATTGCCAAGCTAGGCTATTAAAAAAAAATCACCACCACCAACTAACATTGAAATCTTACATCATTTCTAAAAGAAAGGACATGTTAACATGAGTGGTGGCTTTGGGAGAGGCACAAAACCATAATCTCAGAACACCAAACGCCAGCCTTTCCAAGAAGGAAGAGTTGGCAACTTGTGCACCTGCTTGCCACAAAGGCCTTGGGAAACAGCCAGTGCCTGCAATACACCCAGCCCCTTCCCACCTTCCTGCCTTTGCACGGCCCTTGCTCTGCCTGGAAGTCTATTCCCTGGGCTATTGGCAGAGCTCGCCACTCAATCTAACCACAAGAGGCAGGGCTTCTTTAACCGGAGCGTTGCAAACCCCTCTCTGCAGACCCCGTGTCTACACATCCGCCCCTTCCATCTTCCATTTCTGTCCATTCCCTCCCCCGCCTCATTTTCCTCAAGTACTTCGGACTGTTTGACTTTGCAGTCTGTGTTTGCCCATTGTCTGTCTTCCCGTTAAATGCTGGGCTTTGTCTCATTCGTTCCTCTTTTCTTCCACTACCCAAAACACTGCCTGACACACATGAGGCCTTCAATACTTATTTGCTCCTCTTATAATTGTGTATAATTTCATAGTGATTATTTTTCTCATTTTATTATGGACAAGAAAACATATCCCCAGAGCCGGCACTATTGGGTATATGGAAACCATTGTTTTAAGAAAGAGACTGAAGAGACCCTCCTGGCATAGATGATAGCATTACTGTAGGCAGTGAATTTTAATACGTACCTTCTTTGCTGCAACCAATTTCAAATAGTCAAAGCGAGAACTAGCAACAGTTTGATAATGCGCTAAGTTGTGGTTGACTACTGATTTAAAGAGAAGAAATATTCTTAAAACAAAGTTTGTTCAGGAATATACATTCCTTTCTTCTGCAAATTATCAAATTATACAGATTAGGCTTTGTGGGAGCAGAAAGGTGTGAGATACTTCACTTACCTTTCGTAAGCATCACGACAGACACTTTTGTAACAAGAGACAGGTTTACAAGAGAAAATTCCAACAGATTTATTTAATTCAAGTTTTATGTGACACGGGAGTTTTCAAAAATGAAGACCAAAGAACCAGGGAAAACTATTTTCATGCTTAGTTCGATGAATACACAGCCATGTAGAAATGTGAATGGACTAACAGGTCTGATATGAGCTGATGATATAGACTGATGGCGAAATCCAGCAAGGGCTGTCCAGATTCTTCTTGGCTTTTGTGTAGCATTTTTTTTTTTTCCTTCCAGGAAAGGGGCAGGACATCTCTGGAATGAGGGTCTTAAGATCTACCATGAGACAATGTAGGTTAGAGAAATCTCTCTATAGCCGGCTCCTACACAGAGAGGGAGGGGAAGTTTAGAGTAATATTTCTAGGTTCTATGACCCTGCTTTGTGGAAGAGAAATTCTAGTTTCAATGAATCACTTTGGGGGTGGGAGGTAGGTGGGCAACAGGTCAGAGAGAGACCTCTGGAGGCGTTTCCAGTGTCCTGTTCGAAGTACTCTGTGAGCCGAAGTGCAGGACATTGAAGTTTGATTTTCTTGCTTCTTAACCTTGAATTGTGTATGCAGTTTTTCTTAAACAAGAGAATGTTTACCTATTCTTTGAGTGCAAATATCTGATGGATAAAAAAGATAAGTGTAGCCTCCAAGTGACAGCACAGTGAAGTATTATCTCTTGGAATACTCACTGTGAAATGGTGCAACAGAGAAGTCAGGGTCACAGACAAGCCTGACTACAAAGAGGAATAGATCATTATAGAAAATGTTGGCTTTGAAATGCATTATAAACAATTCAGCAATAGAGGAGGCAGGTTGCAAAAATGTACATTTCAACTTGTTGGGCCATTTAAGTTCACGAATGCATGAATGGGTGGTTTATACTTTTTTCTGAAAGAAGGACTACTTCTAGGTGTTGGGGTTCAGAACATGATATCCCCAAACTATGGTTCAGAACATGGTACCCCCAAACTATGGCATCTTGGCCTATGGGACATTTTAAATAGAAGGAAATTGAGAAAAATGTTGTAGCAAGAAGGTCCTCTCTAATCTTCATGTGCCTTCCTTCCCTGAAGCAAGGTCATAGGGAAACTCTGAGCTACTTCCCTGCTGTACATAAGATCCTCATGTGAGAGGAATTCTGCCCTGTATCTGGAAGCAAAGAAGAATTGAAAGAAAGAAAGAAAGAAAGAAAGAAAGAAAGAAAGAAAGAAAGAAAGAAAGAGAGAAAGAGAGAAAGAGAGAGTGAAGGAAAGGAAGGAAGGAAGGAAAGAAGGAAGAAAGGAAGGAAAGAAGGAAGGAAAGTAAGCCTAACAATTCTCCCCTCACCCCCACAACCCATTTATTATCTTTAGGTCATGTTCCCTTCTCCTCCATTCAGGTTCCACATGACTGTCCATTCTTCATCACGTCAGTCCATAAAAGCACATGCTTTCCCCTGGGTCCGTGGGTCTTCACGTCTGAAGGCTCCATGTCACATAAAACTTTGGTTAAATAAATTTGCTTTGCTTTTCTCTTGTCCATCTGTCTTTTGTTAGAGTTGTCAGCCATGGACTTTGTGATAAGTGAGAAAAAGATGTTATTTTTTTTCCTACGGTTTCTAGTGCCTGCTGTGGGGTGATTGAGACACACTACTCCCCCTGAAGCCTGCAGTTAAGATCTGGGACAACTGAAAAGCTGGAAAAAGGTAAGAATTTTTTCCTCATGACCACCTGTCCCAGATCTCACTACCTGCATCGCCTGGTAGAGTACAAGGCAACATTTCTCCGTGTCCAATTCAGATTAAGGAGAAAAACATTTCTATGCTCTGGCTTTTGTCATGGTGTCAGGCATACAACTTGCCATGAGTGAGCAAAAAAGTTACTACTTCTTTCCTACACAGGTATGTGGGCTCGTTTTGGACTGTGTTTTTCCCTTTGAAAAAATAGAAGATGAGCCCAAGTGTACTTCAGGCAAGGTTAGCAAAGATTTTTCTTTTTAAAATCGGGTTCAATGTTGGGGCCGGCACTGTGGTGCAGCAGGTTAGGCTGCTGCTTCCAACACCAGCATCCCATATCAGAGTGCTGTTCCCAGCTTCTCTTCTTCCACCCAGCTCCTGCTAATGTGCCTAGGAAAGCAGGAGAAGATGTCCAACTACTCGGGCCCCTGCCACCCATGTGGGAAACCTGCATGGAGTTTTAGGCTCCTGGCTTCAGCATGGCCCAGCCCTGGCCATTGCAACCATTTGGGGAGAGAATGACAGGTGGAAGATCTCTTTTTCTCTTTGTCTCTACCTCCCCCACCCCCATTACTCTGCCTTTCAAATAAATGTCTTTAAAAAAAGTTGAGTCCAATGTCTGCTCTTGCTGCCACATTTCTGAGTAGTTGTAATAGGTAGTAGCAATTTGGTATATAGATAAATTAGAACCTGAAGAAAATGATAGCTTAGATCACAAACATGCCAGCCGAGTCGCGCTTGTGTGTGTGTTTTTGTATGAGATATGGTCAACTTACTTGTAGGAATTGATTTCTTTTATTTTTCTTTTTGCCTTTTAAATGTATTTCTACTATCAAAAAAAGCAATTAACAAAAAAGAAAAAAGAGAGGAGGACAAAGAAAGAAAAAAACCCAGGAAGAATCAGCATTTATATTTAGTGATCTGAAGTTTGAGCTCTGACGTGGCCCAGAGCAGTGATCTCTTACTGGATCAATCCTCTTACAGATAAAATAATAATTTGGGAGCAAAATAAAAAAGAAATTCTTGCCTCATTGTAGAGTAAGAAAAATCAAGCAAATTTTGCAGGGAAGCTGATTTTTGTATGAATAGGACGATAGGGTATTTGTACCAGCTTTACAGTTGGCACCATTTTTGCACCAAAATAAGCTTGTATCTTAATTTCATCTTGCACAGATTTTTTGGAAGTACCCTCATATACTGGCTATTGTTATAATGACGATGAAATAAGTGGAGAATATGAACATGTAGATATTTGAAAATTTCATTCTCTGTCTCTCCTCTTGTTCTTTAATGCTAGAGAATGCAATGGAGCTGGGGGATTTACAAAGACTCTGCTGATTAATCCATCATATTCTGACAACTGAATTCCCAGAAACCGAGTATTAGACTTTCGCACAAAGTGACGTTTTGACTGGAATCTTTCAAGTCTAAACATATGAACAGTTGGGAGGAGGACTGCCCCATGGTGGGTCCTCAAAGAAGAGTTGCTACAGGTATTGTTATTAATTGCTTTCATAAGAAAGCAAAGATTTTTGTAGTCTGATCTGCCAATTCCAGCATCTCAATATTGCAACAGCTTTGTCAGAGGCTATTTTGTAAGAGGTAAAGACAGTAGGTAGTTGGGAAGACCTTTACATGCAATTTTACATACAGTAGGAAAGTGTACAACGTTAAGTGGCTTAAAAAAATCAAGAGAGTGAGATTTTAGACCATCACCTACTCAGTGATGAACTTGTCTTATTTTAGGACATGGAGATTAGAAATAAAGCCAGGCTCAACTTCCTTGAAACAAAAATGTGCATTTCTTTTTAAAAGTTGCCCAGGCACAATGCTGGAGGCAGTGACTTTTGATAAAATTATGTTGTGGACAGAGTAGCTGGAGAAAATGCTCTTAAGTATTCAACGTGGGACAAAAACCTTCCTGGCACTAAGAAGTCTCAATTGGCTTTTCAGCTGCACTGTGGTTTATTGTGTGCTTTAAATCAGCTCTAAGACTACACTACATACCACTGTGTCTGTTAGAAAATCATTATGGTGCAATTAAAAGCAATGTTGTTTCACAGAGGAACATGGAGTTCTCCTCTGTGTCTGACTGCTGTGCACTTCCTTTGGGCCTCTTGTGATTATCTACACTTGCGATGGTCAAGAGCTACAGCTGTCGGGAAAACACTCAACAGATGGCAGTTGTGGGGTGTTGCGTTATCCTTTTTGGGATGCTCTCTGACACCCGAGCTCGAGACTTCCATCAATGCTGGTGTGCAACTGACTCCTTCCAAGAGCACAGATCTGGAATGTTCAGTGACAAGATTAATCTTCCTCCAGAAATGAAGAGAAATTGAAGCTTCCTCAGAAATGAAGTGTGCAGCAAAGTGCTAAGGCGTATTTCGCTCTGGCATTCTTTTATTTGTATGTAGATAAGCATGACTAAATATCCAGAAAGTCCGAACCGCTGGTAGATAGAACACTTTTCCCCCAGAATAAGGGTGAGGCAAGATTGATCAGTTCTTTTATTTTTGTAAAGTTCATTTGTTAAAGAGTAGCTTTTTGTTTTTCAAAAAGAGCAATTGAACCTTGGCCTTGGTAATGACAGGACTTGGTGAATGACATACACTGTTAGCCTAAGTGGTTTAAGAATTAATTAAGTGGTTTCATTTTACATTTCAGATAGCATTTTTAACATAAATACTTAAGCCTCTATCTTCATTATTTATATGGTACATATATATGTATAACATTATGAGGGTAAGAAGAGGAAATTGACAAAGCCGCTGAACAATATGCATAATTGTGTTAGATTCTGGCCTGTCTGGATGCATATATTTTAATACAGTGGTAGACAGTATTGGATAGTAGGTGTTTGTCCTGTTTCTGTGTTCTGGAAAGGGCCTGGTCATGGTCGTCTGCCCACTGAGGCCACCTTCCAGTGCTGTGAAATGATATGTGGTTGTCTGGAGCCTGACCTGAACATGAAGGTGGCCCTATAAAATCTTACAAGCAGGTAGCATGGGGACAAATGTGTTCCATAGGGTTAAAATTTAAGTTCTGTCAAAATCATTGTCTTCCCTTTCTCGTGTTAGCAAAATCATGTCCCACAGTTCCTGAAGATACATATTTTTCCTAAAACATGACACTCTGATATTTTCTACTTGTCTATTCACGTCCCAGAAGAGGTAAGCACATGCTGTATATGTTTTCTGTAAATATACTTGCAAGTTGGTCTCACTGGCTAGTCTCTGAAAGACTTCCAGCGGATAAAGCACACGGACTGGGAAGCTATGAAGAGGAGTCTTTTTAGTGAGTGACAGCACGGATGGGCAAGGGACAGAGGCAGAGGCTGCAGGAAACGTGATTCATGGCGTAGTATGGAGTTGAAGGACATTACATGCATTTGGAGACAAAACCAACGTTTCACATATTCTAAGAGCTTAAATAGACTGGGCATTATGATAAGTACTTTATATGTATTATTTAACTTGATTTTATTCTCATATGTGTGAAATAGGCATTATAACTCCCTGTATATGAAGAGAAAATGGTGGCACTGCTAGGAATTCTCCCAAGGTCACATGATAAAATGATTTTCTAGATTCTTATAATTTCTTCAAGAAAATACTTGTTCTTCCCTAAACATTCATATGATTTTGTGCATATGAAAATTTCTACAATGTTACTATTGGATGCAGGTGCTAATTAATAAGACAATGGAAAATACATTTGTTTGCATAATGGAACACATCTTTACACCTCTTAAAATAAAACAATTCCCATCAAAAAAGAGCTTTGAGAGGTGTAAAAAGATGTGCTCTTTCAAAGGATTCCAGTATGTCTGTAATCAAGTAGAATGTTAGTGAATGATTTTCCCTGAAAGTTCCATTTTTTTTATATAAAGATAATTTTAGGATTCACTTTAACAGAAATTAAAGGAAAAGTCCTTCTTTTATTTGATGGGTGGAATGAGTCTGTGAGTAAAACTATCAAGAAGGTTTTATAAATCTTTCTATAGTTTACAGAAAGGAATATGCTCCCAGTGGAGACAAGTATGGCACTGATGTGAAAGGATCACATTTTCAAAATAAGCGTGCCACAAAAACGACTGGGAGAACATAACCTGCGTGATTAAGTTCTATGTTTTTCTCCTTGAATTTTGAAGGTAGCAACTCCTGAAGTCTGACACGAGAGCAAGATGCCTAATTGGAAACCTAAAAGTGAATTGTAGATTTTCACTTGCTCTTCCATTGCAGGTGAAAAGAACGTGGTCGAGCTGCTCTGTGGTTACCACTGCATCCTCCCACCCCCAGCATCAGCATCATCCCATGCTGCTGGTGTCCAGGAGGACACAGCGATGACAGCACGAACAGTGGTGTGGACAAGACAAACCCACAGTGCATCAAAGTGCCACGAAAGCCCGTGCAGCACTGAGATAAAGACCACCGTCTTGTAGCTATTTGCCGTGATGAGTACACTGCTATAAATCAGCCACGCAGGGAGAGGGTTTTTATTGCCATAATTGCCATCTGAGATTATTTTGCTGCCTAACTCAAGTAGATGAGAAGAGACTAATGTTTGTAACAGTCCTGAAACCCTACCTTAGGCATCCATTACTACACGATTTTAGTTTTGAATCAGTTCAAGCCTTATTTCCAGTTCTGATGTTCACATCCCCATAAGTAAGAGGAGGATCAATAGTAAAAGGAAACCAGCAAATTGTAGGCTTTGCAATAAATCTAAGGTATTACGTGGACATAATTTAAACAGTTGTTTTTCTTTTCCTGAAGAATAAACACATAATAGGAGGGAAAAAATGAGGCTCTAAAGGGATTATGCATTCCTAAATATTTTATAGCTGTGTTAAATGCAATGTTGTGCTTTGGTTCCACGGCTGAATATTTGCTGATGTTCATTTACTCACCAACTGCAAGCCCAAAAGACGCTATTTGAGGTTTTTTGTGTGGTTTTAGTCTTGGCCCTTCTGTCAGTGCTTCACTGCATGATGGTAAAGAGCAACTCTTTGCATGTGAGAAGACAGATGTTGGTGATTTAAGCAGGAAAATGCACCACCGTGCTTTTACTCAGCTGATACTTAATGATTTACCATTTAATGTAGTTCATCTCTCATAACCCTGAGTTCAAACAGAAGCAGCTGCTGTTAGGGATGCAATAACATTGAACTTCCCACCAACGACCTGGGAGAGCTTCTTCTGTAGCTTTAGCTCCTGGGCTTCTCTGGCCTTTCCCCTAAGCACGACAACTGAGGGGGAGAAACATTACTTCCCGTCAGTGGAGTCTTGGACAGAATGTATAATTATGCCAGATAAAGATTTTCAAATCAAAACTCCTTATATGAACATCACTCTGCAGCTGTGGAGGACCAAACAACGCACTTCGTCTCATTAGCGAAAGAACATGCAGGAAATTCAGAAAACACATGAAAAGTCATACCTAGTTGAAATCAATTCAAAGGGTAGAGGTGTCCCTGCTTTCAACCCCAGGTGAGAAACTTATTTTCTTGTAATTTCTATGTGAATTCATTAGTATGGGGGCTGTTCCAGTAAGTAGCTATCTAGGTGGCTTTAGAGATATAGATGTTTAGATGGATGGACAGACAGATGAACTGCTTAAAATAAAAAGGCGCTCTAAAAGCTAAGGCCTACAAGATGGACATCTAATGAGATGAACTCTTTTGGAGAGAATGGTATTCAACATGCTGATGAGGATTGTGGCATTAATATGATGAAGTAGAATGCTTTAAATGCATTTTTTTCCTATCAGAATCAGCCCTTAAGGCATTTGGATCCGGCTAAAAAGCCCATGAGAGTATTTCAGGTATGGAAATCCAAGACACTGGCAAAAAAACCAACCAACCAACCAACCAAACAAAAAAACCTAAATGAAAGATCTCTGTGATGAGATCCCAGCAGAAAGAACGGGCCATCAAAGAAGGAGGTACCTTTCTCTGAAGGGAGGAGAGAACTTCCACTTTGACTATGACCTTGTCTAAATAAGATCGGAGTTGGAGAACTCCAAAGGCTTCCATAGCTTTGGCAACTCGTGACAAGAGCCTAGGGAGATTACTGATGCCATGAACAAGAGTGTCAATTGTTAAATCAACAACAGGAGTCACTGTGCACTTACTCTCCTTGTAGGATCTCTGTCCTTAATTTGTTGTACTATGTGAATTAACGGTATAACTAGTACTCAAACAGTACTTTATACTTTGTGTGTCTATGTGGGTGCAAACTGTTGAAATCTTTACTTAGTACGTACTAAACTGATCTTCTATTTATAAAGAGAATTGAAAATGAATCTTGATGTGAATGGGATGGGAGAGGGAGTGGGAGATGGGAGGATTGCAGGTGGCAGGGAGGTTATGAGGGGAAAAAGCCACTGTAATCCAAAAGTTGTACTTTGGAAAATTATATTTATTAAATAAAAGTAAAAAAAATATAAATGTACATTTCCCTATCAACAGTGTTTCCTACTTCAGTGACCCGGTTTCACTTTGGCATTGTCTGCTGAGTGACTGGAAAGCAGATTGCAGGCTAGGTCAACTCTTCTTTTTCTGTTTTTATTTTTGGTTAAAATTCTAACATCTGTAAATTAGGATTTGCAAGGAAAGAAAAGGATTATGAACTTTCATTATAATTACATGCCCTCCGGACAACAACTGTTGCCTAGTCATGATTCTATCTAAGCCCCTGACTGCTCATACTGGGCCAGGATGTCCTTGTTTTCCAGCAATATATTCCTAAAAGACAGAGAAAGCAGTTGGTCCAGCTGTTTTCACTGTGAGAAACATACTTGGAGGTGTCCAGTCTGATGGGATTAGATGGGCTGGAACTACCGCATAGGTCCCTCCTCCTTCACTCCAGCATTTTTCATTCCTAAAGGTAGGGCCAGCCTGTTTTTTTTTTAAGCATTTCAGATTGAGAGATTTTTTTTTTAAAGCTTTATCCATGGCACAAAGACATTTGTATTTAGCTCCATGTATCAGCTGAAAATCCTGTCCTAGAGAGATTTTCTGAATTTTCCAAACTTTGATGGTGCTAAGTATTTTGGAGTTTTCATTCAGTTAGTAGATAATTTGCACATATTTATAATTATACGATTATGATATTTCAAAAGATGAAGATTTTCTGTGTGAGGTTACTGGCAAAACAGTCGTGGGTGTAAACGTGCTGCACCTTACATTTTCCCATTGCAAAATTACTGATAGCAAGTTCCTGTGTCCACTTTCGAGTCTGAGTTCTACCTCTGGCCTGCCATTGTACTGGATCCTCAGCATCATGGTTATTCGTGGAGCAAAAACTTTCAGCTATGTGTTTACTTGCAGTATCTAACAGTTCTCCATGTGAGAAAATGGATACACTCATGTAGAGAATTGAGCAAAATTACCATGATTTCATTTCAAAAGGAATGATCCAAATACACGTTCAACTTTAATATAGATTTCTTTATATAAATTGCTGTAAATTGGGAATCAGCTATTAATGTATCAACCTCAACAAGCAGAGAGTTTGATTTGGAATCTGATTTAAATTCATTCCTTCAGTCTAAATACAGACAAGTATTTTATTAGATTTTTTATTTCTCTGTTTGCCTGATTCCATGATTTATAGGAGTTTTAATTTGAAACATCACAGAAATGCCACCACAGAAGCAGTGTGTGTGTGTGTGTGGGGGGGGTTCAGAAAATTTTGTTATAATTGTTTCCAGGCCCAAGGGCCTAGTATCATGTAGAAATGTATGTTTAAGAACAGTTTCAAATTCTTTCATGCTTTTAAGGCATTGAAAATAAAAATTGTTCCTTTTCATTTGTTTTTAGAGGGATAGATGGTTGGTTCATTCCCTTTTGGCTGGCCTTAGTATATGTAAATTTGGCAGTTGTCAATAGACACTAGGTTTTCAAGAATAGGTAGAATAGATTTCCGTGTTAAGTGAGCTAGATTATTCAGGTGAATGTAGTTCACTCAATGAAAGTGAACATTCCACAATTTACTATGACCACAAGCTGTTTTCAAGTGAGCCTCTTAAAGTGAATTTTTTTAACAAAACAATAAGAGCAGAAATGATAGTGCCATATAAAGAAAGTGTCTAAATGGTGCCACCTTTGACTGCAGGTGACAGTTGAGATTAATTTCAACGGAAATCTTCTAATACTGCTTGAGGGCTACTATTTGAAAAAGAAATTTGGCAGATTGTACAATGATAATATTCAAATTAGAAAAGATTAGAAATGTACCGTCTTCTTAAAGAAATGATTATTAAAATTTAGAAGGAAGAAGACCATGTCTAGAACTCAGATTATGAAACAGCAAGACACCATTTCTGTGGGAGAAATGCAGACCCTAATACAATAACTCAAATCTAGTCTCAGATTTTATATCTGCTCAGACCTTAAATAACGGTACTGTGGTCTTAACGTCTGACATTGTAGGGAGAGAAAGGTGTGATAACTTTTCTCACCCATCAAAAGGGTCATGACTGACACTCCTGTAACAAAAGACAGGTTAACAAGATGAAAGCAAAACAAATTTATCAAAGTTTTATGTAACATGGGAGGCTGCAGAAATCAAGACCTGAAGACCCCAGGCACACTGTCTATTTTTTTGGTTAGGATGCATGAAGAATGAAAGGCTGGGTAGGGGTGTGAGTTGACAAAAGGTGTGACCTAATGTTGCAGACTGCTAAGCGGAGCCTGGCAAGGGCTGATCTGTTCTGAAGCTTCTTGGCCTCCTTGCTTGGCCTTTCTTCCTTCTGGGCAAGGGCGGGACTCCCCTGTAATGGGATCTTACCACCCGCTGTCTGTCAGACAAGGTTGGTCAAAGAAGTTCCTCCTAGATAGCTCTTGGGCTAGTGGTGGAAGTTTAGAGTCATGTGTCTACATCTTATGACTGGCTTTGGATTCTAGATTCTATGACTCCCCTGTGAGAAGAGGAATTCTGGTTTTTGTGGCCTGCCTTCGAGGAGAGAAGGAAAAAAGAAGGACAGGAGACAGTCAAAAGGAGATTTTTGCACCTGAGGCCCTTTCAATGTTCTTCAGTCTAAAATACTCAGAGTACCAAAGCATCATACTTTGGGGTATTATCTTCTGAGTCCCAACAACATGGTGGTATATTGCTGAAAGGATGTACAGAGGAACAATCCATTCGGGGAAGTTGAGGTAAGGTTATTATTGATATAGGGAATAAATGAATCTCACTTCTCTTATCCTCTTATGAAGTTATAGGAAAAACTCTTTAGGATCCAATGGAATATTTTGAAGTGAAAACTACCAAAGAGGAAAGAAAGAAAAGTGCCTACTGGAGATTTTTGATTACCATTTTATACAATGATGATAAGGTTAATGATAAAAAAATCCATGAATTTTTATCTAATGATTTATGAACTTATAATTTCACAATAGTAATTATTTTTCTGATGAAAATGTGAATTTTTAAAAAACAAATTATATTTAGTCCTTTTCATATATCCCATCCCTTTCAGAAAGATTTTTTAAAAGATTTATTTTATTTGTTTGAAAGACTGAGTTACAGAGAGAGGTAGAGACAGAGAGAGAGGTCTTCCATCCACTGGTTGACATTCCCAGATGTCTACAAAGGCAAGAGCTGAGCCGATCCGAGGCCAGGAGCCAGGAGCCACGAGCTTTATCTGAGTCCCCCACGTGAGTGTCAGGGCTCAAGCACTTGGGCCATTCTCCACTGCTTTCCCAGGCCATAGATCAGAGCTGGATCAGAAGTAGAGCAGCTGAGACTCGAACTGGCGCCCATATGGGATGCTGGCGCTGCAGGCCAGGGCTTTTACCTGCTGCGCCACAGTGCGGGCTCCCAGAGGGTTTTAAAAATATGCTCATATACTCCCTATGGGACATAACATTTTGTTGTAATTATAAAATGCAATTCAGGAAAATCTAAATTGTACTTTACGGGCAAAAACAATGGAGTAGAAGAAGGTGTTGGTTGTACCTAGAGTGCAGCACGTCATGAAAGGAAAAATCTCTTTAACTTGTAAGGCAGTGATTCTTAATTCATGTTTGGAGGATTGCTTGCCTGTGAATTACCTGGGAAACTTGTTAGAAATGCTGCAAATTCCTGGGATCCATGCCAGACCTACATTGCCTGATTCCAGGGGAATTAAATTCAGAACCCGTTTTACTACAAACACAGTCACAGATGGTTCTTAAGAATGGACAACTTTCAGAATGACTCTCTTAAGGAAATCTTCATCCTAAATGATCATTTAGGACCATTGACCAAATCAAAGTAAACTGGCAGAATTAGATAACTCTGAACATGTAGACTAAAGAGATACAGAGTGCTTTCTGTTGCATCTCCGCATTTAGTCGATTGCCTTGTACATGATGAACATTCAGCCACTACATGTTAAATGAGTAGATAAGTGAAATTTTTTCAATTCCATGAATGCAAATATCATTTGGATGCAAAATATGCATGTTAGAATAGGCAATTACAATTAGAAATGTTCAAAGGAAACTAGTTGTTTTGTCTCCTACTTATATTCAATAATACTTGGAACAAGAGAAGATAAATAGATGATTTTAGGTTAAGTTTCAGATGAGGTAGCAAGTGGGAGACAAGTTTATGTATAACCATAAGCTCTTCAGCAAATCCCTGCTAATACAAGCGACAGAAATGTTGAATATGCTATCATCAGTATATATTTTTCTACCTTTAATTTTTTTAAGCAGGAAAGCAATTTAGAATATGCATAGTACAGTTTCTATATTTAGGACTAAATTTCTTACATTTAAAAAAATCAAGAATATGAATGTTTTTACTCTTACACATTTGCTAAAAGTAAAATTACTTCTGTTTTAGCAATGAGGAAAGTGAGACACTCATTTTCACAGGTTTATTCATTTATTAATTGATTCAACAAATAATAACTATTTTATGCATAGTTAAATATAAGATGTGGTCCCTGGTTTTGAAAAACTTAAAATATTGAGAAAATGAGTTAATTATATTATAAAAGAATAAGGCCAAATATAGGTCTATAAATACAGTATGTCACGATTTATGGATGATGAGAAGTTTTCAGCGCCTACACCTTTTATTCTTCAATCTCTTTCTTGAGTCTGCTTGAAGACCACATAATTTAATAGGTAAATAACGGTGCTTGAAGGTGAAGGTCGGGGGACTAGCTGAAAGAATGCTGCCTCCAGCGGTATTTCAGGACTAGCCCAGAAGGAAATTCTCTGCATTTTATCACAGATGGTTACCCACCCAGAGTCGGAGGCTCTGATTTGGGTCATACTCACCGGGAGTATTTGTGAACAAAAGGCATTAGCATTTACATCTAATTCTCTCTTTGTTGAACTGAGCTGTCCTAGGCTTCATAAACATGCACTCAAGTGTGTACAGACCATCATTATGAACTGCAGTGATATTTCCTCTTCCTCTTATCACATCTTTTGTTACAGAGCCCTCCCACCCCACTATTGTTAAACCGGGTGTGTCCACATCCTGCTTTTTGTGTAATCATCTTGGAAACATCTTTAAAAGTTTCATCTACCTAATTAATGGACCAGCCTCCAATGAGTGGAGTCTGCTATTGTATAATTTTAACAAAGGGATTACATGGACACACACATTGGTGTCTCTTAATTAAGAATGTGATGAGTAGATGAGGGTATTTGCCAACAGTTGAAATCAGCAAGTCATTAAAAATTCTTCTGTAATACTACTAATTTGCTTGTAATAACCTTCTAATTGCAGCACATAAAGACAGACAAATGCGGGTTGGACCCTAGGTAAAAAGTATCAGTCTTGTCCTTTCTGGTTAATGCAGGTATGATTTCCGTGTCTGGTTCAGTTGAAACAAAGCTATTTTTCCCTGCCTTTGGTTGACAAGCTTCTAAATGTTCCTTTTCTGAAAGGTGGGTTTCTCTAAAATGTTTGTTGTCCCTTGGTGGCATTGTGTAGTCTAGGGGAAATCACAGGGATGCAGGTGCCTTTTGAATGACCAGATGGGAAATGGAAGACGATCAAACTTCCTCCCAGACCCTGTGAGTCAAACAGGAATGGCCAAAGATTTTCCTTTGAAATCGTGAGAGTGAAACCGAATTTTAAAGTCTTGTATACAAATGACTATAATGCCTTACACAGCTTCCTTCTTAAAGGAAGTGTTTCCCATCACCAAAACACAGCCAGCGTCTGCGATCAGACTCAGCAGCCGCTTAACAGTGCCAGAGACACTGATGAACATCCAAAACGTTTCCTTCAAGCAAAGCAAACTATCCTCCAAAGAGCACAGGGATTCCTTGACACTGACTCAGAGGGAAGAGCGCCACCTATCGATCACAGCCGCAGTGCTGACGGCACCTGGCGGTGCTTCCAGTCTCCCTTCTGCCCACAGCCTGTTTCCCCCCAGGGAGTCGCACGTATAAGAGGTGGTCTCGAGGTCGCCTAAGTGCGCTCGTATCACGCTCCATAATTTGAGGAAAACACATGAATTTTAATCAGTTTTTAAAAACAACCAGGCCTCTCTTCTCATTTGCTAGAATGGAAAAAAATTCACTTTTATTACCTTAAAGATGCCAAACAGTGCCATTTTATTACTGTGGGAAGCTGGAAGTCATTTCCGAACTCTTTTGGCAAGGATGCTGTGTGGAGCATCCAATTCAGTCCTTTAAGTGTCTTCTGAGAACCACCACACAAACTGTGATTTACCGTCTCCAGGAGTGAAAGGGACCTGTTCTACCCTGAAACTGCAGAGAAAGGGGAAGTGTGTTTTCAAAGCAGCCCAATGAGAGGCGCAAGAATATGAGCCGGCTCCGAGAGGCGAGCCAGGGGTGAAGAATGCCTTGGTAACCCACATTTTCCAACATGTAATTTCTAATTTGCTCTAAAAGTTTATGTTGGCAGCCTTTGAAAGTTGTGATGATTGGTGTACACTGATCCACGGAACTTCAGGCCACTTTGACAGACACGTCACGCTTAGTGACAGTGTGGCTGCTCCCCTCTCAGCCCCATGCTCCTTGCTGTTTGCGTCCGAAATAGGTTTTGGTACACTTTCATAGCTGATGTAGTGTCCTAGCTTAAATATATATATATATACATAAATATATAGCTTATGTACATACATGCATAATTAGTTACATATATATAATACATACATTATAGAGGTTCCTACATTTTACAAACATGTATTCAACTGACTAAACAAAATTAAACAAGAATCAAAGAGATTCTTGCATATTTTCTAATTTACGTACTCAGGAGATGGAAAGAGCCCAGGCACCCTCATGCCATCATCAGTGACAACAAACAATCATTTGAAAATTTGTGTTCTTTCACAGACTCAAGTCTCAGCCCCATGCAATCTGGGGGACCACAATGGCTAGTGAAGTCTATTCACACGCAAGTGCATTTTACCCCAGTGTCATTTGGCTTGGAGATTTTAACGGACTACCTTGTGTATGTGGTCCACAGTCATAAACACTTGGTCCCTGGAGACAAAAACATAGCAAGTGGGAAGTAAGATATTTAAACACTGGCCGGGAAATTCATTGCACTGTGTGTGATTAGCCCTGTGCTGGGCACTCTGTGGACCCTGTCTATCTGATGAAGAAAAGAATGACAAAATGTACCTCTGTGGAAAATAATTAGCCTGTTGCATCAAGAATCAGACGCTATCTGATAGAGCAGAAGGAAATTCAGTAAATTCCCTTTCTTGTCAAAAATCAGCGAACTTCTGACTTCAAGTAAAAAAGCCAATTTTAAACTTTGATGAGTAATTGTCCAAAGCAACTATGACAGCAGTAAATACTTTTTTCTGTTTAAAACAACCCAAGATCTTTCATAAAACCTTATTGCTCTAGTATTATATTGTTAGCAGAGTATTATATTCATAAACTGTTTCATAAAGGCCTCCATAATGGTATCCTACAATCTTCATTTTTTAAAATTTTTGGGACAATTGAAAAAAAAGCATCATTTTTGCCATATTCTGCCAGGTTAGGTAAATATAATCTGATGCTTGGAATGGACATAATATTCAATTGTTAGGAATATTATGTGGTCTGCTCTGTAGGACCAGAATCATATGTATATTCTGGTGTCGAAATTCATACTCGGCAGTAGGTTGAGGATTTCATGCTGCTTTCACTGCTAAATCTAGTAGGGGTAATAGAGGCCAACACTTAGGTTGCACCTGCCAGGGAAATGGCTAGGGAAAGTGGAAGGTTCCATCAAGAGAGCCAGGAATGCAATGCTGCTCCCCTGTGTAGAGGTAAGTAGGGCACACAATGCTCCCTTTCCCTTAACAGGAGTGATAGCATGCTCAAAAGCCTTGATACATATATAACAAAAGAGTGGAGATTTCCAAGATCAAATTTAATCTCAAGCTTGCTGAGTCATCATTAATGTCCATTAAAAGGAAACAATAGAGAAAAGAATGGTATTTAACAATAAGGTAGGAAAATGATTGGATTAAAACTGCTTCTCTTTTAGAAATATATCTTGAAAGTTATGTCCATATATACCTGGCACATCCATTGGACTGACTCATCGATTTCCTATATGTATATGTATACTTATTCTTTTAGATTTCCACTCAGCCATCTAATCATTCATCTATCTCAACCAAGTATTTATAAATCATTTTATTCTTTCATTCACTCATAAATATAATCCTTTTTTTGGGGTGGCAGCTTCATGAAGAGCATTATCACTAGTGATGTAGAAGATGGAGTGAGTCACTTCTCCCAAAAGGCTTGTAATCCAACTGGAGAGACAGTTACGTCTATCAGTGCAAAACAGTGTGATAGAGGATATGAGAGCACTTCTGTATGAGGGTAGAAAGGCTTATAAAATAGACCTGCATATCAGGGAAGGCTAACATTAATTAATAAGAATTAGGCAGATGGTGAAGAGGAAAGATGATTCTAGACAAAAAGACATGTCATGCAAAATGTGTCCTTAATAATTGCATTCATTTATATCCACAAGATAATCACTTAACAAAACTCCACTTCGTTAGCCATAGCATGATACAATGAGTCCGTTAACAATGACTTGGAGGAGGCCATGGAACTTAGTGGTTATATGCACTGCTTCTGCAAGTAGAATCCCTAGGTCTGAATCCTGACTTACTCTTTCTATCTGAAAGCTTGGGAAAAATACTGACCTTCCTTCTGTCACATTTTGCCTTTCTTCAAATTGGGTATAATAATAGTATGCTCTTTTTAGTTTAGTGAGTATTAAATGAATTTATACATGAAAAATAGATGTCTATCAGACATACAATAATTTCTCAATATATGTTAAATGGGATGAGATTTTTCTTTGGCTAAAATAATCTTATTGGTAAAGATCATAGATAATCGTTACCATCTTTTGTTGAGGTGTTTGAGAACTATCATGAACTCAGATTTAATAAATTCAGAAGCTAGAGATATTATCTTTGTTAAAACTGTTTGCTACCCAAGACAGAAAAAAAAAAAAAAAAACCAAAAAAAAAAAAAAACCCAAGAAATTCATTCAGATGCCCTGGGTTCAAATTCTATCTTTGTTACCTTCTGACTTGTAAGCATTTAGCAAGTTGCTTGATGTCTTTGCCATGGCATCTTTCCATAAATGGGGATGCCAATTAGACTGATACCTCCCTCCTGGGGCTGCTGGGAGTGTTAAATGGGATGGTACGTGTAAATATGACTGGCATTGCCAAAAGGTTTGTTTCAATACACAACAAAAAAGCCCTTATTAAAATACTAAGAAAATACATGATGTCTAACCCAAGGACTGTGAAAATATCATTTCCCAAATGCTTCGTATGGTTCGAGAGATCACTTCTAAATATTCTTGTCTGCCTTCGCCAGCTCTGCAAAGCACTCTTGAATGTTATTGCTGACTTTGATAGCCTTCCTTTGCATCTTTGCCAGAACTTGCTCTGGGTTGCAGCTATTCATAGAATGCCCTTGGATAATGTGATAGGTTGAAGTTGAATTGCTCCTCCAATCATTTTGGAGCAGTAATAATGGCAACTAAAATGGTCATCTGGAGAATGAACTAAGCATGAACATTTTCTAATAAAATCACTCTCTCTATATATATTTTTTGTCCTTAGAATAACCCAGAAGGAGATAACATAATGCTATTTGAGTAAATAAGTATTAAGTATGCCAACACAAAATGAATTTTCTGTGTATAAATAATATATGCCTTAAAAGACCACTAATCTTGAGTGGAAAACAAATACAAAAATGACTTAAAAAAACCCTAAATTATATGAAAACAGATATTACCCAAGATCTTTTTCCAGGAATTATTTTTTAATTGTAAATATTGTTTTAAGGCTGAGAACCTAGCCTACTCAAGCAGTATATACAGATCGGATTTAAATAAATTCAACATATCATCATGTTGCTAATACCATTAACATCTCTGGTCTCCCGAACATCTTGACAGCTTTTCTCCCACATACCAATTACTTAATACTGTTACATCTAAAGCCAGGGCTCGTTAGCCTGCCTGAAGGAGTACAGAAGTTCCAGGCTGGCAAAGCTTCTATTTTATTTTATTTTATTTTATTTTTTTCTTTCCTGCAACCTGATTTCTTCCGGGTCTGACCTAATTCCTTTGATGCCTGGGGCCTGGAGGGCAGAGCTAATCTGCATCATGGATGTGTGGAGAAAAGGTGAGACAATTGAAAGAAAAGTAAACTTAGGAAAGAATGGCACCCCAGGTGAACATGCTCTTCAAAGTCAGAATGAGCACCATGCAAACAGAACATTTTTGTTTCACCCCATCCTTTAAAGAGGAACCGGAATTCAAAGCAAAGACTCAGATACAAATATCCTCTCTATCCTCTTTTTTCACATTTCTTTAGCTGGCTGGTACAACACTTTATGTCTTGGACAGAAAGGGAAAAAAAAAAAAAAATGGAATGGCAGAAGGCTAATTGTTAGCATAGTGCAATGAATTCCAATGCAAGAAAAAATACCTGCTTGTGAAAAATAGTCATGTTCTAGAAGCCGGAATGATAGAAAAGGTTTGTGCTGACTTTCATGTAAAGATCATGCCATAGTCTAAGCTTTGGAACGTGCCGATATGCAGAGTTCCTCAGACCAGTCCACTAACTTATTGTTCCTCTGGGTCTGTTCCCAGTTTCTTTCTCCCTCTGGGAAGCAGGTTTCTCTTACTGCTCAAATATGCACTGAACATCTTGTAGTCATTAATATACCAAAGGCAGCGGCTAAAGGGGCAGATTTTTCAAAGTGGCTCTGCTGTCTTGATTTCGGATTATGTGAATCCTGGGGGGGGGGGGGGGTGTGTGTGTGAAATCTATCTTTTCCTCCTAACAAACTGCAAGATTCTTTTTTTGAGATGTTAAGAAGTTGTAATTCTATTTGCTTGGATTTGCAAGAGAAGAGAAAGGTGTCCATTTGTGATTTGATTAATGAAGATTCGCTGTCATTAGCACACCTGCTCTCATCAGAAGAGACGGACTTCATCTAAAGCAGGAACATGATCAGGACCTGTTTCCAACACAGTAGCACGCCTTGGTGCAGGGGTGTTTTCACTTCACAGATGTTTGAAGTAACTTGGCACTCAGCCTCCAAACTTGGAATTCATTTGGCATCCAAATTTCTGTTTCATAGCCATGTGACTATCTAATGTGTCATAAATAGAAGAGATTTCTCTGGATTTTGGAGCCGTATCCTGGGTCTACCCTCACTACCTAATATATACCGTGTTTCAGGATATAGTCACAGATTCCACATACTTACTGCAGTCCATTATTTAAGACCATGTATTTATCAGACTTGTAGAGCAGCTAACTGGTATGAATATGTCAGCTTTTTGCGGGTTTCTTCTTTACCTCTTATGTACATTTACTTGTATTTTAGTAGCAGATACATCAGTGAGCATGGGGTAAAACATACCACACAGATACTGAAGGGGAAAGAAAAAAGGTTTGGAGTTCAGGTAATTCACCACCTGGGACATTCATGAAGCCACAATCAATAATAGACAGAATATTGGTTGAAGTTATTAGGCGTGTGTAAGTCTGTGTGTGTGTGTGTGTAACTGCTATATTTTAACACAAGTCCACGGAACCAGTATTTTTCAGACTGATGAAAAAATTTGACACTTCTATCTGATCACTGTTCCTAGTAGACCTGGAAAGGCCACTTCAAAACCGCTTAAGCCTCCACATTATTTCCTATTTGATTTAAAGAAATAGAAAGTCATGTATTGGTACAAGCTGTTGCTACTTTATTTCATTGGCCCCTTCCACATGCACTGATGGGCATCTGAGAACAGAAAATCTAGCTGTGATTTAGGACCCCAAATCATGCAGTCCAGTTTTCCTTTGGCAGAGATATCTGAAGCGATCTTGTATTTAGTAGTTTAGATTGTTCTGTTTTTAAATCCGTTATAGTGTGTGCATTGGGCAGGTAAAAGATTAATTTGCATTTGTAACGTGCATACCCTTGAGGGCAGTTGTATTTTATGCACAGGTGAACAAGGATCTGTTAGCAGCAAATCTATAGAGCTGACATTTTTATGTCTTCTACTTTTTTTAAAAGCACTAGTCTAAGCACAGGAACAGCAGATTCTTAATTTTAAACTGCTTGTTGCACTCATCTTTTGGCTTAATGTTTTAATTTATGTGGTTTATAAGCCAACATTAGGTATAAACTTTATATGTATGTACATACATATGTTTTCCTCAGACAGAAAAATTTTTATTATCAAGTACAGTAAAGGAACGATCTATTTCTACTTTAATGAATACAATGGCTCTTTTAATAAAGACTCCCACTTGTTATACTGAAAGAAGAAAATGGTTAAAAAATGAGCATTGCTTTCTCACAGTGCATCGATTGAGGACAGAGTGCTTATTTTCTCACTATATTTTTGCAAAAGCCAACGATTATGACAAATATCTTTAGACCGGTCTTGTGTAAGGCTTATCCTGTCAACATTCCCTTTCATACAATTTATTTCTACAGAATTCTGATGAGTAATGTGTGGCGCTGCATTCCTCCAGCAGTCTCCACCTAATGCTTATGATAATGATCACAGCAATCACAAACACAATAGATGTACATCGCCCCAAATGAGATCTGAACTCCTGCTAAAAGGAAGCCAGCTCCTTCCTTTTTCCTGTGAGTGTGTGTGTGTGTGTGTGTGGTGTGTGTTTGTCTTGCGCAATAGCCATATTGTCTCTAACTGATGGGCAAAAATGCAGTGAGGGATCCTGTAAAACAACACAGAGCAAGCAGACACGAAATAGCTTACTTTTCCACTTGCTATGCTAACCCCTTTCTCAGGTGATCTTGGCAGGCTTACCTTTCTCTAATTTTGTTAACATCTCACAGATATGAAACTGCACCCTCAACCCTCGGGCTCCTCTGCCTCCCTTCTCTTCTCTTTCCTGCTGTTTCATTACATTTTCTTATGTGCATACCATCAAGTCCTCTTGGACACATAATCAGATTTGTGCCAGACTATGTTTCTTGGCTTTAATGGTTAGTTAGCTTTCCAGAATACACATGCTGCTTTATACATGCTTTCATTACTGACATCATGAGAATGCATCTCTCCTGTGTTTACAATTGGGTGTTCACCCTTAAATAAAAGCCATGAGATCAGGTTGTTTAAGAGAATCTTTGAAAAGCAGAATAAAAACAGCTGTTATCTGCTTGAACCATTTCCTTTCCTTTCATGATCTGAATGATAATGATGTGTAACAGTGGGCAGTCTCCAGCTCTCATTATACGCCATACATCAGAGCCTCTTCCAGGATGGAATTGGGTCTCTGTCCCAGAGTTCCAGCAGGATCGTTTCAACCTCACTTCTAACAGGTGTTGGTGTTTGGGGGAGTGGGGAGGGGAGGATTAAACACCTTTGCTTGTTCCCCACTGACCTCCGGATTCAGGAGGCTGGTTTTCATTGGCAGTGTGGGGTTTGAAAGTCAAACCAGGTCCTTGCTGAAATTTCTCTCACCAGGAACAGATTACAAATATTTCCACATGTCAAACAAATGAACAAGAGGGTGGTCCGTATTAATCAAAGCTCTTCTAAACCAAGTACAGATGGTAGCAATGAACTTCTCTTCCATGAAGATTTCTTGAAATGGCGGGGGTGGGGGGAAGAGGGAGGTGTTGCAGCTCACAGAAATGCACATTTCTTCAAGAGACACCAGACAGGATAAGGAGCTCGAATCCAATGTAGCCAGGAACAAAACAAAATGAAACAATAATACCTACATTGAAAAATGGGAAGGTTCCAACATTCTCAATGATGCAAGCCGGAAGGTTGGTTGAGCTTATTTCCATGCAACACTCCCTTATCACAAGCTGTTTCTGAAAAGTCTGCGGCATTTGCCTAGAGACTGACAAGCTTAAATTGGTTTTAACCTCTCGAGCCCCTTTTCATATTGCAGATGTTGCTGATTGGGGAGCAGCGTTCTGCTTTCCCCAAAGTCAGTGATTTCCAGGCTCTGGTGGCATCCGCTCCTGAGAGCAAAACTCCTCTCTGACAACAATGTCATTTGTTATTTTTAATTAACAGAATAAAATATCGATAGCAAGAGTTGAAATTGCATTGTATTCAAAACTGGAGAGTGAGGAGAGTTAAGAAAGGCACGTCTATTTAAAGAGGAGCCCAGAGGCTGGACTCTCTGACCTTAGCTGTTTTACCCATGCCTCTCCACTGGTAGAAAACTGGGTTGGGGAATCTCCTGGGAACAAAGACTCTTTGGGGCTTTCTGTCTGACCAGGTGTTCCTGTTTAGGAAGCATATATTTCAGTGTATGTTTTAGCAAAATCGGTTCCACTTCTGCAACTCAAGATGGGCATGGTTATGCTCCGGTGTAGTTAGTCCTTCAAGGCGAAAGTTCAAAAGCTGCTAAGATGTCACTCCGTTCACACCTTATCTCAAAACAGTGTTAAACCTAAATTGTATTTGAAAGGTGAAAATTCTATTGTGAAGCTCTTAACACGGAGCGTCTGTGATTTCCACTGATAAAATAATTCCATGATGTAAAAACTTCACTGGAAGCCATTTCTTTCTCTAGCTTGAATCTTTCATACCAGAGTGAAGGGTGCACTTTCTCTTGGTCTCTTCCCAGTCAAGAGGGCACTATTCAAAATAGCTTAATGCATGGTGAAAGTTTTATATATATATATATATATATACATATATATATATATGTTCTCTTCTCAAACATTTTCAAGATAATTACAATAGAGATGGGAAATTTTTGTGCTAATAGATTAAATATGTGTTTGAAACCTCATCTTAATTATAAGCATTTTCAAGAGGACTAAAATATTATAACTTTTCATGAGGAGATAGCATTTTGTTGGATTTTACAAGGAAGTGAAATAAAATTATTTTATGTCAGAACAATTCCCTTACATGCCATAATTTTGATTTCACAATGACTTTCCTGGGGTGAGGAAGGGGTTATTCATTGATTTTTATAACTCTTTGGAAGGTTACAAAAGGCCTTATGAAATAGTCTCTCTTGTTTTGAACATGTTGCATATTTTGTTTAATATATATAAAAACATTTCACTATCCCAGATATTTCCCTGAATGTGTAAAAGTACATCGAGTTCTGAATTAATACAGGAACATTGGCAAACACCAAAAAAGGCTTCATTCTTCCAATTTCTTTGTGGAAATGGATAAGTGATATCTTTGTGAAATTTCCTTTCACTGAGAAAGTGAAATAAAGTGTGCTCACTGTTACAGAGTAGTCATTCCTCAGAAAACACTTGCATATGCCTAAAAAGGCTTGTTAGAAGGGCCAGCATTGGATTAAGCAGCTGCCTGAAATGCTGGCATTCCACATGGGCACCAGTTTGAGTCCCGGCTTCTCCACTTCCAATAAAGCCCTGGGAAAGCAGCAGAAGATGGCCCAAGTCCTAGTGCTTCTGCGACCCACGTGGGAGGCCTAGACGTAGCTTCTGGCTCCTGGCTTTGGTCTGACCCAGTCCTAGTCATTGCAGCTATTTGAGGAGTGAATCAGTGGATGGAAGATCTATCTCTCCCTCTCTCTCTGTAACTTTGCCTTTCAAATAAAGAAAATAAATGTTTTTTAAAAGGGTTTGTTAGGGAAACATAATAACATTTAGTGTAATTTACATACAGTAGCATAACCTAATATAGTAATTTCCATGTTGAGAAGACCATAAAAGATTAATTCCAAGTATTAGAATTTCAACACTACCGAGGAATGTCTGAAAATTGTCTTAAAATGTCAACACAGTTTTTAGAATCTGCTTAAAGCTAGGTTTATATTCAAATCATATTGTCATACAAGTCCACAGCATTACATAATACTCTTGATTATCTACTGTTGTAATTAATTTAAAAATAAGGAGATGTCGTATATCTTTCCATTAGAGGGAATGAATGGGAACGCACACAAAAGAAGGAAGGGACAGAGAATGGTAATTTTGATGAAACAGTAAGAAGTGAAGGAAGAGGGTGAGGAGGTCTATTTCTCTACCTTGGGAACAGTATTAGTCTAGGGAAATTTGGAATGACTGCTCATTTGAACATGCATTGACAGGTAGCTGGATAGCATGATAATTGATCTTTTAAAATGCATCCAACCTGCCAGGCACTTCACCCAGTGATTCATGGGAATTCAAAGCCTCTGAGTAGCGTAGCTAAAGGGTCAGTTCTAGATTTGAATCTGGGCTTTGGCTTCCAGGTAACTAAGCTCTTCCAGCTACACATGTGTAAAAATATAACCAAAAGTCATAAAAAAATTCTTCATAGATACTTTTTTAACAAAGGCAAATTGATTAAATAATGGGAAGATTCATGGAACAGTGTCTGGGATATAAAAAACACCATATAAGTACATACCATAAAATATTCTTGTTTAAGTTTCCTAAGAGCTCTGTAAGGTAAAAATCTTTGTTTTCATTTTGAAGTACAGGTAACTGAGAACCCAAAGTAGATATAACTTGCCTAATATCAGACAAGCAGCAGAGGGTGGCAAGGATAGGGGTATGTTATACTATGTACATCTCATTCTGGGTGTCACAGCTTCACCATGCTGTGGAGTGAGTGAGTGAGGTACCAGGTCTGTCCATGAACATTTAACTACCAAGGAAGAAACTGTAATCAGGTTTTCTGACAAAAGTCAAAGATACTGACTTTGCTGACTTCTATCTTTCTCTGTCAAATTAGGAAAGAGTGTTGGGTAAATGAACAAAATATAAAAACACCTAAACTGCAAATATGTAAATGTTCATTTTTTTCCTTGCAACTCTGATTTTTAAGCTCATTTCTCCTTCCTAAGAGTATATGTTTATTGATTTTGATATGAGAACCTAAGAGTATTATAATTAAAGAAAAAAGTGTTATGCAAATTCCAATGGTTCCTTTAGTTTTTATTGTTGCTGTTTTGGGATGAATTGCTTATTATCAGGTCATCTCAACAGGGTCATCTTCCAAGATTCCTTTGAGATCAGATGTGTCAGTTAGATCATCTCTCAATGGAGCAAAACTTCCTTTCTATACTTGTCATTTTTTATTACTTATTCTAAAAAGCAATTGTTTAGAAGTGGGCATTGTGAATAAGCCATTGCGTGAAACATTGGCATCCCTTTGTTGGTGTTCCTGGGGTCAAGTGCTACCTCTGCTTCTGATCCAGCTTGCTACTAATGTGCACACAGGGTAGAAGCAGATGATGGCTCACAGACTTGGATCATTGCTACTCATGTGGGAAACCCAGATGGAGTTCTGGGCTCCTAGCTTCAGTTTGGCCCAATCCTGGCTGTTGTGGGCATTTGGGGAGTGAACCAGCAGTGAGCTAGCACACTTTCTCTCTCTCTTACTCTCAGTTGTTCTCTTTCAAATAGATAAAAATAGATAAATAAGCATGAAGAAAGTGATTGAAGATGAGTATTTAAGATGAGTGTTTTCTCTACTCTATTGAGAACTCTAGGATGGTTTGCGTTGTTTCTGGTTGGCCTCACCTTTTTTCTGTGGCATGTACAATGGAATGTGGGAGCTGCTCATTCATGTTTATCAAATGAATAAATAGAAGTTTTTGACCTCGGATGGGCTACTTAGGGTGACTGTGGTGAATTTAAATAAAGCTGGGTGCATATACGTGTAGAATGTTGGAAACTGTGGGGATAAGAAAGCTCGGTGGACAGTGCTGTTTTTTGATTGTTGCAAGTAGAAAATATGGATAAAAGATAATTCCCAGAAAATTGGAAACAATAGAAAAATATAAGATCAACTTAAGAAAAACAAGAATTATTTTCTTTTGAAGGAGGATAGGGAGCTCAAAAGGAATTTTTTGTTTGTTTTCTCAGTATTTTTTTTTTGTAGTCTTGAGTCCCTTTCTGTAATATTATTAAAGCAAGCCAGCCATAGTTAGAACCTACAGGTTAGAACATTGTATAGCAGGAAGGGTGACGGTGCAGTGACATCGCCTTTCTGTGGTGGGTTCTCTTGATATGTTATCAAGGAATCATCACCCGGCGACTCCTGGTGCAGGAACTAGGATGTGATTCATCAAGGAGGCCTTTTTTTGTTGAACTTTGGAGAGCAGTTTCTGTACCCAGCAGGTGAAATGGCATGCTAGAGAGCCTGGCGGGCAGAGTGGCATGTTCCCTCCTGACCTCAGGTTCCCAAAGACACTGTGCCGTCTGTTTGTGTGTATGACGTACTCCGTGGGACAAGCACTGGGCTAAGAGAAACAGCAAGGATCCCATCAGATACCTGTCTGTGTAGGGAGATACCTATCTTTGCATTTAATGAGGGAGGGAGGCTAGATTTCACTAGTGTTTGAGAAAGAAGAAGGATTAATTTGGCTATTTGTTTTGAAGCAAGGTGTGTTATCTACTGAATCTTTCCTTGCCAATTAGTATTCATTTAGTTTACTCCTATTGGAACTGCAAAATAAATAAATAAATAAACAAGCAAAAAAAAAAAAAAAACCAAAAAGCAAAAAATAAAACAACCAAAACAGACACACAAACCTACAATTATTGGTTTTAATCCTGTAAAGGGAAAGCCTGATTATCATATAATTTGTTCTCTTTGGCTGAGCAAGTGATTATCTTCAAGTGGAGGATGTTTCTAGGGATTTAAGCCGAATACACATTTGGGTTTATTTCATTTTAGAGCTAAAAGTTTAAAATGAGACCCAATCGTGTGGCTTGTGTTCCCCTAAAATAGGCAACCCTGAATGCAGAGTGAGGTAGCAGAAGATGCTAAAGTTTAATTACATCATGGATAGCTAAGTCATTTCTTGAAGCTGACTGAGAAAAATTTCATAGGAATCAAGGAGAATTATATTACAAAAACTCTCAAAATAAGCCAAATGATGGTATCATCACAGTAAGCATTCAGTTATTAATTGATTGGTTGACATTTATTGTATAGTCTCTGTTATTTACTTATTAACCTCATGCATATGTTTTACAGCCCTTGTCGGTATTATGCTCTGATGGGGTAATTGTATAAAGTTCATACATCATGGATACATGTAATGGGCTGCATCTTCCCACCTTTGATTTTTGTGTGCCTCTTATTGGTGTTTCTTCCTCATTATTAAATTAAAACAGACAATTATAGTCAAGAAATTAAAAGAGGAAAGGCAGCTTTCAGAATCGAATCTTTTTTCTTTTGGAACCAAAATTAAGACAGCATAGCTTTGCATTTAGGAGAAATAGGAGCGGGAACTGGCTAGTTGTTGAGGGCTTTACCTATGAAATAATTGGTGCTTACTTTATAAATATTCTTGGATGCTGCATGTGATTTTTTTTGGGCACAGAGTGTTGTATTCTATCTAAAATTTCTGCATAAAGAGGCTATAATCACCAAACTCCTCCCCACCCTCAAATGACAAAGGCAACTGGGAATGTTTAAAGATTGCTTGCTGAGAATTTCTGATTTATTAAAAATGTAATTGCTAATCGGATTTTTACAATACAATTTACCTCCTCTGTAATGAGAGACTGGGGAACTAGTTATTTTTTCTTTCTTCCTCTTTTCCTTTGTAACACTAGCTCTCCATTGGAGAGAAAAGGACAAACAGCTGGAACTTATAACTATTTGGAAACATCAACAATGTTGAAATTTACACTCCCATGTGCAGATGTTATCAGACAATCAAAAAAAAATGTGTACAAACAATGAAAGAGGAATGAAGCATGATTCCGATGGATGGGACACAAAAAGCTACACTTGTCTCTTTTTCAGAAAAACATAATGAGCCAATGAGATGAGATAGATTATATTAGAAAGACTTTCTAACTCAGTGATAGATATGGTCTTTATGAGATGACTGACTTTATGAAACATACATGGCTTTACCCCCACAGCATTATATAAGAAAGAGAGGCTGAGCTAATAAAAAGAAACTCTGCCAGTTGGCACTCTATTTCCCATTGGATTTCAAGATCATAGTCAAACACGTATCTCCCTAATACTATTGGGCATGGTCGCTTAATAATATGCTTCCAGCAGAGAGGTTGGACCAAGTCTTCCATTGCTAATTTATATCCCGCTTATCTAATGGAGATTGGTTAATCCAAGTATGGCATTTTGGGATGTGGGATTAGACTAATACTACTCTAATATAGATAAATTTTTTTTAGCTTCCTTGGGGCTTTATCTGTCAGGCTAGCTTCTTTGTAAGCATTAGCTTGCTCTTCCAGCATAATTTAGCAGAAATTGGTAAAAATAGATGAGACTTAGTATCCATAAAGACCCTAAGGCAGTAAAACTACATAGGACGATAGGTAAAAACTTTAAATATCTCAAATATATTCCTCCTGAAATAAACTTCATTTTTATTCATTGTGTCCAGGCAGGAGGCTTCTTCTTAAGCCCTGAAATGGTTGCCTTCTCTCTCTCTGTCTCTCTCTCTCTCTCTCTCTCTCTTTCTCTCTCTGCACCAGAATGGGGTAAAGGATAAGAGGCATGCTTGTGGTACTTTCATGCAACAGTCTAGTGATACCAGTGCCATCTGCAGTTGAAAAGAACCTGCACTTGTAGAGGCAGTAGAGTGGAACACTTGAAAGCCTGGACAATGGAATTAGACAAACCTGGATTTAAATATTGACTTTTAGTTGCAAATTGCAAGAGTTTGTGTGGCACCTTCTCCCATGCTTCTTGCTTTTCATGAGCAAGTTGGGGATAATGATTGCCAGGGTAGTTAAACATAAAGCACGCAGCACAGTAAGTACAGTACCTGTCACAATGGTAAAGCTTTAGTGGTAGTGATTCATATTTGTATTATTTTAGATGCATTCCATGGCTTCACTGACCACAGTGAAATACTCACTCCTGGGTAGTTTCTTTTTCTCCAAAATAGGAAGCCATATAGGCATCTTCAAATTGCAGAAAGATACTAAATTGTATTTGATATTGCATAGGTTTGAAAACAGAGTGGAATATAAGTGGCTAAATTGTCAGGTGTCAGTCTAGACTCACTATAGACAGACTTCCACAAGGATAAACCTCTATTGCATGAAAAGGTACATAAAAATAATGGAGAGAAAGACATGCTAAAGAGGCAATATTAGATAAATTCTGCCTTTATTTTGAAGGAAAAATGATGTGAGCAACAGATAGGAAATCAGTGTGTTATACATGAAAACTGAAGCTTATTTGCTAAATTTTTTTTCTTCTGCAAACAGCAGTTGCTAAAAATGCATGGAGAATGACTACGTTCATTGGCCCAGTTCTACTTCATCACGTGCAGTGTTTACATTAAAATCGTGGAATCTGGGACAGGCATTGTCGTGTCTTCGGTTGGGCTGCTATGTGAAACTTCTGCATCCCACATCAGAGTTCTAGTTTGAGTCCCAGCTCCTCTGCTTCCAACCCAGCTTCTTGCTAATGTACTCTGGAAGGCAGCAGACAATGGCTCAAGTGCTTGGGTCCCTTCCACCCATGTGGGAGACAGGAATAGAGTTCTGGGCTGCTGGTGTTGGCCTGGCCCAAGCCCAGTTGTTGTAGACATTTGGGGAGTGAACCAGCAGATGAGAGATCTTTCTTTCTCTAAGTAGGTGTTAGATAAATAAATAAACAGAAATGAATAAATAAAATAGTAAGAACCCTGGACAGCTCTTCTGTGACAGCCCTTGCTACCTTGTGTTGAAATTAGTTGGAACGTGATCATTTCTGGTGCAAGTGCTACAAGCACAGGACCACAACACACTTCTCTCTCAAGAGTCCTGAGCATGCGGGCTGACTTGCCCCAATTGGTAGAGTTGGAAACATACCAGGGGATTCCAATTCAATCCCATCAAGGTGGCATGTGCCAATGCCATCTCACTATTCCAAGTAATCAATTTCAGTTCACAATTGATCATAATGAAAGGACTAAGAGTCAAAGGGAGCACATAAACAAGTCTAGTACCTGCTAACACTAACCAATGGAATAAATAAAGGGGAGAGTGATCCAACATGGGAAGTGAGATACTCAGCAGACTCATAGAATGGCGGATGTCCTAAATAGCACTCTGGCCTCAGAATCAGCCCTAAAGGCACTCGGATCTGGCTGAAAAGCCCATGAGAGTATTTCAGGCATGGAAAGCCAAGACACTCTGGCAAAAAGATCTCTGTGAGTGAGATCCCAGTGGAAAGAACAGGTCTTCAAAGAGGGAGGTGCCTTTCTCTGAAGGGAGGAGAGAACCTCCACTTTGACTATGACCGTGTCTAAACAAGATAAGAGTCGGAGAACTCAAGGGGCTTCCATAGCCTTGGAAACTCATGACTGGTGCATAGGGAGATTACTGATGCCATAAACAGGAGTGTCAATTTGTAAAGTCAACAACAGGAGTCACTGTGCACTTACTCCTCATGTAGGATCTCTGTCCTTAATGTGCTGTACACTGAGGCTTAATGCTGTAATGAGTACTCAAACAGTATATTTCACTTTGTGTTTCTATGGGGGTGCAAACGATTGAAATCTTTACTTAATGTACACTAAACTGATCTTCTGTAAAAAAAAAAAAAAAAAAGAAATTATCAATTCCCAACTTGACTCTCACTGGGATTAAACATGACAATAGGTCTGATCTGATTTCATCATCATTTAAAAAAAAATCATCTATTATTTTTCACTTTATGTTTCTGTGTGGGAACAAACTGTTGAAATCCTTACTTAAGGTATACTAAGCTGATCTTCTGTATATTAAGATAATCGAAAATGAATCTTGATGTGAATGGAAGGGGAGAGGGAGTGGGAAAGGGGAGGGTTGTGGGTGGGAGGGACATTATGGGGGGAAAGCCATTGTAACCCATGAGTCGTACTTTGGAAATTTATATTCATTAAATAAAAGATAAAAAAAAAAGAGTCCTGAGCATGGAAGAACGTGAGTTACTGCATCCATGAACCAATTTTTGTGAGCTGCAGATAAAGGCCTTTATTTATTTCATTTGGTAGCAAACTTGATTGCCTGTTATACTTCAAAACAGCATATGCCAAACTAAAGCTTAAAGTGAATTTCTAACTCAGTAGTTAGGATTTTAGCATGAAGATCTCCTTTAAGTTTCAAAAATTTCCATGAGTATTTATACTTGAATTTTCTCTTAATTGAGAAAATACATGACATAGCAGCTGCCAAAGCTTCTCCCATATATATTTAAAAGTGATCACGTAAGGGATACTTGTGGCAACATTTTTGTAATAGCAAAACAATTGAAAACAGGTTATGAAATCATAAATATCCATCCATAGTAAATTGGTTAAATAAATTATGCTGTTTTCATGTAATGAAATAGTTTGTAGTTGTAAAAAATGGCAGATCAATATGTACTGATATAGAAACATGTGAACATCAAATTGCAGCATACAATGTATCATGTAATTCCCTGTTTATGGAAAACTATCCAAGTCTGCTGGATTAGGTATGGAAAAATTCTGAAAAAATATAGAGTATGTCGAAGTTTTTATGAAACCAGGAAGACATTTACCTTTTTTTTGAGATTTTATTTATTTATTTGAAAGGCAGAGTTACAGAGAGGCAAAGGTAGAGAGAGAGGGAGGGAGGGAGGGAGGGGAAGGGAGGGAGAGAGAGAGAGAGAGAGAGAGAGAGTCTTCCATCCACTGATTTACTCCCCAAATGGCTGAAACAGCTGGAGTTGAACTGATCTGAAGCCAGGAGCCAGGAGTTTCTTCCAGGTCTCCACACGGGAGTGCAAGGGCCCAAGCACTTGGCCCATCTTCTACAGCTTTCTCAGGCCACAGCAGTGAGGTGGATTGGAAGTGGAGCAGCTGGGTCTCTAACCAGTGCCCATAAGGGTTGCCAGCACTGCAGCCGGCCACTTTAACCTGCTATGCTACAGCACCAGCCCTGACATTTACTTTTCACATTGTAACTGTACTAATTGGAAATTTCCCCTCATGAGCATGAATTATTTATATTTAAAAATTAAAATTACAGGGTGGATGTTTGGCTCAATTGTTAAGATACTGCTTGAGAAGCCTGCATGGGGGATTTTAGTGACTGGGTTTGAGTCCTGCCGTTGCTTCTGATCTAGCTTCTGGCTAATGGATACCCTGGGAGGTAGCAGTGATGGTCCAAGTGCTTGAGTCTCTGAACTTAAGTAGGAAAACTAGATTGAATTCTGGGCTGTTGGCTTCAGCCTGGCCCAGCCCTGGATTGTTGTAGGCATTTGAGAAGTGAATCAGTAGATGGAAGATCTCTTTCTGACTCATTTGATTTGTTTTTTAATTAAAGATGGAAATTAAAAAAATTAAGATACTGAAAGATAATTAAAAAAAAACTACATTCTATGCATCCAATACATCTCTCTCGTATATAAATCAGATCAGTACATTGTACAGAGTGCTCAGGCTTCGTACATGTTTCTACGCTCAAATCCTCTGCAACCCCCATTTTCTTTGGTCACCAAAATGGAAATCAGCCTTACACAGTTTTTATAACCCTTTTACTTTTTTCAACAACCAGACTAGTGGGTTGTCTCATGTTTGCTAGCTGCATCATTTGCTCATACTCACAAAATGTTACGGGAAAGGCACAGATTGAGTATCCCTTTTCTGAAGATCCAAAATCCAAACTATCCCTAAATCTTTAACTTTTTGAATGTCTCCTAATGCCACACGTGGGAAATTCCACACTTGACCTCATGTGATACTACAGTTGAATGCAGGTGCACTAAAAATGCTGCCTAGAATTACCTGCAGGCCATAGGTATAAGATCTATGAAACATAAATTAGCTTTATGCTTACGCTGTGATTCCATCCCCGAGATATCTCCTAACTATAACCAAATATTTCATAATCTGAAAAAAATTAAATCTCAAACACTTCTGGTCCCAAGTATTTTGGATCAGGAACACTCAACCTGTAGAGTATTAGAATAGATCAAAGCAGAAGTTTTCTGGTTTAATTTCAGAATAAAGCTTCAGAACTCCCTTCCTCCCTTGTTTTTGGGGAGCCTAAATTAGAAGTGAGTGGGCCGGCGCCGTGGCTCAATAGGCTAATCTTCCGCCTTGCGGCGCCGGCACACCGGGTTCTAGTCCCGGTTGGGGCGCCGGATTCTGTCCTGGTTGCCCCTCTTCCAGGCCAGCTCTCTGCTGTGGCCAGGGAGTGCAGTGAAGGATGGCCCAAGTACTTGGGCCCTGCACCCGCATGGAGACCAGGAGAAGCACCTGGCTCCTGGCTTCAGATCAGCATGGTGCACTGGCTGCAGCGCGCTGGCTGTGGCGGCCATTGGAGGGTGAACCAACGGCAAAGGAAGACCTTTCTCTCTGTCTCTCTCTCTCACTGTCCACTCTGCCTGTCCAAAAAAAAAAAAAAAAAAAAAAAAAAAGTGAGTGGTAGAAGAGTAGAAGAGGAGGAATCCTCTGTACATTTAATATTGTTGTAAGGAACCCATTTTGAAAATTGCTGCTTCAACCTTTATTATCAGATCATTTGGTTAAGTGACTTACTCAAGGTCATGCAAGCTATGAAACTGGATTAGAATTCAGATTGGTATATGTTAAATTTCATATTTACAGTTTCTTTTGAACTTATATTATCTTGATACTATAGGAAATGCAGGGGCTATGCTGTATTCACCTGTTTGACCATTCCACTCCATGCCTAACAGAATGCCTTGCATTTACAGAGAATCAACAAATATGCAGTTAGTTAGTAGTTGGAGTATATTCACTGGGCTGGCTGAATTTCCCAGGATCATTCAGCAGATAAACAAAATATGGAGCTAAGATCTGAAATGCTTTTCCCAAAAGAAGCCTATTTTATTACACCCTAAATCATACTTTGCCCAAGTCATTTGTCACATAGCATTTAATGTAACTTCAATTTCTATAATTCTTAAATTTCTTTGTGGGTTATTGTTGGGTTTTTCATTTTCTTTTGAATTTATGACATATAACAAAGTATTTCACAGCTCTCTTCTCTCCAGTCCTCCATTACTATTGTTCTGAACTCATTATCTCTTTTCTTCATATTTAAGCAAACCTCACAGTCACTCTGTCTATGGTTTTAGGTTTTTTTTTTTTAAATATGATTTTTCTAAGTAGAATGTTCTCTCTGTTAGGAAACAGAGCTTGTCCCCATCATTTACAAGGCCTCTATTTTCAATTATGCTCACAGTGTTGAATGTTGAATGGTTCAATGAAGGCTACATTTTTCAGAGAAAACTTCTTACTAAAAACACCTAAAAATGCTATATTGAAAAGACTTTAGAAAACACCTAAAAGTGACGTGGTAGTAAGGTCTTTAGGACAAAATCGAGGCAAGGTTGGTATCTGAGAAGCTGTAGAGCACGGAGTATTTAAATTGACTAGTCCAAGGGACATTTGCACCCTGTAAATTTAGAGCTGTAGTTTTGAGAATCTCCAAGTAAGGCAGTGTAAGAGGACGTCCTATCTATATTGACCTGGGGTCCAACATCCTCCAGTCCTCCCAGAACAAGGGACCCGACAGGAACTATGTCTGTATCCTTCGATTCTTTGCTCTCAGAGAACCGCATCGAGGGTTGATTTGTGTCAGCCTTTTTGGGGTGCTATAATACCATATAACAAACTGGTTGGTTATAGATAACAACAATATATAACCCACGGTTCTAAATAGAGGCTGGGAAGCCTAAGATCACGGGGAGGTGTCTGGGGATGGCCTGTTCCTCCTGAATGGCATCGTCCAGTAGAGCCTTCACGTGATAGAAGCAGCCAGTGAGCTCCCTTCACCCTCTCGTGCAAGGACTCTGATCCCATTCATGATGGCTGTTCCTTCCTGACCTAATTACCTCATGAAGTTTCCAGGTAACATCACCGCAAAGAGTAGAATCTCACAGATGCGTTTTGAGGATATAGACACTGCGATCATAGCAGTTTGGGACATCAGAGAGCAGGAGAGATAAAAAAAGAAAGCAAATGTCTAGCAGAGAAGTTGCGGCTAATATCTTTGCAGATTTGTAGTTCTCACCATGCATTATTTGGGTGGTCTTGAAATTTCCAGTTCATGAACCTGATCTGAGATGGTTCCAGCCTCCAATGAATGCTTCTGGATGCCTCCAGAAGTCGACACACATTTTCTGGGAAGGAAGGCACTGGCATTCTAGGCCAAAAGGACTCCTCGTGGCTAACTACACAAGGAAACAAGGCTGTACGCATGAGTACAAGCAGAGAAGTGGATCAGAGGGTCAGCTGTATAAACTTCAGGTATTAGAATTACCTGGGAGGCAGAAACTATTGCCAAATTCATGCTAAAAGACAAGTCTGGGGGCCAGCGCTGCAGTGCTGGCATCCCATATGGGAGTCCCTGCTGCTCCACTTCCGATCCAGCTCTCTGCTATGGCCTGGGAAAGCAGTAGAAGATGGACTAAGTCCTTGGGCCCCTGCACCAGTGTGGGAGACCCAGAGGAAGCTCCTGGCTCCTGGCTTCGGATCTGCGCAGCTCTGGCAGTTGCAGCCATTAGAGGAGTGAACCATCGGATGGAAGACCTCTCTTTCTCTCTCCCTACCCCTACCCCTACCCCTACCTCTACCTATACCTTTCAAATAAATAAATAAATAAAATAAAAAAAAGACAAGTCTGAAAATAACTACAGGGAACAGAAGATGTAAAAAGTGACACAGGAGGTTTTGAAAAGCATCACCTTAAAATATTTTTTAAAAGAAAACTTAAAAAAAAAAACAGAATTAAAACCCATTGGACACATTTAACAGGGCATAAAATACTGCTGATAATAGGCTAGAAAAATGTATTCAGAACAAAGCAGAGAGAAATAAAAAGCTGGGGAATATGGAGGACATGGTAAAGATGGAGCACTGAATGCAGAATTCTAGTGCATGTTAAGACTCCCAGAGGAGAGTTGAGAGAAGATTAAGAGAGGCATTGTTTGAAAAGGGATGAGAATTTTTCTCAATTGAAGAAAGACACTAATCCATCGACTCCAGAGGCCACGTCTATTCTTAGGCAGGATAAGCAGAAAGAAAGTCATACGATCGACACCACTGTGAAACTGCAGTCTGCCCAGACCACAGTGCCTGCTGCAGAGCCGCTTGCTAACAAGTACATTTTGGTAAGTGAACTTACTGGTTAGTTAAGATTCAGAGCAGTGAGGTGGGACTGCCTTTTTGACTCACAAGACATAGACTGAGTGACCTCTTTCTAAACTTTAGCTTCTTCTCCTGTTTAAGGGGAAACTAGTAGCCCTTACCTGAAGGTATTCCATAAGTATTTAATGCACGTGGACAGCATTGTACTTGGAAAACACACAATAAATTATGATCTACCTTTTTTGTTATACTACCTAAGAAAACTATAATTTGAATGATTCAGCAGTTCTATATGAAATTTTTCTTATTTATTTTCCAAAAACTGGTCTTTACAAAAGAAGCAATTTACTATTGTGATCTGCTTCTTTATGGTCTGGAAGTATTTTGTAAAATGGTGCAAGGTTTTTAGTGCAGACTCAAGAAAGCAATAATAATAATAATGATGAATATGGTATTTTTTTTATTAGTTGAAGTGCTTTAACATACACCACTCCATGACTGACTTTGCAACACCATCAGCTGCTGGAGAATGGGTGTCTTTTCATGGGATCTCTAAGCCATACTAGCTGAGGCTAATTCTCACTTTCGTTAAAGTTAGACATACATTAAACTAAATATAAAAACAGTTATGAATACCTGATATGTGTGATATATTGCCTAAATGGTCCTCAAGGTGATTGAAAAACATTGGTTTCAGCTGTATATAGAGTGAATATTGATAGTGAGTAGAAAAAATAGCATGAAGGACATTGGAGATAATATAAGATTTAAGGCTACAATTTGAAAGTGTGCTTCTAGTCATGACAATGATAACAATAGCTACATTTTAGAATGATCTTTGATTTACTTAACTTTTTTTTTATATTTGAGAGGCAGAGAAACACACAGGGAGAGAGAGGGAGAGGGAGAGAGAGAGAGCGAGTGAGCGAGCTCTCATCACTGATTCACTTCCCAAATGCTTGCAACAGCTGGGTCTATGCCAGGCTGAAACCAGGAGCTGGGAACTCAATTCACATCTCCTACATGGGTGCCGGGGACCCAAGTACTAGAGACATACCTGTTACCTCCTAGGGTCTGCATTGGCAGGAAGCTAGAATTGGGAACCAGAACCCGGAATTGAACACAAGTATTCCAATATGGCATGCAGGCATCTTAATGATAAGCCAAACGTCCACTCTGATTCAGTGAGCATTTATTTATCACCTATTGTGTGCATCATATTGATCAAGGACATTTCAAATACATAAACAATTTCCTTTATTTTTTAGTTGAGCAATATATTCTTTTATGAAGCATGGCCATCTAAATGACAGTCACAGTCCTAGATTGTTGCAGAAAAAGTCATGGCGAGGAGGGCTATATTCATTTGGTCTTGGTGGCAGTTCTGCTATCATGAGACTAACAAATAGAAGAGGAGGAAGACAGCTTTGAGGATGTATTGTGCACAACACATAAACCATTGTGAGAGCAGGCATCATAGAGGCTAGCAAATGAAACCTGCTCAACTGCCACCTTACCACATGCCAACGACTGCTGGTCACCTTTCAAACAAAGAGCACATCAACTAAACCAAATGAAATGGTTTCCTGCTTACTAGGTTTATTCTATTAGGTCCTTTGTTAAAGAGACTGTGTCTGTTTTATTTCATTCAGGTAGAACAGTCAGACATGTCATTAGATTACCTTTGAATTTGACCTCGTACTTGTCATTTTTTATGGTAAAGAATAAGACTTTTTTTTTTTTCAGGAAGAAGGAATTCTTTCAAGTTAAAGACATTGAAACCTAATAGATTGTGCTATTTAAACAGAAAACAAATTAAGGTAGCTCTGGAGCCTTTTTTTTTCTTTTTTTGGTAATTAGCCACAAGTTCCTAAAGGACGTTAGACAATTATAGAGATAGACTGAGCTATGTGATCTCAGACTTCAAGTTAACACTTATTTTCCTGGGTTTTGAGACTTTTCATTTTCTTTAGCATTATATCAGTGTTCTTTCCCTTTTTACTTTTGAGTAAATCTTTTTAATTTTTGTTTTCAACTATACATATTTATGGGGATACCATGCTGTTTCATCAACTCTGGATTCAAAAAGTAGAATTGTCTCCTCAGTACTCTTTCAAGGACTCATCTTGGTATAAACTTTGTAAGGCCTCCTTAGTTTTTATTTTAGTCTTTAGTGAAATACAGCACATATTTCATGATCGACACATCAGCTTATTTTCCAGTTTATTCTCCTAAATGACTACCACATCTTTCCCTAATTTCAGAGTAGGCATTTCAGTTTCATTAAGAAACATATAAGGACATTTTTCTTCCCACCCTCTGCAAACAATGCTAATAGCTCTATGCATCTGGAAACATTTCAGTGTTTTACCTAAATCACTCTTTCATTTATTCTTTTTTGTTGATATGTCACTTCATCTGTCTACTCCTTTGATTCAATTTACTTGACGTCAGCTAGACTTGTGAACAGATCCAGTTTTCACATCTCACAGACACTGGAATATGAGCAGCTTTCTATTCCTGATTTCATACAGTTTTTGGAATATATTTCAAATTTTGAAAATAAAGTCCATTTTTAAAACTCTATTTTTGTGCTAGGTTTATATTCACATGGCTTTATGATTTTTCAGTTCTCACACAAGCCCCAAAGCTATATTTCACTAAAGAAAAATAGTGGGTTTTAAATAAATTTATAGAACCATCACTTTTATATGGCCATATAATAGAAGAGTATGTGGAAATAGTATTGATAAAATATTTAAGTTTTCTCTTCAGGTGTGTAGAAGAACAAAAGAAGGAAATACTATATCCCCTTTTTATATATTTATCAAAGATACCAAAACCATGGGCAACGTAAGTAAAACTGACCATGACTTTCTATTCTGTAGAATTGTGGAGGTTATGGTAGCAATTAGACAATGGTATTCAAAGTAAGTAACATTAAAAATCAGTAGAGGAGATAATTATCTGAAAATTATTTTTAAAATATCCAATACTCAGAAAGGGTAAAATTTATGACTTGACTATTCTTTTCATACTAAATATTTACCACATATGTTATGAAATTGTCTTCCTGTGTCATATTTTAAAGTGTATTAGTTATAGCTTATATACGGTCATTTGCCCTCAAATGTTTTGTATCATACACCAGTAAAACTTCCTTAAAAACACAAAATGTGTAGAATGACAAGGGCAGTGACTGATATAGAACATTTTGATTTCACATCTTTTGATTTTATATAATTCAAAAAAGGAGAAAATGAATGATTTTTTAGAAGAATAATTTTAAATATTAAGAATAACATTTGATAGCAACGGGAAAAAGCACAAAGTGAAAGTAAGAATCTCTTTCCTTATCTCTTCTACTTACCCTGCACAAGCAAGCAATGGCTCTTAAGAGTTTCTTATATTTCTTTCTAGTAATTTTCTACAGACACACATCTTTTTTCTATGTAAATGATCTTGTAAAAGTGTTCTAATATATTTATGCAACCTACTCTCTAATCATGTAATAACATATTTCCCAACTTACATAGTATATATGGATTTTTCTCATTTCTAGGGGCTGCACAATTTGCCATTGTATGAGTATACTATAATTTCTTTAACTAGTTCCCAATTGATAACTATTTAGATTGTTTTGAATTTCTATAATAAAGCCACAATGTACATTATAACATATTTTTGCACATTTGTGTGAGGATTTCCATATAAAAGAATTCCTACAGAAGAAAATACCAAGTTTGTTGCATTTTTAGTTTTGATAGACATTGTTAAATTTCCCTCCAAAAATGTCCCAAGTTGCTTTTCCACTAACAGTGTTGAAAGCACTGTTAGTGCTTTCTTATTTAAGCCTTGGTCAACACCCAGTAATAAGGGGAGCACATTGAGTCTAGTAAAGATGCCCATGTTCTACATCTGAACACCTGGGTTTGAATCCAGGCTCCACCTTCTGACTGCAGGTACCTGCTGATGCAGACCATGGGAGGCAGCAGTGATGGCCTACCTACCTGTTCACTGCCACCTGTGTGAGCCATCTAGATTAAGTTCCTCGCTTCTGGCTTTAGTCCTTCTGGCCATCACAGGTATCTGGGGTGTGAACAAATGGATGGAAGTGTTCTTTCTCTTAGCCTCTCAAATAAAGAAATAAATAAAAGCTTTAAAAAAGAAAAACAGGGGCAGGTATTTTGTGCGGTGAGTAAAGCTGCCTCTGACAACACTGGCATCATATATGGGTGCTGGTTCCTGTCCGTGCTGTTCTGCTTCTGATATAGCTCCTTGCTATTGGCCTGGGAGAAGCAGCAGAAGATGGACCAAGAGTTTGGACCCCTGCTACCCAGGTGGGAGACCCGAATGAGGCTTCAGGCTTCTGGCTTTGACTTGGCTCAACCCTGTGGTTGAGGTCATCTGGGGAGTGAACTAGCAAATGGAAGATCTCTCCCTCTGTCTCTACCTCTCTCTGTCTAACTCTTTCAGATAAATAAATAAATTTAAAAAACTGGGTAATATAAAAATCTCAATTATTTTTTCAAATTATAATTATCTCATATTTATTCTAATTTGTATTTCCTTAATTTTCAAAGAAGCTAATCATATATGATAAACACTTTTCCAAGATGCCTTTTTTTATTGTTGTTAAAAAAAGAAAAATGTATGATAAACATATGATTATCTGCGGTACTCAAATACACTCACACATTTCCAATTTCACTTGCTTGTTCCCACTTTCTAGGATACTTGTAACTTGAAAGTTTTTAAAAGCTGTTAAATCTACCAATGTGGGCACTAATTGAAAGCCAATATTATATATTTTAAGTAAGATGTTTTAGTCATATTGGCTCAACTCAATCACTTTGATGCACAAAGAATTTCTTTCCCAAAGATTTATTTATTTGCAAGTCAGAATTATAGATACAGAGAAGGAGAGATAGAGAGAGAAATCTTGCATCCACTGATTCACTACCCAAACAGCCTCAACAACCTGGGCTGGGCCACACTGAAACTAGGAACCAGGAGCTTCCTTCTGGTCTCCCACGTGGGTGGAGGGGTCCAAGCATGTGGGTCATCCTCTGCTACTTTCCCACCCAGCCCAGAGCTGGATTGGAAATGGAGCAGCCAGGACTCGAACTGGCACCCATATACAGACCATGTGATAGGCCATTACGCCACAACACTCATCCAGGTACACAGAGAATTTAAAGAGTTGGAGTTTTCAATTTAAAATAAATCTAGGGAGTAAGCCTCTATCTATCTAGATTTTCCCACAATATGGTTCAATATAGGGAGTTGGATAGTGGATGGAAAGAACAGATGCTGTCTGAATGCGAGCAATAGCGTCAACTTGAAGACTCCTCTTCCCTGGTGAATTCCCAAAGCCTAGGGCACTGCCTGACTTGTAAGTGCTCAACAGAAACAGGACAAATGAATGCATGGACAATGGCAAATGCCAAACACACGAGGAAAGTAATGGGGAAGCTATCTTTCAGGAAACATCTTGGAAACTTTCTTTGATAAATGGAAATTCCAGATTTTAGTTAGGATCCCTGTGGAAACACTCAAGCTTTAAAACAGACTGACAGGATGGGGGTCTCCCTAGACACTGAACAAAAATCTTCCATATTTTCCATTACTCCTATGAATTTGAAGATCTTAAGATAAGAAGAATTATATCAATCCAATTTTCTCTTCATTTTTCACTTTATTTTGGCAGACTTACAGCTTTGGCAATAGAACGTGAGTCTTTAAAGTAATTTTTTCTTTGATAAAATTCATCTCCTAGCTTATGTCTTTTATTTGGCTCTGGTTTTAACCAGAGCTTCATAACATTCTTTCAGTCTTAAATATTAAGGTAGCTTTTCAAAAAAAGCAAATATCCCAGACAATGGCATGCAATTGAAAATAATGAATTTTTATCTTAGTTATGTGTGAGTCACCAAGTATACAATATGCTTGACAGGAGGTTAGCTCACAACAGCTTCCCCTATTGTGTGCTGGTCTTTACTTAATGGGCCTTCAGATTGTTACTTTAAACTCAAATATGAATAGCAGTCTCAAAAAATAAATTGGATATTGAAAAATCCAATATGCTTATTCTGGTAATTTTAAAAATGTTAATCAGTCAGAGGTGATGAAAATCTGCATTATATCTATGAATGTTTATGTGATTTGGTTTGAGAGCTGAGGGATTACTAACTGTTGGTGAACAATAGAATAACTCTCTAGGGAAATACTTTATCATAATGATTATATAAATGTCATGCTATGTTGAAACTTTTTTAGAATCTTGATGTATAGAAAGGTTCAGTTGGGCTAATAATTGGAAAGAATATCTACAAGATTCTTTCAGGTCAATAATTAGGGAAACATTGGAATAAATACTCGGGGAGAAAAAAACAAACTAATGCTGAAGAAATGAATTATGACCAATTGGATGGCATGACCTTTCTCAGAGAAAAATCAGCCCAGGCAAGCTTAATTTTCCTTTATGTAGAATTATCAATTGGCTAGATAAAGTAAGGTTAGAGGTTATAGCAAAGGACTTTGGGGAAATATTTGATATAATTATTATTTGTTTAAATTATTAGGTTATAAATCCATCATTTGAGCATGGTAAAAAATAATTTACCACAAACACATGTGGTTTAATCTCAGAAGAGGTCGCATGATGCAGTATTCTAAAAATTATTAATAGAGAATAGCAGATCAATATACTCATGTTAGAAGGAAATGATAACTTTATGCCGTAAGTTGCTGAAAAGGAGACTGGAAATTTCCACAGATATTATTCATGAAAATACTATAAAGAACAGGAGACTCTTTTTGAATATGATGCAGTTTCTCTAGTTTAAACCAAGAGCCAGTATTTATTTATTGTTGAAAACTAGAAATAAGATAAGCTTTCCCATTACTTTCATTAAATTTTACTGTTATTTGGGGATTTCTGATCAACCAATCTAACATGAAACCAAATTTGGGGTGTCAATATTTGGCAAATCCCTAAGGAGTTATATGAAATACAATACTACGAATAAAAATGAGAATACAGCCAGCTCTCTGCTGTGGCCAGGGAGTGCAGTGGAGGATGGCCCAAGTGCTTGGGCCCTGCACCCCATGGGAGACCAGGAGAAGTACCTGGCTCCTGCCATCGGATCAGCGCGGTGCGCCGGCCGCAGTGCGCCAGCCGCAGTGGCCATTGGAGGGTGAACCAATGGCAAAGGAAGACCTTTCTCTCTGTCTCTCTCTCTCACTGTCCACTCTGCCTGTCAAAAAAAAAAAAAAATGAGAATAAAACTTCATTTAATGTAAAGCTAGAAATACAATAAAAAGAAGAAATCTTGGTAGAAGCATCAACAAAAGATATCAATAATTCAGGCATAATCTAAGAAATCTCTAAGTCATTTTAATAAAAATTACAGAAACATGGGGGTCTTTAAAAAGTTAATGGAAGGCTCACTAGGCTAATCCTCCGCCTAGCGGCGCCGGCACACCGGGTTCTAGTCCCGGTCGGGGCGCCGGATTCTGTCCCGGTTGCCCCTCTTCCAGGCCAGCTCTCTGCTGTGGCCAGGGAGTGCAGTGGAGGATGGCCCAGGTGCTTGGGCTCTGCACCCCATGGGAGACCAGGAAAAGCACCTGGCTCCTGGCTCCTGCCATCGGATCAGCGCGGTGCGCCGGCTGCAGCGCGCCAGCTGCGGCGGCCATTGGAGGGTGAACCAACGGCAAAGGAAGACCTTTCTCTCTGTCTCTCTCTCTCACTGTCCACTCTGCCTGTCAAAAAAAAAAAAAAAAAAGTTAATGGAAAAATGTGTGTCATAAAAAGCTATGCATTGATTTAAAAAATTTCTTGCACCAAAATACTCTTTTTTGAGATGCATAGAAACACACACACACACACACACACAGAGGGAGGGAGGGAGAGAGAGAGAGAGAGAGAAAGAGAGAGGAGAGAGGTGGTTCATTCCCCTGCATGCCTGAAAGAGCTGAGGCTAGACCCGGGCTGGGACCAGGAGCCAGGAACACAATGCATGTCTCCCGGTTACCACTGCCTCTTGACGTCTGTGTTGGCAGGAATCTGTAGTCAGAAGTCAGAGCCAGGAATGGATCCCAGGCACTCTGATGTGGAGTGCAGGTATCTTAACTACTAAATAAATGCCTGCTTCATACCTATCTTTTTTTTTTTTTAACTTTTATTTAATGAATATAAATTTCCAAAGTACAGAATATTGATTACAATGGCTTCCCCCCCATAACGTCCCTCCAACCCACAACCCTCCCCTTATCCACTCCCTCTCCCCTTCCATTCACATCAAGATTCATTTTCGATTCTCTTTATATACAGAAGATCAGTTGAGCATACATTAAGTAAAGATTTCAACAGTTTGCTCCCACACAGAAACATAAAGTGAAAAATACTGTTTGAGTACTAGTAATAGCATTAAATCTCAATGTACAGCACACTAAGGACAAAGATCCTACATGAGGAGTAAGTGCACAGTGACTCCTGTTGTGGACTTAACAAATTGACACTCTTGTTTATGGCCTCAGTAATCACCCTAGGCTCTTGTCATGAGCTGCCAAGGCTATGGAAGCCCCCTGAGTTCACTGACTCTGATCATATTTAGACAAGGCCATGGTCAAAGTGGAAGTTCTCTCCTCCCTTCAGAGAAAGGTACCTCCTTCTTTGATGACCCATTCTTTCCACTGGGATCTCACTCGTGGAGATCTTTCATTTAGTTTTTTTTTTTCCCCCAGAGTGTCTTGGCTTTCCATGCCTGAAATACTCTCATGGGCATTTCAGCCAGATCCGCATGCCTTAAGGGCTGATTCTGAGGCCAGAGTGCTGTTTAGGACATCTGCCATTCTATGGGTCTGCTGTGTATCTCACTTCCCATGTTGGATCATTCTCTCCCTTTTTGATTCTATCAGCTAGTATTTGCAGACACTATTCTTGTTTATGTGATCCCTTTGGTTCTTAGTCCTATCATTATGATCAATTGTGAACAGAAATTGATCAGTGGGACTAGTGAGATGGCATTGGTACATGCCACCTCGATGGGATTGAATTCGAATCCCCTGGTATGTTTCTAACTCTACTGTTTGAGGTAAGTCAGCTTGAGCATGTCCCGAATTGCACATCTCTTCCCTCTCTTATTCCCACTCTTATATTTAGCAGTGATCACTTTTCAGTTAAGTTTCAGCACTTAAGAAGAATTGTGTATTGATTACAGTATTCAACCAAAAGCATTAAGTAGAACAAACAAAAAAAATACTAAGAGGGATAACATATTAAGCTGTTCATCAACAGTCAGGGTGAGGGCTGATCAAGTCACCATTTCTCATAGTGTTCATTTCACTTTAACAGGTTTCCTTTTTGGTGCTCAGTTAGTTGTCACCTATCAAGGAGAACAAGTGGTATTTGTCCCTTTGGGATTGGCTTATTTCACTCAGCATAATGTTTTCCAAATTCCTAACAGGGATCACTTTTCAGTTAAAATTTAAACACCTAAGAATAATTGTGTGTTAATTACAGAGTTCAACCAATGGTACTAGAACAAAAAAAAATACTAAAATGGGTAAAGTATTACATTGTACATCAACCGTCAGGACAAGAGCTGATCAAGTCACTGTTTATCAATTCCATTTTCCATCAACTTTCAAAAGTGCCTTTGTGTAGTTGCAATCTTTGTAAGTAACAAATTATAAAAATTGGGGCCGGCACTGTAGCACAGCGGGTTAACGCCCTGTCCTGAAGCGCCTGCATCTGATGGGCGCCAGTTCGAGACCCAGCTGCTTCACTTCCAATCCAGCTCTCTGCTCTGGCCTGGGAAAGCAGTAGAAGATGGCCCACCTCCTTGGGCCCCGTCACCCACGTGGGAGACCCAGAAGCAGCTCCTGGCTCCTGGCTTCAGATCAGTGCAGCTCTGGCCATTGCAGCCATCTGGGGACTGAACCTTCAGATGGAGGATCTCTCTCTCTCCCTCTCCCCCGCCCCGCTTCTCCTCTTTGTGTAACTCTGACTTTCAAATAAATAATAAATCTTAAAAAATTATAAAAATTAAAAACTTTATTTGTATTTGTTACTAAGGATAAATATGATTCTCAAAAAGAGGATTGAACTCCATTGATTTATGTTTAACATAATTCCCACATTTATTTATAAACTACATGTAATTAAAATAAAATAGGAGCTCTGGAAGAAATGTGAAGCTTTTTCTCATAACATTCATTTAGAAAGAATAAAACAGGCTAGTTCATCAAAGCAAGTTTGAAACACACCCCCAACCAAATGCATTACAAACTTGTATTATGAAAAGTTTATAGCTCTAGTATAAAAATAGACAGCTGAATGGAAAAGAATAAGTAGTTTACAAATAGATGCTGTTATTTGTTATATATATGTATATATAAAAGTCATTGTAGACCAATAAAATTAGTCAAAAATGGTATTGGATGAATGGTTAACAATTCAGAAAAAAAAAATCTATGTATTCCCTCATCTCACATTGTATTCCAAAATCAGTTCTAGATGGATTGAAATGTTAAAATGAGGGGCTGGTGTTGTGGCACAATGGGTAAAGCTGCTTCCTGAAACTCCAGTATCCCATACGGGTACCAATTTATGTCACAGCTGCTCCACTTCCAACCCAGCTCCCTGCAAATGAACTGGAAAACCAGTAGAAGATGAACCAAGTGTTTGGGCCCCTACCACCCACGTGGAGACCTGGAGGAGGCTCCTGGCTCCTGGCTCCTGGCTCCTGGCTTTGGCTTGACACACCCTGGCCTGGATAACCATCTGGGGAGTGAACCAATGGATAGGTCTCTGTCTCTGTCTCTGTCTCTCCCTCTCTCTAACTCTGACTTCCAAATGAATAAATAAATCTTTAAAAAAAAGTTAAGATAAAAAATCAAATCATCATTAACTAGAAAAATAGAAGTAGTTAGATTTTTGGGTAAAGGATGACTGTGAATTTCCAAGTGATTAAAAACACCAATACATTTGGCTTTATAAATATAAAAAATCCTTATTCCAAAAAGAATACTCCACTCTAAATTTGGTAAAGGACTAAAAATTTGTAATTAAAAAAAAAAAAAACCCCATACACATTCATAACTACTAGGCACAGAACAGGAACAATTCACAAAAGAGGAAATACTACCAGTAAATAAACATATGGGAGAATATTCACCTCATTAGTAGTCAAAGAAATGCAAATTAAACTTAGATTGGGAAAAAAAGTTGTAATTTGTAGCTCAGGCTTCTGAGGGAAGGTGGAGAGAGGAGGCAGTTTCTCGAGTGTTGGGATTGCTGCTAGGGAACGTGTGAGAACGTGAGTTAACAGGAGAAAGCAGGGTTACATCCACCTCCTGCATTCTGCACTTCTCTCCCGTGAAGTCGTCCTTGAATGCTGGAATGCTGCTGGCAGGAAGAGGGTGGGAGTGTAGAAGGGAAGCTTAGACAAAGAAGAAATCGTGCAAGCCTCCTATTATTTCCTTTAGTTAAGATGTGGTGTACAGGGTTGAGTTGCTGCTTAGGATGCCCAAGTCCCACACTGGGGATCCAGTTTGAGACCTGGTTGCTCTGTTTTCCACCCCCTTCTCTGCCGATGTGCCTGGAGAGCAGTGCATGCTAACCCAAAGGCTTAAGTTCTGTCACCCATGTGGAGACATGAGTGGGGCTCCTGGATCCTGGCTTTAGCCTGGCCCATCGTTGACTGTTGCGGAGTAATATGTCTCTAGAGAAGAGTAATACCATACTTTTGCCCAAAGCAATCCTCACCCTACCATCCATACTACAGGTTCTCATTTTTCTACCCTTTAATACTCATTGTTCAAAAACTATGGGGATTGTTCAAAAACATTTGGGGATTGAACTACTGGATGGAAGATCTTTCTTTGTCACCTTGACTTTCAAATAAATAAGTAAATAAATATTTGAAAAATAAAAAGATAAAGTAAAAATGCTAATAAACAGCTAACAGTGTTTGAAGTCCTTGAATCCCTGACACCTACATGTGAGACCAGGATGCGGTTCCAGGCTTCTGGATTCTGCCTGGTCCAGTTCTGAATGTTGCAGGCATTCGGGAAGTGAACCAGCGGATGGAAGATTTCTCTCTCCCTGCCCGCCCCCCATCCTTTTCTGTCTCACCCTCTCTGCTTTTCAAGTAAGTCAATTTAAGATAAAGAACACTTTTCAGGCTATGAATACTTTCCTGCATATTGTCTAACCATGAATTTGCTTCATCAGGAGGCCGTCTAACAAGGAATTTGGACTTAGGCTATTTTTTGTGTAACCTGGTCCTTTAAGAAGTCTCAGAGGTACAACAAGCTCAATGAATCTGAAGGTTTTTATACCTAAATTGCTTTAGAAATAGTACCATTCTGGCCTTCTTCACAGGAGTATATACCAAACAACATCCAGTAAATATCAGAACACGATTTTAACAAAAACAGCCTCCAGTTTACGATCCTGCTAATTTTGGTACCGACAACTAAAGGATGAGGAAGGCGACCAAGGAATTGTCTACTGAGTACTTACTTATTAAATGCCAGATAATATGCTAAATACTTTACTTGCATTTTTGTACATTGAGCTCTCAGAGTAACCCCATAATATTATTGTTGTCTTTATTTCATGTATTTGTTGATGATTGAATTTTTAATTGAAAATACTCTTGGGGCCAGCACTGTGATGCAGCAAGTTAAAACCCCAGTGTGCAGCGCCAGCATTCCATATGGGCGCCAGTTCATGTCCCGGCTGCTCCACTTCTGATCCAGCTCTCTCTTATGGCCTGGGAAAGCAGTAGAAGATGGCCCACCTCCTTGGGCCTCTGCACCCATGTGGGAGATGTGGAAGAAGCTCCTGGCTCCTGGCTTCAGATCTGCTCAGCTCTGGCCATTGCAGCCATCTGGGGAGTGAAGACCTCTCTGTCTTTATCTCTCTCTGTAATTCTGTCTTTCAAATAAATAAATAATTTTTTTAAAAAAGATAAAATACTCTAGTCTCTTTGCCCCAGTTTGGATATTTTTGATAAATGTAAAAAGTATGCATTTATTTTTCTTGACTTATGCTGTTAGTATTAGCATCCCCTGCTTGAATGCATTGGCCTTCGTCTTGGCACTAGCCATTCTGATTGGGTGTCCAGGAAAAGGCTGACTGATTCCTGGGGTGCCCATGCTCTTTTGAGCTGCAAGAATAAAGTGCACTTCATGCTAAATCATAATATAGTGGAGGGTTGAGAGTTTTAGGAGACATGGAAGAGAGAAAATGAATAAACAAGAAGAGAAAAGCAGGAGGCAGAGAAAGTGGAGGAAGGAAGAGAACAAGCAAGGGAAGGAGGGAGGGAGAGAGGGAGTGATAAGACTGTTTTATTAATAGGGTTATAACATACAATTGTGTAACATTGCTACAGGCTTAGTCAACCCCGTCAGGTGTTTTGGGAACACTAGAGTGTTTGGGCTGCCTCCACAATGCAGGCTGGAAAAATTCCCAGAATACGGGGCCACTATGCAATGTTTTTTTGGTTGGCAGCACTGTGCTGTTCCCTTGTCAGCGCTGAAAAAGTGTGAAAAGGAAAAGTTACCCCACAGGCAGCTGGGAAAATGCCTAATGGTTCTCTGGAACAGGTTAGCAATAATGAGTACGTCCTGCTTTGGACTATGCAGTTTTGAACTGAAAAACATGAGCACTGAATCGTGAAGACTACAGTCATCTGCACCATTCAGCCTTGTGAAGAAAAGAGTGAACAAGTCTGACACCAGGAGTAGCAAGGGCCAATCCATCAGCGTGGAAGTTGGTATTTATTACTGTCTTGGAAATGGTGCTGCAATTATATCAGAAAAAAGTTCATTTATTTTATTGAACATCTTAAGTATAGGAACCAATAAGGGTCTCTTTGTTCTAATTAACAGGATGTCAAAGGATGTATTCTTGCTTTTAAAAATAGCACGAAGAATAGCATTTTGAAAAAAAAAAATCATTAAGTCCGACTGATGAACCAGAGCTGAAATTATCCCTGAGGCCACCATTATATTATATCAGGAATCTAGTTCAAGGCTCCACAGAGGAGGAGGAGGTGTCCAGAAATTCCATTTACTAAGGGGCTACTTTTAAATATAGTCGAGGAATCACCCAAGAGAGGAAGCTGGTAAATAATGTGAAATGATTCCAAGGTTTGATGTCCCCGTAACATTTCACTTTAAACCTGCCTAATCCTCAGACCAATGGTGGAATGCTAGAAGCACCTAAAGATGATCCTCTTTCCAATATGTCTGCAAGCAAGAAATGTCATTTTTATTTGCATAAATGCCTTCAACAGTACTGACGTTCAACTGCTATTTCTTGCTATAGTTATACTATATATATATAGTGTAGTTATATAGCTATATAGCTATAGCTATAGCTTCTTAATGAAGAAAGTTCCTCTTCTTATTTATACACATATTTTACTGTGAATGATCAGTTCCCGCTGCTGCTTGTTATCTTAAACACCTTTGAATGAAATTCAAGGCCTTCCATAGTTTAGGCCTGCCTTACTGCCCCACTTCACCTTCTGGCTTTTGAATGGCAAAATCTAATTATCTATATTCTAACAAATACCTGCTCATCCTTTAATTTTGAGCTTTAATGATACCTCCATTATGAGGACTTTTTGATTCCATGAGTCAGTCTTTAGCAGTCAGAGTTGCTGCCATTGCACTTTGTATATATTTGTTAAGACAGAAGCCTAGGCTTCTGTGGCACAATGGGTAAAGCTGCCTCCTGTTATGCTCCCCTCCCATGTGGGTACTGGTTTGAGTCCTGGATGCTCCACTTCCAATCCAGCTTCTTGCTAATGCAACTGGGAAAGCAGCCAAAGATGGTCCAAATGCACGGGCCTCTGCACCCATGATGGAAATATGGTTCAAATTCTTGGCTCCTGGCTTCAGCCTGGCTCAGTCCTCGCTGTTGATGCCATTTGGGGAGTGAACCAGGGAACAGAAGATCTCTCTGCCTCTCTGTAAGTCTGTCTTACAAATAAAATGCATATATTTTTTAAGCATCTGGGATGTTGTCTGGAATGAAACTGTGATACTTTCCACCTGAGGAAGCCTAAAGCAGACATATCATGATTGTCTGCTGAGCATGGCTTTCGCTCACCCTTGTCATCAGGCTAGTGCCAAGTGGACAAGGGAGGAAACACTGTGGACTCAGGAAGTTGGAAGGCAAAAGATGGATCAGTGTGTCTTCAGTTATCTTCCTGAATGGAGCCAATGAGATGAGTGCCAATGTATCAGGAGGTGTCTACAAAAGCGATAGCTGTGCTGCAATTCTCAGTAAATCCCTGAATTCTAAATAGTCCTGACAGATGTTTAAATCACAGTGGGCAGGGAACAGCATGCTGGTTTTGCAAGCCAGAGTGGACAACTGCTCCCACAGCTGGGATCTGCATGTATTTGAATTGTGTGCCAGGAACCAGCGAATGATCCGAATGATCAGGAGATTACCTGGACTGAGTTGCTCTAGACATTTTTTTTTTTTTTTTAACAGCCAGAGTGGACAGTGAGAGAGAGACAGAGAGAAAGGTCTTCCTTTTGCCGTTGGTTCACCCTCCAATGGCTGCCGCGGCTGGCGCACTGTGGCGGGCACACCGCGCTGATCGGATGGCAGGAACCAGGTACTTCTCCTGGTCTCTCATGGGGTGCAGGGCCCAACACCTGGGCCATCCTCCACTGCACTCCCGGGCCACAGCAGAGAGCTGGCCTGGAAGAGGGGCAACCGGGACAGAATCTGGCGCCCCGACCGGGACTAGAACCCGGTGTGCCGGTGCCGCAAGGCGGAGGATTAGCCTAGTGAGTTGTGGTGCCGGCCTCAATGGTCTCCTAACAAGGCAACTTTGCATCTTATGGTATTAAATGTTTTTACTCCATTCATTGCTATGTTGGGTGTTGTGTGTTTAAGTAAGTATTTTTGAGTTAATAATTAGATTATATATATATATAGTCAATAACTAGATATATATTGCTAAGGCATACTTATGCATACTATTGACATATTCTTATATATTCATATACATATTCATAGTAATATATAAAATGGTTACAAGATATTGTTGATGCTTATTGAACTTACTACTGATTATCAACTTTTCTTATGCATGGTATCATTGAATCTAAGGTTTGTGTAATTAATCTTTGGACTGACCACATTTTCCCACCATCAAATTTATTAAGTGTCATCTTTGCTTCAGTTCATTACTTCAGATTTTCTGGATGCAAACAGGTTCACATTCTATCTCCTCATTCACTTGCTTTGATTCCTAATTTTGAATCATATGTAATTTTTTGGGGGGGGTCTATACTCCATGCCCTCTCCAAACTCTGATGAAAATAAGCATTTACATTAAGTATCAGGGTACCACATCACTAGAGATCATCTTCCACGCTGACATTGATATATGCAACTAGTTCCTTACTAATCTATCTAGTTCTCTTTGTGCTTCTTTGTTCTTAGTGAACTCATAGGATTCTTGTGATTGCTACCTCCTTTTCTTGGTTTCATAAACTACCTTTGTGTTAATAGGGTTTGAATCTTTCAAAGGATTACTCCTATGTCTGCCACTGGGGAGACTGAAGATCAGAAGTTGTCTGACATTTCTTGTTCTAGGTTTACACCTATCATTATGGTTTTGCCTCTAGGATCATCCTAGTCATGGTTGTTCAAAGGCACACATTTTAAAAATTGGGATCAAAAGCTATTAATTCTTTCCATCTTTGAGGATACAACCAGATACAATAGTTCATTCATTTGATACTTGTAACATTTATTAAACACTGTAAATGGTTCTGTACAGAGATCAGACTTGGTTGCCACCATCTGATAGGTATGGGGTTCTGGTTATGACAGAGATTACAAAGTATGAACTCCAAATTAGCAGCATCAGTACCACTGTGGAACTTGTTAGGCAAATTTTGGGGCTGCATGCAGACATACTGAATTTGAAACTCTGGGAAGCCTTGTTTTAATAAACTCCCTCCTCCTGGGTAATTATGATGATGCACTTGAAGATTTGAAATCACTGGAATAATGCACATATATAAAAGAATAATTATAGTGCTAAACAAGAGGTGTTACCAGCATGCTTCTGGAGAACAGAGAAATGATTAAGCAAAATAATTTGGGAGTGGTCCATAAATCTGTGTGTCTTAGTTGTACAAATGTGTACAAGTTGGCAGGTATGATTTGGTTTTAAGCATTTCCCTGTAGAAAGAAAAAAAGTTTCTCCAACTGCCTGTTGATGTCCATTACCTTAATAGGAGCAGGCTTATTATTAAAACAAGAAAATTAGGCACCTGAAAACATGTTTGGAATGAGATGGGATAACAATGAACAAACTAATCAACTAATTAATTAAAGAGCCATAAGCAAAGAAAGCCCAAATTTGATGAGGTAACGTACTGAAAAATTACTCAAATTAAATTATGATCTTTCAGTTCCAGGAAGAGATAAGCTTTCCAAATTACACAGGTGCTAGCAAAGGCAAGTATGGTACGAATGAGAAAAGCAAACTTGACTGCACTTTTTTCTCCCTCCTATTTACCACTTTGCCCTCCTTACAGTAAGTGAGAGTCCTCAGCACTGCTCAACACCTTTATGTCTTGGAAGTAATAGAATTCTTGAGTACAAACATTCTTTGAATGGTTTATGAAAACTTTTGCTCACTTTTAAAAAATTATTTATGGGGCTAGCGCTCTGCTGTAGTGGGTAAAGCCACCACCTGTAGTGCTGGCATCCCTTATGGGTGCCAGTTTGAGACCTGGCTGCTCCACTTCTATCCAGCTCTCTGCTGTGGCCTGGGAAAGCAGTAGAAGATGGCTCAAGTGCTTGGGCCCCTGTACCTGCGTGGGAGACCCAGAAGAAGCTCCTGACTCCTGGCTTTCGATCGGCTCAATTCCAGCTGTTGCAGCCATTTGGGGAGTGAACCAACAGATGGAAGACTCTCCCTCCCCTGCCTTCTCTGCCTCTGTCTCTTTGTAACTCTCTGCCTTTCAAATAAATAAATAAATCTTTAAAAATTTATTTATTTGAAAGAGAGACAGAGGAAAAGGAAGAGAGAGAGATGGAGAGACACAAAGATGTGGGAGATTTCCCATCTACTGGTTTACTCCTTATGCCTTCAACAATTGAGGATGTACAAGCTGACATCAAGAACAGGGAACTCAACCCAGGTCTCTCACGTGCATGGCAGGGACCCAAATTCTTGAGGCATCACCTGTTGCCTCCCAGGATGTGCATTAGGAACCAGGAGCAGAGCTGGTACTTGGATTTAGGTTCTCTGAATTGGGATACAGATGTTGCAACCAGTGTCTTAACTGCAAAACTAAACATTTGTCTCAGTGCTCTTTGCTGTATTCATGTTTATTTCTAGATGATTCATAAGTTGCAATATTGTATAATAATTTTCCATTAAAATTGACTGATACAGTGTTTATAACATGCTGTATACATTGTGGATATAAGGTTGACTTCCCTTCTTACATGAACAGTGGATAAATTGATTGTTTCACCTCACTGTGTGACATCTAAGATATTTCTGTTACAGCTTACTACTGTGAAGACAGTTTCCATAGTTCTAAGAATTCTCCATGAACCCTTCTCACAACAGTTTCTCAACTGTATTTACAGCAAACTCCATTTGGAAATTTTCTCCTTTGTTTATTTGTTTATACACCTGTCCTTTCTATTGGAATTTGAACTAGGTTTTTCTGTCCATTTCTATATTCCCAGCAATCAACACAGTATTTATTGAATAAATTAATGTTTGGATGGACATATAGATTAATCAAATAATCCATAATGAAGTTCATGATTTTTCTTCTTCAAAACCATGGCAAATTTTCTGAAAAATATTGTCTTTATTTTCTAGTAAGTACTTAGAGTAAAAAATTGGAAAAATTCAGAACTCTATCTTTACATACAACAATGCAGAAATATAGTAACTATATATCATGTTACTTCTATATGATAAAAGTTTCATTTATAATTACAAATGTAATTAATTATGGAATACTTATCCTATGCCATGCCAAATGCTTTATATTTCTTATTTTATATTTTCAATAAGCAAGTGTTTGCAGGTGACAATGCTGGTAAACATGTGTAGCTTTTTTTAAAGATTTATTTTTTTTATTTGAAAGAGTTACAGAGAGGTAGAGATGAGAGAGAGAGAGAGAGAGAGAGAGAGAGAGAGAGAAACCAGGAGCCAGGAGCCAGGAGCTTCTTTCCCATATCCCACGTGGGTGCAGGGGCCCAAGGACTTGGGCCATCCTCCATTGCTTTCCCAGGCGCATTAGCAGGGAGCTGGATCAGAAGTGGAGAATTTGGGACTTGAACTGGCACCCATATGGGATGCTGGTGCTGCAGGCCGGAGCTTTAACCCACTGCACCACAGTGCCGGCCCTGACATGTATAATATTTTAATGAGAAATAATAGTTTTGGAAATCTAATTTTAACCCCTCAAACATCCTTTTTATTTATACATTTTGTTTCTTATCATCCTACTCCCTATCTATTGTTTTTCTCCACCTTTTTATTTCTCTGTCTTGTGTTATTTCAACATAACTTCATATGTAAAAATAGAATTGGAGAAAATTATTATTATCCTAATTTGAGGTTTTATCCCTATGGCCATTGTGCTAACAAGCATATAAAGGGGAGGTGGTTGGTTCTACTCACCTTGGCTTGTTAAATGGTTTTGTGTGCGGTAGGGACTCCAAATAAAGATGCTGCCTTTTCCAGTCAAGGTGTATATATTAATGAAATGAGAACTTACTCCACTTTTCAGGAACATTTGCTTCACTTGGGTACACATGGCCCAAATAGATAGATTTTTTTAAAAGCATTTTATTAGCATACTGAAAATTTCCATTAAATGTTAAAATAGAGAACTCACAAAGTCACAGGCTGTACAGAAAACTGTCCTTCAGCAGTCTTCAAAGGGTAGGCCTAATATGTCTTTCTCATCTCCAACATCAATGATTCTATTCTACTTAGTGTAACTTAATTCTTTTGGTTTCCCTAAAATGAAAATTTATTACATACAAGCGAAGTATTTTAAGAGCACAAGGGGCAAAATCATATTTAATGAGGGATGAGATGATTTTTAAGTGCTGCAGTGTGTTCCTAAAAGGATCCAAGTCATTCAAAATTTCTAAAGTATGCTGCCCTAAGCATACTAATGATAAGTTTTAATTCTTTTCAAATCTTTATGCTGAACATTTTGATTTTTATTTTTAACAGGGTGGAGGAAATGAGTTTTATGAGAATGAAACACAAATACCTTTAGGCTGTCTATGGATAATTATAAATAGAAAGTTGTGAATATAATAGTTATTTTGTAGAAGCAACAGCATTTATTTTGATTTCTTTGGTACACAATATGGTGTTAATGAATTCCCTTGTTGAGAATTTTGTCTCAGATAAAAGAGACAAAAGCATTACCCTAGATAAAATTAGGATTTTTTTTGTTCACTACAAGCATTGTATTATTTTGTGAAAAGTAAAATAAAAAAATCCCTCCAGCAATGATTTAATAGTTTTGGATTTTATAAAGTTTTATATCTTTTCTTTAAAATTCTGGGTCAATGCCAAAGTTAAATTTCTACTATAACAGTTGTATTCCATAAAAAAAGGTAAAAATCAATTAAAGTCATATATTCTAGAAGAGCACCAAAATGTATGGAAACATTATTAAGTTAAAGCCTTTTCTTGTTTTTTCTGGCAGTCCTCCTCCAAATTGTGTCCAAACCACTTTGTTTCAATATAGAATAAAGGAAGCTGTGTGTTTTCTTTTCTTGGCAGGTGAAGGTAGAACTAATACAGAGAGGAACTTCTTTGGTAGGGTATGGGGTGCTACGGAAACTGGCTAACTGATGACATCATTCTATAAGAAAGAAAATTTCAAGGCTGTTCCATTGACTCTGGAAATCAGTAGGAGCTGCTGTCCAGTTTGCAATAGCTCAGTTTCAAAAAGCTTAGTGATAATGAAAACTCTAAATAAATAAAAATACCAAATCTCAATACCAAATGGAGCCTAGTGCTTCCTGTAAGATTACAAATGCCTCATGCAAATCAATGTCATGTTCAATAATGCCTTTCATATAACATGTTTTCCTGCCATGCTTCCTCTGAGCCAAAGTTTTTTTCTTCTTTTTTTTCATGTTCATCAGAAATATAGATTGAGTTAGTTTAGCTATCCCTTGTGCATGGAAAAAAGTATACATGGCCTTTAAAATGAGCCAATCACTTCAGAATAAGGTCATCCATTCCAATGCAGCAAGATTGCTTTCAGAAGCAGAACAATAGCCCTGTATAGGGAGGCATGTATTTTGGCAGAAGTAGAGTGTATCTGAATGCTTTGTGCAAAATCCTATAACTCTAACTCAAACAAAAGCATCCCTGGAAATGTTGCATTGTGCCAAGTGGCTACTGAAATCAGGGAAGTATGCATATGTAAGCTTCTCTGTGTGTATGTATTTATACACACACACGCATGAAATAACACACGTATTCTTTTTCATCTCTGCTACATCTAGCCTAATGGAAGATTAAATAAGCACAGTTTTCTAACAAGTTATATTAGTTGTCATTTGTCAAAAAATTTTTAAAGTTAAAAATATTATAATATGTATTTAAAGGAGAAAATATGTTACTAAAAATATAATAATAAGCAAAACATAGACTGCAACTAAACTGTCAGTATGAATTAGTATCTTTATACCATTGCTGAGTATAAATACTTTGTGGCTTTTCTTGATGATTCCTTAGTGTTTTCTCAGTGGGAAACCATGGCCTAAACTACACAAATTTTAGTGATAATTTTACCTTATTGCCAAATATTACAATTGCTGACTTCTCCCAAAATGCTTATTCATTCTTTCTCTGTCCACATGTCTCCTGTTCTGTGTTATCAGGATCTTTGTCTCTACTTTAATCTCTTTCTCTCCACCATCCCCAATGTATCAATAAATATTTATTTTTCTTCATCATTCATTTTTTTCTTTAACATTTTTACTTATTTATTTTCATTTTATTTGAAAGGCCGAGAGACAAAGAAACAGAAACAATGGAGAGATATCTTCCACATGCCTGTTCACTCCCCAAATACCCGTAGCCAGCAAGAGCCCAGAACTCAATCTGGATGAATTTGGATGGCAGAGACCCAAGTACCAGAGCCATTGTTGCTGCCTCGCAAGGTGTGCACTAGCGTAGCTGGGACCTGGACCAAGCATTCTGATATGGGAGACAGGCATTGCAAGTAGTAGCTCAACAACTGCACCGCATGCCTACCCCCTCCCTTTCACATTATTCCAAACTAGGATCAACCACTTGTCATTTTGTTTTTTTGAATTTTATATATGTATATATATATTAAATATAGTAATGGAATATACAGATGATTCTGATTGGGGGAGATTGTCTTACAGGATTTTTTAAAATGGTGATAGAAGTGGTTTTGTAAGGAAGTTATGGCTGAAAGGGACTGAAAAATAAGAATGAACTCCACACATGGATGTGTGTGTGTGTAAGCCAGCAAACACATTTCATGCATTATGGGGAGATGCAAAACAATACTGTGGTGAGAAGTGGGGCATAGATGTAGCAGGACAGTCTGTTGGAAGTTCAGATACTGCAGAATGAAAAATATGGAGAAGAGATGCTAAGGTGGGTGTTGAAATCATTAAGCATCAGATTGTAACAGATTTTGCAAACCACTTATGGAATTTTGTCTTTATGTGGGACAGTCATCTCATCTGCTTCCTGCAATGAGGGGGTGGGAGTGAAGGGGATAGGTGCAGGGCCAGGTTGGGAGCTACGAGTCAGCATACAGTCTGGGTCTCCCACACGAGAGGCAGGAATTCAATTGCCTGCATCAACATCTCTGCCTCCCAGCATCTGCATTGGAGGGAAGCAGGAACGGGGTTTTAAATGCAGGCACTCTAAAGTGGGACATGTACCTATTAACTGCTAGGCTAACCGACTGCTCCCCATTAAGCATTTTAAATAACGGACTGGCATATCCATATGTGCATTTAGATCAATCACTCCAACAGATATATGGCAAATAGACAGACATGAGAAGTCAAAAAATATGGAAATAACCCATGGAAGTGGGGGTAGTTAACCCTTTTCTGAGATATTAAAGAGATAAATTGACAAGACTTGGCGAATGACTAGATAAGGGGAAGGGAAAAGACATGAAAGACATATAAGAATTACTGCCTGGTTACAGGTTTTTCCAGGTACATGGAGATTGGTGACATTCACCGAGATAAGAGATACGTGAGGAAGAACAGGTTAGCAGGAAAGCTGTTGGATGCCTTTAATTTACGTGACTATAAGTTATACAAGTGGAACTATACAATAGCCAGCTGACTATATGAGTCTTGAGCTTGGAAGAATTTATAAAACATCAGGAATTTAGGGGGTGATGGAGATCATCAGAGGAAAGTATGTAGCATAAAAGGAGACTAGAGCTTATAGTAAACCACCGGGGATGCAGCGATTTAGGGAGAGATTTAAGATAGAAAATACAGGAGATAGAAATGTAACTGAGCTCAGGCCGCATAGCCCTTGGTATACATTTGCTGTCCAGCTCTTTGCCCTGAACTTTGCAATTAATGCCTAGATTTTCCCTCTGATGTCAGTAATTAACTTACTGCATGCAGGGCAAGCAGACCCAATTTTGAGTGTTCTACAGCAATTGACACAACCAAGTTTGGGGTTGTTCTGTAGCAGAAATGGTTAAAGAAGTAGAAGAAGAATGATATGATAGAAGTCAAGATTTAAGAGACTTTCAAGAGTCAGATATTTGAAAGAAGTAACTGAAGTTCATTGAAAAATTTAAAGAGATAAATAGGTTAAACTTTAAATGCTGAAGCATTTCATATTGTTCAAAACAAGATTAGTTGAATTCATAGGTTAAATATTTGTATGTTAAATCAGAGACTGGAGAATTTAAGAGATTAACAGAAAAATATTTTCTTAGTATATACTAAAGAGAATGTGATCCTGGGTTGGTGATAAGCATGAAGACAGCAATAGTAAAGTTAGAAAAGTAGGTAGAAAACCTAGCATCTGTATAAAATAAGTTCTGCATTTAATTTTATAGTCCTGGGCTTTACTACTCTCTGGCGACAGTGGTTTTGTAGGGATTCTGGCATGTTCCTATAAATATTTGTGCACTGAACCTGCATCTTTGAATAAAAAAGGGTTTTAAAAAAGAATGTATTTCACCAAATTGGATTTACTATTTCCTTTTCCGGAGCCATATGTGTTACATCAGGTAGATTTCCTAGTAAAGAGTTCTTAGAGATGATAGAGCTGTGTATGATTCTTTCTACCTATACAGCTCACTCTTAAACATCACTGTACTAACCAATTTAGTTGTTACTCACGTGGGGAAATACGAAACATGTAATGACTAATAGAGCGAGTCTCTAAATACTTTCATAGGTATCTTCAAGAAGAAGGTGTAAGAATATCTGTTGAGAACCAACAGACTATTTTTTAGATTTATTTATGTATTTGAAAGGTAGAGTTACAGAGAGAGAGAGAGAGAGGTGTTCCATCCACTGGTTTAGTCCCTGAATGGCCCCAATGGCCAGAGCTGAGCTGACCCAAAGCCAGGAGCTTCATCTGGGTCTCCTATGCAGGTGCAGCAACCCAAGCTCTTAGGTCTTCTTTCCCTGCTTTCCCAGTCCATTATCAGGGAGCTGGATGGGAAGTAGAGCAGCTGAGACTTGAACCTGTGCCCGTATGGGATGTAGGTGCCTCAGATGGAGGCTTAGCCTACTACACCACAACACCAGCCCCCTCAGCAGACTATTTCTAATGTCCTCTTATTGAGCAGAAGCAAGGGACATTCACTAGAGAGGCAAGTGTGGAAAGAAATTACAATTCTTTAAGAACCTACGGAAAGTCACACCTGAGAATAATGTTCATATGTATCATCTGACTCATTTAAAACTCTCATGATAGGGGCCAAGTCTATGGCGCAGTAGGTTAAAACCCCAGCCTGCAGCACTGGCATCCCATATGGATGCTGGTTCGAGTCCTGGCTGCTCAACATCTTCTTCTTTTTTTTTTTTTTTTTTAATTTATTTGACAGCTAGAGTCATAGACAGTGTGTGTGTGTGTGTGTGAGAGAGAGAGACAGAGAGACAGAGACAGAGAGAAAGGTCTTCCTTCTGTTGGTTCACACCCCCCCTTCCCCCCCCCCCCCCCCCCCCCGCCAATGGCCACTACAGCTGGCGCTACGCCAATCTGAAGCCAGGAGCCAGGTGCTTCTTCCTGGTCTTCCATGCGGGTGCAGGGGCCCAACACTTGGGCCATCCTCCACTGCCCTCCTGGGCCACAGCAGAGAGCTGGACTGGAAGAGGAGCAACTGGGCAAGAACCTGGTGCCCATATGGGATGCCGGCGCTACAGTCGAAGGATTAACCAAGTGAGCCACGGTGCCGGCCCCTGGCTGCTCAACTTCTAAACCAGCCCCATGCTATGACCTGGGAAAGCAGTAGAAGATGATCCAAGTGCTTGGGCCCCTGCACCCACGTGGGAGACCTGGAAGACACTCTTGGCTCCTGGCTTCAGGTTGGCCCAGCTCCAGCCGTTGAGGCCATTTGGGGAGTGAGCCAGTAGATGGAAGACTTCTCTCTGTCTCTACCTCTCTCTTAATTGTAATTCTGTCTTTCAAATAAATAAAATAAATCTTAAAAATGAAAAAACTCTTGGAATAATCAGGTAACGTGTTGAAGTCAGATAGCTGGTCAGTGGCTGAGATACCATTCAAAGTCAAATGACTCAATGCTCATGGTATTAACATTCAAAAGATTTCATCTTAAAGTTCAACAAAAAAACAGTTGAAGTGGAGTGGTAAAATGTAGATGTTATCCCGGTCAAGCTTGTGAGTATTGTGGTCACGGGATATTGATCCTTCCTCATCCTTCCCAACCAGCACTTCCAGATAGTTCAGTGCCATTAAAAGATGCCCTTTATATCACAAAGCTGGAGTCTCTCCTTTTGATTCAAGAAAGAAGAAAAACACTTGATTTCATTCCCTTTCATATTCATAGAAATAAGCCTAATAGCAATGGGGATATCCATGATGTAAAGAAGGAGGGTAACATGTATGACCTCTCTTTGTATTGAACTTGAAGGAGGGTGTGGGGTATTTATTATATATGAATGTAAGTGCTAATAAAAGACTAGTCCTTTGTAAAATTTATTAAGTACCTTCCCTTCTCTTTGACAATTTTTACCCTTAGTCTAT